>NW_027510157.1:348429-662294 GCF_048772815.1 Callospermophilus lateralis
GCCATCTGTGTTAGGATGGGTCAAGGTTTCACTGACATGTGGCTTCCTTGGAAGCATCAGAGATGTCTCCTCTTTCCAATGACCCTCCTCATGATCCTCCTCTTTTGCAGTATGTTCACTGATTGGCTGTCTTTTTAGGGTCCAGTACTAAAAAATTGCTAAAGCTCAACATCTAAGTTGATGTGTTTTATATATTAAAATTTCTGTCACTAATTTGAACTTTCAAATTTCACATCTGATACCAAAATTTAGAGAGAGGTGATATGTATTTAACAAAAGAAAATTTTCTGTGTCTAGTGATACAGAATTATTCAATCTCACCAATGGTGAGAATGGCAGTACCAGAGAACCTGGAGCTCAGAAACATTAGCTTGACCATAAAATTCAGAATTGATTTTAATAGTCCCTTATATGAATATGGTAAAATTTTGTTATAAGTACTGAATTTATGTGTACATAAAAACAGACAAAGAAGTATAGAAATTATAATTAGAAAAAAGAATGTAAATTTTCAAGAATTTTAAAAGTAGAAATACCATGATAGTGGACAGAGTAAAGCATAAAATGTTAATTTTTAAATTTCTAATGTCAGGATTTAATTTATAGTTAGAATGAAACTTAACACTATACCTATTTCAGTATTTTAAATCTGTATTCTAAACTACAGGGGAGATTTTAAGTATTTTTTTAAGAGAGAGAGAGAGAATTTTTTAATAATTATTTTTTAGTTTTCGGTGGACACAAGATCTTTATTTTACTTTTATGTGGTGCTGAGGATTGAACCCAGCACCCTGCACATGCCAGGTGGGCGCGCTATCGCTTGAGCCACATCCCCAGCCCCAGATTTTTTTTTAATTAATTTTTATTGTTGGTTGTTCAAAACATTACATAGTTCTTGATATATCATATTTCACACTTTGATTCAAGTGGGATATGAACTCCCATTTTTACCCCCTATACAGATTGCAGAATCACATCAGTTGCACATCCATTGATTTACATATTGCCATACTAGTGTCTGTTGTATTCTGCTGCCTTTCCTATCCTCTACTATCCCCCTCCCCCCTCCTCTCCCCTCTTCTCTCTCTACCCCCTCTACTGTAATTCATTTCTCCCCCTTATATTTTCCCCCTTTCCCCTCACTTCCTCTTGTATGTAATTTTGTATACCCCTGAGGGTCTCCTTCCATTTACATGCAATTTTGTAGTAAGCCATTGTTGTAAATTGTGGCCGCCATTAGAAGATGGCGCCGGCTTCCACTGTGGCCTGTGATAAATCAAATTCCTTTGTGGAGAGTTGGCACGCTATCTCTTGCCACCCTATAAGAAAGACCCACGCGGCGGTTTAAGATTGGTACGTGGGAGACTTTATTAGGCTGTGCTTGGGCCCTCGGGAGAAAGGAGAAAGGAAGAAGAAGAAAGAAAGGGAGTCACTAAAAGATACTTAAATCAAGGCCTGAATAAACTGCTGAAAGAAGATTCCTGAGTTGCGTCTTCCTTGCGGGCAAGGGGTCGCGACAAGTGGTGCCGAGAGACCCGGGAACCAGAACTTTCAGCAGTCAGGGGTGGTGCACCAATTAGTCCCCAGGTAAGGTGGGACCCGCAGGTAAAGCGGAAGATCAGTCCTAGATAAGTAGGACCCGCATCAAAGCGGAGATTAGTCCCAGGTTAATTGGGACCCGCATTAAAGCGGGGATTAGTCCTAGGTAATTTAGGACCCGCTGTCAAGGCGGCAGCTCCTCTGTAAAGCCAGAGAGAGCATTAAATCTTATTGCAGCTGCACTGTGTACTTTTGCTCTTACTTTCACTCTTGTTTGTTGTGTGTCTTTTGTTGTGTCATGGGTGCCGTATCTTCAAGTCCGCTTCTCCTGGCCCTAGATAACCTGTTACATTCCAAGAGCCTAAAAGTGAAACGTAGTACTTTACAGAGATTTTTACAGAAGACAGATATTGCTGCATCGTGGTTTCCGTTCTGGGGCAGCTTTACTCTGCCTAGCTGGGATAAGTTAGGCACAGACCTTGACTTTGCTTCTGAGCAGGGCATATTAGAGGGTGGGGTGATACCCCTTTGGAAGATGATTCGTAGTTGCCTCACAGATAGCAGATGTCAGGAAGCACTTACTAAAGGACAAGAAGTTTTAAAGCAATTACATGAAGAAAGATCAGAAATGGCAGGCAGTGAGGTATTTCAGGAGGGTGGGAGTGTGCGGAGCGAGAAACAGGGGAGGAAACAATTATCTCCGGCAGGCAGTGACGTATTTCAGGAGGATGGCAGTGTGCGGAGCGAGAAACAGGGGAGGAGGAGATTGTCTCTGGCACGGAGTGAAATATTTCAGGAGGAGGGGAATGTGCAGAGCGAGAAACGGGGGAGGAAACGCTTGTATCCAGATCTCAGTACACTGCGCACACTCCCATGCAAAAGTGGGTCAGAAGAGGAGGAGGAAGAACAGGAGGAGCTCGGGAGACTGTCTCGGCAGCTAGGGAATTTAACTATGGGAGAAGGGAATAAAAATAAACAGAAGCTCAAGAAAAATGATCCTCCAGACCCGCCGCCGTACGGTGAGGGTGTTTCGAGGAGAGCTTTCCATGCCCAAACATGGAGGGCTGTTAATGCTGAGATGGGTCTTGCTTATCCAGTTTTCCAGGATGACAATAGGGGAAGATTCCATGAGCCCTTAGATTTCAAAATTGTGAAGACCCTGGCAGAGTCTGTGCGTACTTATGGGGTGGATGCCGCCTTCACATTAACTCAGGTGGAGAGTCTGTCTAGATACTGTATGACTCCCTCTGATTGGGCTAGCCTTGTTCGGGCTTGTGTTTCTCCAGGCAAATATTTGGACTGGAGAGCCTTTGTGCTAGAGGGTGCTGTAGAGCAGGCTGCCCAAAACTATGCGGCGGGACACCCCCATTGGGACAAGGAAATGCTTTTGGGACAAGGCAGATTTGCTAATCAACAAACAGGATACCCCCCTGAGGTATATGAACAGATCAATAACATTTGTATCCGTGCATGGAAATCACTCCCAAATAGAGGAGAAGTGTCTGGCAATTTAACAAAAATCATGCAAGGCCCCACAGAACCTTTCTCGGATTTTGTTGCTAGGATGGTGGATGCCGCAGGAAAAATCTTTGGTGACCCTGATAGAGCAATGCCCTTGATTAAACAACTTGTTTTTGAGCAATGCACCAAAGAATGTAAAGCAGCAATCGCTCCTTATAAAAACAAGGGCATGGAAGCTTGGATGAAAGTGTGTAGAGAGCTTGGAGGACCTTTAACTAATGCAGGTCTTGCAGCTGCTGTCCTTCGGATTGCAAAAGGGGGCGGTCCTGGTGCCGGAACATGCTTCCATTGTGGTCAATCCGGCCATTTCAAACGTGACTGTCCCAAAAAAGGCAATTTTACTGGACCTCCTCGCGGTGGCCCTTCTAATGGCCCTCGTCAACCGGGGCTGTGTCCAAAATGCAAAAAGGGGAAGCATTGGGCAAGAGAGTGTAGATCAGTGAGGGACATCCATGGACAGCCTATTTCAGCTGGGCCAAAAAACGGCCAAAGGGGCCCCCGACCCCAGGGCCCACGAATATATGGGGCAATGGAGAATGTCACACCCGAACCCGAGACATGGCCTTCTCTGCGCCATCCCACGAGATGCGGAGAGCCACTACAGGTGCCGCGGGATTGGACCTCTGTTCCACCTCCAGACTCGTATTAACACCTAAGATGGGAGTCCAATTGGTGGAAACTGAGTTCAAAGGGCCTTTACCCCCTGGCACTGTAGGTTTGTTAATTGGACGTGCATCCTCTATCCTACAAGGTCTTCATGTTTTCCCCGGAGTTGTAAACCCTGATACTGTAGGGGCAATAAAGGTTATGGTGGAAGCTCCAAGGGGCATTGTGTCTATCTCCCCAGGGGATCGGATTGCTCAATTGCTAATTTTGCCTAGTTTGCATAATCACTTCCCTGCTGACTCAAGGTCACGGACAGGAAATCAGATTGGTACCACCGGAGGAAATTGTGCCTATTTGTCACTGGATATGAGCAATCGCCCCACTTTGGAATTAAGCATAGAGGGTAAATCTATTGTGGGATTGCTGGACACAGGAGCAGATCGTAGTATCATAGCCCTTAAGGACTGGTCTAGGGGATGGCCAGTGCAGGCTTCTGATCAATCCTTAAGAGGACTTGGATATGCCCAAGCCCCTCAAATCAGCTGTAGACATCTATCTTGGAAGGACTCGGAAGGACACGATGGTACCTTTCAGCCTTATGTACTTGATTTACCTATTTCTTTATGGGGCCGTGATCTGATGAAAGACATGGGGTTCACTCTTAATAATGACTGTTCCCCAGTGTCTCAGCATATCATGCAAGATATGGGGTATAAGCCAGGTCTAGGACTAGGAAGGCACCTACAGGGACGTAAGCATCCTGTGCAAGGTCATCAAAAGCTTAACAGGTTTGGTCTGGGTTTTTCCTAGGGGCCACTGGGGCTCAAATACCCATAACATGGCTCACCGAGGAGCCTGTTTGGGTGCCTCAGTGGCCTCTTCCCTCGGTTAAACTGGCAGCAGCCCATGATCTAGTCAAAGAACAACTTAATTTGGGTCACATCCAACCTTCTACTTCTCCATGGAATACTCCCATATTTGTCATTAAGAAAAAATCAGGGAAGTGGCGCCTACTGCATGATCTACGAGCAGTTAATGCTCAGATGCAGCTTATGGGGCCCATTCAAAGAGGGCTGCCTCTGCTCTCTTCTGTTCCTCAAGGCTGGCATATAATTGTTATTGACATTAAAGACTGTTTCTTTTCCATTCCTTTGCATCCTAAAGATTCCCAACATTTTGCTTTCACCCTTCCCTCGTGTAATCATGAGGAACCAGATCAAAGGTTTGAGTGGGTGGTGTTGCCACAGGGGATGGCTAACAGTCCCACGATGTGCCAGATGTATGTGGGAAAGGCACTCGCACCTCTCAGACATAAGTATTCCTCCACCAAGATCATTCACTATATGGACGATGTGTTATTGGCCGCAAAATTAGAACAGACAGTTTATGAGGCTTATAAAGAACTCGTGATGCTGTTGGCTCAACATGGACTGCACATCGCACCTGAAAAGGTTCAAACGGGAGATTCTATCAGGTTCTTGGGGGCGACAATTGGGTATGACAAATTAAAACCACAAAAAATTACCATCAGGACTCAAGATCTCCGAACTTTAAATGATTTTCAAAAATTGCTGGGAGATATTAATTGGATAAGAGGATATTTACATATTCCTAATATTGTGCTCCAGCCTTTGTATGCTACTCTTAAGGGTGATCCAGATCTTGCTTCCCCTCGTAGCCTCACTACTGAGGCTAGAGCGGCCCTTATAAAAGTAGAACAAGCTATACAGCATGCCACTCTATGCAGGCTCCAGAGTGATAAACCTTTCCAGTTATGTGTGCTTGCCACTATGCGGCAGCCTACTGGAGTACTGTGGCAAGATGGGCCTTTACTATGGATCCACCCACATGTATCCCCAGGAAAATCCTTAGAATATTATCCTGATGCTGTTGCAGCATTGGCACTTAAAGGGATTCAACAAAGCATTCAATTTTTCGGCCAATCACCTTCTTCTCTTATCATACCCTACAGTAAAGCTCAACTTAATGTTTTATGTGCTACTCTAGACAACTGGGCTATTCTGTGTTGCTCGTTTCAAGGGAGTATTGATAATCACTACCCTTCTCATCCATTACTCCATTTTGTTAAAGAACATCCCATCATTTTCCCTAAGGTAACTTCATCCAGTCCAATTCCGGGGGCTGTTAACATTTTTACTGATGGTTCCAAGTCTGGAATGGGAGCCTACGTAATTAATGACTCTCCCCCTATCCAGCATCAATTTGCTCCTGGAAATCCACAATGGGTAGAACTACAAATTGTTATTGAAGTTTTTAAACAGTGTTCTTTTCCTTTTAATCTTATTTCGGACTCCAGTTATGTGGTACAAGCACTAAAAGTCCTGGAGGCCGTGGGAACTATTAGTGATGCCCACAATGTGTCTGTTTACTTTACTCAGCTTCAACAGCTTATCTCTAACCGCACTGCTTCTTTTTATCCAATGCACATCAGGGCTCACACCTCTCTTCCTGGTCCGTTATCCCAAGGTAATGCCTGTGCGGACTTAGCCACTAGAAGTCTATTGATATGCTTGGCTTCCTCCTTAGAGAGGGCTAAGTTGTTTCACCAAAACTTCCATGTTAATGCATTAACGCTGCGCAGGCGTTTTTCCATTTCAAGAGCGGATGCTCGGCAGATAGTATTGCAATGTCCCCATTGTGTCACATTTCTTCATCCCCCTAATTATGGAGTAAACCCACGGGGATTAAAGCCATTGATTGTTTGGCAAATGGATGTGACACATATACCTGACTTTGGTAACCTTAAGTATGTGCATGTTTCCGTTGATACGTGCTCTGGAATTATCCATGCTTCTGCTTTATCGGGAGAAAAGGCACGTAATGTCATTACTCACTGTTTAGAGGCATGGGCAGCATGGGGTGCACCTGCATCCCTTAAGACTGATAATGGACCTGCTTATACTGGCAGACAATTTACAGCCTTTTGTTCTACCATGGGAGTGCAACTTACTCATGGTTTGCCTTATAATCCTCAAGGACAAGGCATTGTTGAACGTGCTCATCGCACCTTAAAGGAAACTTTACAAAAACAAAAAGGGGGAATAGGAGCTGAACACACTCCTAAAGAACGCCTGTCCTTAGCTCTCTTTACCATTAATTTTTTGAATTTGGATATTCATGGTCGCTCTGCGGCCGATAGACATGTGTCCCCTCAGCCCTCTGTGATTGGCTATGTTAAGTGGAAGGATGTTCTTACGGGCCAATGGAATGGCCCTGACCCCGTGCTGACATGGGCACGAGGATCTGTATGTGTTTTTCCCCAGGATCGTACGGAACCGTTGTGGGTCCCTGAACGCTTGACAAGAAGAGTCTCGACACCAGCTGACCAGCAACAAGAGATACCACAACAATCCTGTGATGAGGATCTTCATTTGCTAAGTGCTCTGGCTCTGGTGCTGGTGCCGATGGCACAGGCGACACCAATGCAGTGGTGGGCAGTGGCACGGGCCTGGCCAATGCCGATGCCGGTTCATGGTAATTCTAATGTCCTCCCCACTCTTTTTTCTACCTCATGTGAGATGTCTGCTCCCTGTGCCTCTCCTAGAGGGGACATGGAGAGAATTTTTAATCAATCTCAAGTTAATCTTACAGGAGTTTTTTGTTTCAGCCTTAAAAACGCTAATTGCATTAGCCTTAAGACCAAAAATTTGACTAACTGGGAGGAACCATTGCGGTCCAATCAGGTCTCAGGAAGCATTATCAGTGCTGTATTGAGCAAAGTAGCTTCGGGGAAGCAATCAGGCTCAGGGACCCCCGCAAACAGCAGCTCTGCTCTTAACATAACTACCTTGGCTATTATCTCCGAGGTACTAATCCCAGTGCCTCCTTCTTCTAGTAGTATTTATAATGCCACTCATTTTAAGGCCTCTCCTTACTGTTCCCCTAATCTTGGTTTCCCCCCAACATTTACGCCTTGTCAGGATCATTCTTGGGAGAAACATCAGGTTGCTAAAGGTTTCTCTCTTTCCCCCTCTCTTAAGAGGTATGTTTATAACTTTAACAATAGTGCCAGCTCCTCTACAGGAGTAGGTTGGTCCTGGTTTCAGTGGCTGATTTCCAATGAAAAGGGGGCTTCAGCCGATATTTCTGCTTTGGCTCAGTTGCTAGGAGCCAAAAGTTGGCTGGCTAATATTTCTGGTACTGTTAGGGAAAGTGAACAAGGTAATAGACTTACATCTGTTTCATTCAACTCTCTGTTGTATAATGCCACATTGCCTCCTGCAATGGTCTGTGTCCAATCCCCCTTCTTGTTCCTTTTGGCTGAGGCCACCTCATCGGGGATGCTGGATTGTTCTCATACTACCTGTCTCTTATCTGAGTGTTGGAATGGTTCCTGGACTATAGCAGTGGTTATGAAAATTCCAACTTTCTTCCCAATCCCGGTCACTGCGGATCCTGATAGATTCCCTATTGTTGAGCTACTTAGAGTCCGCAGAGATTTTGGAATCACAGCGGCTATAGTGACAGCCGTGGCGATATCTGCTGCTGCAGCGGTTACGGCCGGAATGGCTATGGCCAATCAAGTACAAACTGCTGCCACCATTAATCAAGTTGTCCAACAAACTTCCACTATACTTGAATCCCAAAATACAATTGATCAACATATTTTGTCAGGGATTTTAGCTGCCAACCAAAGAATAGATTTACTCCAAGCTCAGGTAGAAGAATTGGCTGACTTAGTACTTTTGGGTTGTGTTGACCAACGTGCACATTTATGCATAACCTCTGTCAGATTTAATGATTCCAGGAATGCTTCCCGCATCATTGGCGAATATTTGGCTGGAAATTGGTCCATGGAAGCGGAAGACATGATCCAGTCTCAACTAACCCAGATAGCTGTCTTGAATAACACCCGTGTTGATCCCGTGACTTTGGGTCAATTCACCGATTGGATATCTTCTGCTTTTTCCTTTTTTAAAGAGTGGGTGGGGGTAGGCATTTTTGGTGCAATGTGTTGCTTTGGTATGTTTCTCTGTTTGTGGTTTCTCTGTCGCCTCAAGGCCCGCAATGCTCACGATAAGGCTATGATCATCCAAGCTCTTGCAGCTTTAGAAAATGGCAATTCACCTCAAGTCTGGCTTGCGCAGCTTAAACAGTAAATCTTTGACATGGCCGTTGCACCCCAAGTTGTTATAACATTGCACTGGGATCGGCATGTCTTTCCTCGTTATTCTCTTAGTGTTGGAAAGCCCTTGCACTCTGCCGGTCTTGCTGCCATTGCACGCAGGTGGGTTTCCACACTAATACTTCTCTATCGCCTTAAAGTCCGTGCCTTTCTTTCAGGGTGCTGTCAACTCGTTTGTCGTTGTATACAGCCACAGAACAGCCTCAGCTGTCCCCCTTCATCCACCTTCATCACGATGCAGGATGCGAGGCAAAGCACTGCACTTGAGTGATCCTTCAACGGACCTCAAGGAAAGCATGTCCTATTGCATGCGGGTTTGACGTCCACGCCCCCGCCCTACGAAAAAAGGCGTCGGCTGATATGGGGTCAGGTCTGGGGAAGGCGCCTCCTTAGGACTGAACCATACATTGCAGCCACTTCTGCACAGTAGGATAGGACCTCTACTTTCGCCTGCATTGTTTTATAAATTAGAAGGGGGAACTGTAGTAAGCCATTGTTGTAAATTGTGGCCGCCATTAGAAGATGGCGCCGGCTTCCACTGTGGCCTGTGATAAATCAAATTCCTTTGTGGAGAGTTGGCACGCTATCTCTTGCCACCCTATAAGAAAGACCCACGCGGCGGTTTAAGATTGGTACGTGGGAGACTTTATTAGGCTGTGCTTGGGCCCTCGGGAGAAAGGAGAAAGGAAGAAGAAGAAAGAAAGGGAGTCACTAAAAGATACTTAAATCAAGGCCTGAATAAACTGCTGAAAGAAGATTCCTGAGTTGCGTCTTCCTTGCGGGCAAGGGGTCGCGACACAATTTCCCTTCTCTCTCCCTTTCCCTCCCACCTCTCATCCCTGTTTAATGTTAATCTTCTTCTCATGCTCTTCGTCCCTACTCTGTTCTTAGTTACTCTCCTTATATCAAAGAAGACGTTTGGCATTTGTTTTTAAGGGATTCCCAGCCCCAGATTTTAAGTATTAATAAACTAGTGTCCATGAAACATTTGAAGTCCAACAAAACTAATCTCAGATTCACTTTTTTTAAAATTGTTGATGGGCTTTTATTAAAATTTCTTCATATGTGGTGCTAAGGATCAAACCCAGTGCCTCACACATGCTAAGCAAGTGCTCTACCACTAAGCCACAATCCCAGCCCCTCAGATTCATTTTTCTGATATGTTTAATAATTATTAAATTTCATGATTTAGATATAGT
Organism: Callospermophilus lateralis; assembly: GCF_048772815.1. Lineage (NCBI taxonomy): Eukaryota > Metazoa > Chordata > Mammalia > Rodentia > Sciuridae > Callospermophilus > Callospermophilus lateralis. Next base: position 358,441 of record NW_027510157.1, read on the forward strand.
ATGATTCAATTTTTGAACAAATATAAAAAGAATATAGAAAGATTTTAAATTGGAAAAAGCAATAGAACATGAAAAAGAACAACTTCCAGATTTTAGAAATGTTGGTTGTGAAGAAGAAACAAGTAAAAAGTTAATAAGAAGGCCTTTTCAATTTTCAAGATGGCAGAATAAAGAATGTTGCTTTTCTGGCTTTCTATGAAATGAAACCAAGAAAGCAGACAGGGAGCTTCTTAGCAAGGTGGGTGAAAAACAACAACAAAAAAGTAGGGGAGTTCACTGGAATTCAAAACTGGAACATTCAAAGCAGATCAGGAGCTCAGGATATTGAATATAGTGAAAAAGAAGGAGGAAGAGGAGGAGGAGGAGGAGGAGGAGAAGGAAGAAGAGAAATCCCCAGCCACACAGCCACTGCCACAGTGGTTCCTCTGTGAGCATAGTAAAGAGATAAGAGAATTAAAGGAAAAAGCATTTTGGACAGGCCCAAGGCATGTCTGGGTACAGAGCATTTAGAGATCAAGGACATTGCCTGGGAAACCTGAAAGATAAACTGCAGAGTATCCATGTGAGGAAAAGAAGTTGCCATGTCTCCAATGAAGCAGGTGGAGAAAAAGGAAAGAAAACATTTTTCAGCAGCCATATGGGGACTGGCAGCAGAGGGGCCCAGTTCCTGGAAAAAAAAACTGAGTGTGGCCCAAAATATAGACACAGTAAACACGCATTGCACAATATAGTGTGCTTTAATGACCAGGAAAAAAATCAAACTTGGAGGGAGGCTTACACAGGGAACAACTGAATATGGAAACCCAGTGGGTTCTACCCCATATCCTCTTCCAATCTGACACTGCTTGAAGGGCAGGGGTGGGAGAGATTGTTTTGAGACTAAACCTGAGGCCAGAAAATGTGGGTCTGAAGTTGGTGTAGGAGACTGAGAACTGTGTCCCACACCACATGAGTGAAACCCAAAGGAGATTGCTGAGGTACATTCTTCCAGCATGAACCATCAAGTACTGAGATGCAATGATTTAAAATCTCAAGATTTTTAAAATTTTTATTTCATATATATTTTTTTTTAAAGAGAGAGAGAGAGAGAGTGTGTGTGTGTGTTTGTGTGTGTGTGAGAGAGAGAGAGAGAGAGAGAGAGAATTTTTTAATATTTATTTATTTTTTTAGTTTTCGGTGGACACAACATCTTTGTTTGTATGTGGTGCTGAGGATCGAACCCGGGCCACACGCATGCCAGGCGAGCACACTACCGCTTGAGTCACATCCCCAGCCCTCATATATATTTTTATCCTGTTTTCCTTGATTGTTTTATTCTGCTAACAGCCAAACTCTCTTGTTCTCCCTTTCACTCTTCCTTTAATTTTTTACTCCTCCTTCTCTCCTCCTCCCTCATAATCATCACATCCTATATCACTTCTGTTCTCACCCTGCCCACCATTTGAAATTATAAACCCTTTTTGTAAAATTGATATTTTTATGTAGACAATAACATATCATTTCTGCTTATTGTGATAATTAACATTGTAGGTGTGATAATAAAAATTATTTGGCTTGCTGAATATTATTTGCATTGGTTGTTATTATTTGTCTCCCCCTAAATAGTGGGGTCCCTGGAAACCTTCAGGGACACTATAAGATCACAAGATAAAGACTCCACTGCCTCATATCTATACTGTTAGATGGATAGACACACAAAAAACATGAAAAAAATGGAATAAATTGCCCCAAACAAACCAAGATACTCCAATAATAGAATTCATTGACACCACAGTGGAAGAAATACCAAAGAAAGAGTTTAGAATGTACATAGTTAAACTGTCTGCAAAGTAATTAAAGGTATAAGAAATGAAATCAGAGAGAAAACACAGGAAGTGAAAGATCACTTCAATAATGAGGAAGAGATTCTGAAAAAAATAAGCAGAAATCCTCAAAATGAAGAAAAAATAAACAAAATTAAATATTCAATAGAAAGTATCACCAACAGACTAGACCACTTGGAAGACAGAACCTTAGGCAATGAAGACAAAATATATAATCTTGAAAATAGAGTTGACCACGGAGAGATGTTAAGAAACCATGAACAGAACTTCTAAGAACTATGGGATAACATGAAAAGATCAAATTTAAGATTTATTGGGACAGATGAAAGCATGGAGATATAAACCAAAGGAATGCACAATCTTTTTTATGAAATAATATCAGGAAAATTCCAAAACCTAAAGAATGAAATGGAAAATCAAATACAAGAGGCATAAAGAATCCCAAATGTACAAAATTACAACAGACCCACACCAAGGCACATTATAATGAAAATGCCAAACATTCAGAATAAGGATAGAATTTTGAAGGCCATAAGAGAAAAATATCAGATATAGGGGAAAAAATTACAGATCTCAGTTGATTTCTCAGTTCACACTCTGGAATAACATATATATCAAGCTCTGAAAGAAAATGGATACCAACCAAGAATCCAGTATCCTGCAAAATTGAGCTTCATATTTGAAGATGAAATAAAAGCCTTCCATGATAAATAAAAATAAAAGAATTTGCAACTAGAAATACTGAATTACAGAACATTCTCAACAAATTATTTGAAGCTAAAGTGAAAAAAATAGTGAAAAGCAGCAAAGGGAGCAAGTACACTAAAGGAATAATCAATCAAATGAGAAACTAATTCAAATTAAAAACTAAAAATAAACCAAAATGACCGGGAATACACATCATATCTCAATAATAACCTTGAGAATTAATGGTCTAAACTCATCCATCAAAAGGCATAGACTGGCATATTGGATTAAAAAACAAGATCCAAAAATATGCTGTCTCCAAAAGACTCACATCATGGGCAAACACATCCATAGACTGAAGGTGGAAGGGTGGAAAAAAACATATCACTCACGGACGGATCACATAAGCAAGCAGGACTTTTTATCCTCGTATCTGATAAAGTGCACTTTAAGCTAATTAGAAGGGACAAAAAATTCATTTCATACTGTTTAGGGGAATCATACACCAATAAGGCATAACAATAATAAATATTTATGCTCTAAACAATGCAGCATCTATGTACATCAAACAAACCCTTCTCAATTTCAAGAATCAAATAGACCACAACACAATAATATTGGGTATCTTCAACATGCCTCTGTCAGAACTAGATAGATCCCCCAAACAAAACTAAATAAAAAAGATATAGAATTAAAAATTATAATTTATAATTTAGACTTAACAGACATTTATAGAATATTCCACCCATTAATGACTGAATACATTTTCTTCCCAGCAACTCACAGATCCTTCTCTTATATAAATCATGTTATGTAAGTTATCTCATATGTTGGCATACAATTGTGATGTTACATTAGTATATTTTTAGCATCAGTAGGGTTGTTTTCATAGCTCCCTTTCCACTGATATTAATTTTTGTGTGCTTGCTTTTTTCCTTGATTAGACCTTTTTTATAAAATTTTAAATGTATTATTTCTTCTCTATTTCATACATTTCTGCTTCTACTCTTATTTTTTCCTTCCTATTACATAATATGAAAATAACTTGATTGTTATTCTAGCTACTTTTTGATACAAGTACTTTAAGTTATAAATGTTTGTCTGAATCCTGTTTCAACACAGAAATCCTAATATTTTAAGCTTTTATTATCACTTAATTTAAAGCACTTTTATTTACTTTTCTTGTGCTTTCTTCCTTGACCTCTGAGATATTTATAAGTGTTCTATTTAATTTTGAAATAGTTGACATGTGGGGGGTGGGGTTCTATATATATTAAGGTTATTGATTTCTATATAATAAATCATGAAGGAAACAAACTCTGAATTATTTCAATTTTTAAAAAAGTAATGGAAATGCTTTTTATATTGATTTTACCGAATATGTACATGTCAAAATTGATCAAATTTCCTACTTCATATATATGCATTTTATTGTACTTCAATTTTACCCCAATAAAATTATGGTGGGAAAAATGCACAAAGCTGGGTAATGAACAAAAAAGAAAAGAAAGCTTATGACTGGCCAAAATAAAAGTTAATAAGATAATGCAACTGCATTTATCTACATACATTTACTCAGGTTCATATTGATGAATATTTAGTGTCATTGAAATAAACACAGAGAATAGTGAATGTTGTGGTCCTTATTTGTGTGTCCCCAAATTCCCAAATTCATATGTTGAAACCTGATCACCAAGTAGGATAGTATTGGGAGTTGGAGACTTTTGGAGCTGGTGAGCAATGAGCACTGTCCTCAGAGATGAGATTAGTGTTCTTTTGATAGATGTAAATGCATGATTATTATGCCTTCTACCATGTAAAGACATGGCTGGACTGTGTCACTTATGAAACAAAAAGTTCACCCTTACCAGAACTAACCTCTCAGCATCTTGAATTTGAACTTTTTAGCCTCCAGAATGCTAATAAATGTTCGTAATTTGTAAGACAGCTGGTTTTATATTTATAATAGCAGCTATGACATGCTAAAATAATTAGAGAGATGATAATAAATATACTTCATCTTCCTGCATAAAACAAAATACCATCTTCTAAGAAATAAAAGAGTATGGGATACTGTGATTGTGGCCATCTTGGTATATGACCCCATTGAAAATCAAATGGAGACAAATACAACACTTACTTAACATCAGAAGAGGTATGGTCATGAGTAGACAGATTCCTTTCTGACTTTCTCTATAGTGTGGAACAGTTGAAAATTACTCAAAATAAAATTCAAAATGAGTAGAGATAAAGGTATCAAAAAGAGCTGGTGAACAGCTTGGGCACTACAGAGGAAGGTTTGTTTGACTTACTTGAGACACTTTTAATTGCTTCTTTAGTGAAAGGCAAATTATAGCATTAATTTATTCTGGAAAATAATCAGAGTATATTATAATCTTTGGTTTTTAAAAAATGTCTTATTTAATAAAGAACACTGAGCAATTTTACTAATTATGGTAAAAATTACAATTTTTAATGAAGGGTAAGAAGACCTTTGGTAAAAATATATAATGAAACTACAAAAATGTGTTTAAGTCTTGTAAAGAATAATAATAAAGAGTAGACAGAGAGACAAGGTGCAGAGGCAGGGAAAGTAGCACAGTGACTCTTTGTCCATGTGGCTACATTTATTTATAACAATAGTTTACATTAGGTCATTAGTACCACACAATTGTTTAGAGTATCAGTAAGTTTGCTTATTCTACAATTACACTTAATAGTTACAATATGCAAAATTAGGAGCTTTGTGCAGTTCTCAAGAAGGTCCATTGTCTGAAGTTACTGTTAGGTGGGCAGCTCCAGGAGTTACATGCCTAAGATTAAGGTCAAAGCTGAAAAGATTCTAGCATGGAGGGCATTACCATAGCAACTGGGCATCCTATGCCTTTGCACAGAAACTCCAGGCACCAAGCATGCCACAGCCATGAAGTCATCAGGGACCCCAGTCCCAAACACAGAACCCCTACAAAGGTTGGCATTATAAAATTCCTTTCATGAGCATTTACCCTCAAGTGCATTGATGGTGGCAGGAATGCACCATTTAATGTAAATTATAGTCTTTTGCAATATTTATAAATTGGATCTCATAAATTACTGTATTGTTTTTGCATGTTTTGAAAGCAACCAAAGTTTTGTTTCCATTGTGTTACCCCCAAAATTGTAACCTGACATTTTGTGTATTCCCATCAAAAGGGACTCTCTCAATTAGCTACTAACTTATCCAGTGTGTCACCTTTCATTTCCCTGTTGTCCTATTAGGGCCACAGGCCACATCATATCAAACATTATTTTTTTCATATGATAACTCATCTTCAGTTGAGAAATTCCAAACATTGTCTATCTGTCTTCATGACAGATAGACAATCTGTAAAATACCATATAATCAGTCAATATTTTTAATAAAATTAAACATATATATATAAATATTAAAACACAATATCTTTCATATAAGGAGGAAAATTCCAAGCTTAAAAAAAAGGGTAAAGGGATTAAAGGGACAGAATGACAGTAATAGGATTCAGCAGTTACATATAAATCATAGATTTTATGTTATCATTTAAGTAGCTGGGATCATATATTACTTATCACAAAGTTAAATGTGATAAGTATTTTGTATCATCTTCATCCTAATTAGGAATAAAGACCTGTGGCTGTTGGAACACAAAAATAATTCTGTATAGACAAATCCAGTCTCCATTCTTTTCTGGAAATATCATTTCAAAAGAGAATGGGATAAAAAATATTTCTGTTTCTCAATGACTACTATACAGGCACTGTATCTACATGTGTTCAAGAAATGTTACCTGCATGATGTGTGAGAAACAAACCTTCAGTTATGAGTGATATGGAGTTTATCCAAAGAACAGAAGTATGGTGAAATTCATCATTTCAGGGACAGATATTATGTAAGGTTGCTAGAAACATGAAGCCCACATGGCAAAATATTTGCTTTTACATAGTGGGAAATATTTGTTGGCTTCTGCAATATAAATATGTGTGATCACAAAAGATCTTATGACATCAATTTTATAATTCAAGTAATGGAATTTAGATATTAGAAAACCATTCTAGATCCTTGTTTCATTTTTCATTATTATAGAGCTAAGTTTAAAATGAGAAAAAATATAGGCAGTCTATAATATAAGAATAGATAGTTTTCGATGAGTACAGCATTTCTAGAATAACAAAAATATAATTAGAGTAAGGAGGATGTGACCCAACTATTGATATGCTTCTGTCTTTAATATTTGTTGTGGGAAGTCACCAGAGAAAGAAGGAAGAAAACACAGATAATGCCTTATTTTTTTCAAACATTTAATAAATTGGTTTTTGGAAAGCAACAAATTGTATTCTAAACCTAAAAATTTAGAAAGACTACATTAGCAATCAATATACATATAAAATTACTCCATTCACAGGGCTGAATATTGAGTAAATAGTATTCAATGTATACATGTATGTATACATGTATGACTCTCCTCAGAAAGATGGATTAGTCTTAGTTTTTCCTTAGTCAAAGTCTTACAAATTTCAAATTAATAAAGGTTTATTGTGTTTCAGAACTGCCAAAACTAAAGTGTTGATTTATTTAGGCATTTGTTTGCTATTTATATATGTATAGGTAAGTAAGTCATGGAGGTACTGATGTTTTTGTTTTTGAAGATTAAACCAACAATGTACTGTTAGTAGTGGGGTGTGCAAAATTATCCTTTGGTTCTAGTCTAAATTTAAAATCCAGTTCTCCTTTGAGAATATGTAATAAAGATACTAAGACTTTAAATCAAGGTGGTTGTTTTTGCTGAAGATTATTTAATGATAATCGAGAAGTTCATTTACATAGTCTGAGAGATAATTTTAAAATTCCATGTTCTGACCCTTTCTTTCTTGAAGAAAATTGGTGTATAATTTCTGGATAATTCAAAGAGAAGTTATAACCTTTCCTGATAGTTTTGGAACAAACAGTTCTGCTTATCAAACTTCTAAATTAATCTTTCTAAATTCACTTGTTTCTAAAATAGGACTTAAGCCAAAATCTGTAACCCAGGGGATTATCAAGAACCACACAACCTAGTCCAAGAAGGTGTTTTCAAAGTGTCTTAGAATTGTTTTTCAGCTTATAGGAAACAATACAATTATCTCAGGACAAGTCCACACTTTACAAGGTAAATTTAAAGTTTGTCTTGAAGGTAGATAATGGCTATTCTCAGCTGACATCATTATCGCCTACTCCTTACTATATATAACAGAAACTGGAGAATAAGAAGTTCATAGCCATAAAAATAACTATCAACCTATTGATATAAAAACAGAGATTGGAGAGTTTTTTAAAAGTTTCTAAGAAAAAGTTTTTTGGTACCTGGGATTGAACCTAGGGATACTGAGCCACATCCCAATCCCTTTTTATTTTTTATTTTGAAACAAGATCTCCCTAAGTTGATGAGGTTGGCCTTGAATTTACAATACTTCTGACTCATATCTATGAACTACTTGCTTGGCTATACTGCTATGTGGTGCAGTCACCCCTCCAACCTTCCAGAGACATTCTGAGCCTACTTCTTCCTCCCAGTGGTTATCTCTCTTTTCTCTATCCCTCTTTCCTGTGGGCTTCCCTTCTTTGCCACCTCCTTTGACTTTTGTCAGTCTCTCATCACTTTTTACTTTTCACCTTCTCTCCCCTTCTCTCCCCTTCTTTCCCCCTTCCTTCTTCTGCCCTTCTTTCCAGCCCCTTCCATTTCGCTCTCTCTCTCTGCTGCAAAGGTGGTACCAGCCGCTCACCTTCATGCTTCAGGCTGGGCATCTTGTCCCCAGGTCGGCATTCCTAGGAAGGCCTCGTGCTGAAGTCGACCCAAGATGGGCTGGATGGATTCCAGGAGTTCCAGGGCAGGTGAGGAGGCTGGGCCACATCCAAGAGTCTCAGTACCTCTGCATTCTCAGGACTAACATTGTGGCTGGAGCAAGCAGAGGACTTGAAGTTACAAGGGACCCTGGCCCTGGACAAGTATGGGATTGGATGGGCAGAGAAGCCAAAATCACCCAGGTCACTGTTGCTGCCCTGCCCATCTAACTCCCCACTGGGGAAACCTGGGTCGGCTGAATGGATGCATCCAGGGCTTGCCAGTACCTGGGCAGGTATGAATAATTAATAAAGCGCTACTTACAGAAGGTATTTAAGGGCCAACTGGGCTCTCATCCTGCTGACCCACAGTGCAGTCTCTGCAATCAGCAATCAGGTCTGCTTCTCAGCACTCTGTGTGAACTCCAGCTTTGGTTCCCCACCATGGATGAGAGAAACACTTGCAGAGGTTCCCTCCCAAGGGAAGCCCCGTGTAAGAGTTCTGTTTGGGATGGAGGTCTCTGATGACTTCATGACTGTGGCATGCTTAGCTGTTGGGAAAGTTTTTGTGCAAAGGTGCAGAATGCCTACCTGCTAGAAAAACTTCTAGGTAAAGACACAGGATGCCTAGCTGCTGTAGCAATGCCCTGCATGAGGAGGCTGTATGCTACATCTTATCAGCCTAGACCTTGATCTCAGGCACACAGCTCTTGGAATAAAGAAACTCTTATTAGACAACCACAATATTTTACCAAGCTCTGCTGCACCTGAACCTACCAACAAAACAATAACTTTAAACAATGGACTTTCTTGAGAGTTCACAAAACTCCTAACATGGCATATTGTAACTGAGGAATGTATATAACTGAATATATAACTGAAGAATAAGCTGCATAATGTTGCTAACTCTGTAACCTGCCTAATGACACAATAATGTACTACTGATGCCAGTGACCTAATTAACCTATTGATATAAATAAGGCTGGCAGGTTGGACAACAATCCACTCTAACTTTTCTGTCATTCTGCCATCCTGCAATCCTGCCACTTTGCCTCTGCACCTTGTTTCTGTCTCCTTTTCCTTTCTTTACACCCCATGCAATAGGATCACCTGACTGTAGCCCAGTCAGAAGGATGTTTTTCTATGCACAGAACCCCTACTCTGGGACTATGACCAGAGAAACCTAGCCAAGGAATTGGGCATTTCCAAGTCCAGGATCCAGGTGTGGTTTCAGAACCAGAGGACTCGATAGGTAAGGCAGAGTGAAGGGAGTTCTGCCAAGGACTTGGGACAAGATCAGGGCCATGCAAGGCCTCCAGCTGGCACAAGCCCCCAATTAGGCACCCCAAGAAAGAAAAGAAGGAAGCACACAGCTGTCTCAGACACTCAAACCAGGACCATGTTGCAAGCCTTTGAAGGCACCCAATTTCCTGGGATTGAGGTCAGGGAGAAGCTGGCAGAAGAGATGGGCCTCCTAGAGTGCTGAGTCTTGGTATGGTTCCAGAAACACAGGGCTCAGCACCCAGGCCCCAGCATAGCTGGAACCATGAGGTATACCCCACAGGGGGAAAGGGGAAGCCCACCTGTGGCCCTGGGGAACTGGGGGCTCTGGTAGTTCCTGCATGGAAGCTAGCAGCCACCTTCACTGTTCCCCTGGACCTACTCTCAGCTTCTTGGCCACCACTGACCTGACTCCTCACCAACCCCTGGTGCCCTCTGGACTCCAGGATCTCGCTTGGGGCTACATGGACCAGGCAACTATGGGACTGAATATCCAGCCCTCTGGGCCTGAGCCACCAGGACACATTCCCGGCCTCCATCTGCTACCTTCCAGGCTACTCTCCCCAGGTCCCAGTCCAACAAAAGAGCTGCACCATCAACAGACTCCCTGCTGGCCAAAAGGCCAGGAGGACATGCTGGCCAGGCTCTGGAACTGAGGCTCATGGGGCCTGGGGCTGGGTGCCCCAAGGAAGGGATGAAACATGTGCATCCACTAAAGTGGTCCTTCAGGACCCCTGGACACCTAGAAAACCCTGGGCTTTCTGATGCTTGTGATGCTGGCTTTGCTGCTCCAGCCATCTGCAACTTCAGGTAACACCTCCAATCCCTGCTGAAATCTCAGGCTTCTTGAATCAGCTCCTCTCAAGCCCAGACTTTCAGGAACATTTAGGAGCCCTTCTAGATCAGAATGAACACAAGGAGCACCCATCAACACCCTAACTACCCCTCAGAGAAGACAATCCCAGGCTCTCCTCAACCTATTACAAAACTCACCTGGGCCTCAGGAGTAGCATGTGCTGCAGGTACCTGCACCACACCCTCTACTAACACCCTTCAGGCCTCTCCTTGTCTTGTGTGCCCCTTCAGATGGATGCACAGGCCAGGAATGGACGAAAGCATCTGTTTTAGTCAGCTTTTTCACTGCTGTGACTAAAATGACCTGGCCGGCACAATTGTATAGGAGGAAAGTTTTATTTGGAGCTCACAGTTTCACAGGTCTTAGTCCATAGAAGACTGGCTCCATTCCACTGGGCTTCAGGTGAAGCAAAACTTCATGGCAGAAGAGTATGCAAAGAAAGCAGGTCACATGGTGATCAGGAAGCAGACAGAGGTCTACACTTGCCAGATACAAATATGTACCTCAAAGCCACATGCCCAATGCCACACCTTCTCCAGTGACACTCTACCACTAGTTATCACTCAGTTAATCCCTATCAGGGTACTAATTCACTGATTAGGTTAAGACTTTCACAATCAAATCATTTCTCTTCTGAATTTCTTGCATTGCCTCACAGGTGAGCTTTTGGGACATCCACATCCAAACCATAACCCCATCCATCCTAAGGAGCAAGGCCATGGAGAAAGGCAGCTGCAACAATCCCAAAACCAATGTATGCAACCTTCTCTGGGACCTTTCTGTGGGACCTCTTGCCCTCTAAGGGACACACATAGAAGACACCAACCTCTACTCATTGGCTTTGCAAATACGGGTTCCTTGATAAAAACCCTCTGGATTCGAAACAGAGGCCCGGGAGAAGGATGCTGGGCATGAGAGAGATGGTTCTATGGTTCCCGAAGTTCCAGTGGATCTGCTCCCTTACCCCTCACTATTTTGGCTGTATAGTCCAGCAACGCTAGCCAGGGTACTGATCTCCTCTTTCTCAGTCAGGCATCAAACATATGCCCCACAGGTTCACAGCTCCATCCTGCAAGGACACTTCCCAATTTCCAGGGCTCTGATACCTTCCTGCACTTCTAGCCTGCCACCTCCAGCTTCGTGGGAAGAAAAGAGACCTAGGGGTAAAGCCAGTAGCCTTTGGTTGCATAGAAATTACTTTAGTTTGCATTTAGAAGCATTTCCTTCTTTTCCACCACAAGAAACACAAAACACACACCGTTTGCTCGCCAGTGCACCCACCAACTGCAATGGCCTCTCCTTGAACTCCTCCTCTTTCTGTGGCAATCAACCTCAAGGAGATTCCCACCTGATTGTGGCTGCTTCACGTATTGGGAGCGCCCAGGAGACCATTGGTTGGGACAAAAGCCCTATAGGTACCAATCACTCTGGTTTTCTGCACAGACCAAAAGAATTCTGGAGTGACATTTCCACCTCCCTGTGCTCTCACAGTTCACTCCTTGCCCCATCACCTCATATCCATGAGCTCCATGCTTGGCTATGTACCTATGTGGCCCAGACTACCCTCTCCCTTGGAGGAGCTTTCTTAATCTACTTCCTCCTCCCAGTGGTTTTCTCTCTTTTCTCTTTCTCTCCTTCTTTTATGCTTCCCTTCTCTGCTGTCTCCTTTGGGTTTTTTCATTCTCTGTTTTCTGTTCTTCCTTTTACCTTCCCTCCCCTTCACCCTCCTTTTCTTCTTTTGTCCTTCCTTCCAGCTTCCCCACACTTCTCCTGCTGTCTTTTGTGCTTGGAAATCCCTAACATTTTCTGTAGGAGATCCACACCTGTTGATAACAAGGAACTTGATAACAAGTCTCTTCTTTGAGTACTCCCACTCCCCTCACCCCATCTGGATGAGTCTCTCTCTTTTTCCCAACATACTTATACCATCATTTTTCCTGTCCTTTGCATGAACTCTGAGAAAATTTTAGTTCTATTTCAACAGCCAAAGGGTGACATGCCCTTTGGCACTTGGTCTCTTTTTCCATGGTCTGATCTCATCCCTTCTGGGGCTGTTATGTTAATGGGGTTGCCCTGTGCCCCTATGGTGGTGCCCACTGCTGGCTTTCATGCTTTGGGTGTGGCATCCAGTTCCCATAGACACTTTCCAGGAGGTACTTGCCCTGACATTTACCTAAGTTTGGGTCCATGGACTCTAGGAGTTCCAGGACAGGTGAAGAGACTGTACAATGTCCATGAGTCTCAGCAAAAATCCTCTCCATCCCTGCTATCTCGGCTACCCTTGGTGCTCAAGCAACCAGAGAACTTGATGTCACCAGGTACCAAGTTGCACAGCAAGTTTGGGTTTTAAAGAATTGAGATGCCAATCTTTTCTATATTGCCTGTGCTGCTCTTCCAATCTCCCTCTCCTAAGGTCTTATGGGGAAACCCTCTTACTGTAATTTATTAAGGGCTTTCTCTCTGCTGTCATTCTTCTGCTGGTTTAGAGGGTCTTTCTCTTTCTAACACATTTCCTCCCTCTAATATGTCTGAACCTTTTGGGAGTTTTCCAGCCTGAATTTTTCAACATTTGTCTTTCTCTGCTCATATGCAATATATTCCAACTGGAACTTTCTTTAAAATACATTTTTATACTTGTTTCTTTTTTACTTTTTTGTGGATGGAGAAATCTCTGTTAGAAGCCTCTCTTTCATCACTCAAAAATTCTTCTGAACATTATACTTCATTTAATTTCTTCTACATATTTTCATAAATATGATCATCCAAAAAAACAAATGTTATTATCTATCTTTTCACATTGTTTTGGGGCTAATTTAGTGCTGAATCTTCTCACACTGGATGAACGTGTGTTTAATCTTATAAACCTTCTAAGAGTCTCTGCCTTTTAAGAAATATAATAAATTTCATTACTGAAGTTACTTCTATCCCTACCCCATCTTCCCAGCTGAACTGCCTGCTATCTTATCTGGATTGCAGTATCTCATGAGCATGTCTACAATTCTTCTTTGTTTTGGGAGAACATGGAAACTTCTTGCTTATCCTTTGTCACTTTCTTCAGGGATTATGATTCCTGCTTAAAATTTATGTGAGATTCACACAGTAATATTCTGGTTCTCAAAACAATTCTATACTTAAGTAAATATGCTTTAATTATAAATTTTACTGATATAAATAATGTATGCCATATAATCTACAAATAATTAAAAAACACACAATACAGTTAATTGTAAATTCCTTATAGACAATTGACCCTTAACATAGGCCTTTGCTAATTTTTCACAAACTTTTTTCTCTTGATATCCCACACTTCCAACTGATACATTTTGTTCCAATAGGGCTGATGGTGTTTTTGTTTTATTTTTGTTTTTGTTTTTACATTAAAGAGACAAAAGAAAAATTGGTGAAGAATCATATGTTATAATTTTACTCATGACATGAGTAACTTCTTTGTTGAATTTAATGATGGTTTTAAATTCTTAAAGTGTGTATAAAATAGCAGATTCTGAATGCATCCCAGTCCAGAAATCTGTTCCTTTTGTGTAATTTTTAGCACTTAGAATACAAAGTCCTATCCTATGTAATCCATTGCAAAGTCTCTATTATTCTCCAGCCTTCATATGAGAACCACTCATATGAAGAGTCTTTCAGTTGTCCATAATGAGGGCAATGGTTCACTCTATGGATTTCATCTTTGGGAGGCCTGAGAAAATATCAGGAAGTGCTGAGTTGTGAAATTCTACCATTTCTGCTGACCTTATTCTGGCTCTTCAGAAATAAATTTGTGAATGGGTTTATCTTTCACTTGTTAAGAGTTAGTGGGTGTGGAATGGAAGAAAGTTTTGAATAGGTATATTCATTTCCAATTTAAGTTATCTTCAGAAATTTTACAAAACTACATTCTTTTTTGTTTTTTGTTTGTTTGATTGATTGAGCAAAGTCTTTTCTGTAGGAAGAGGGATTTCAGGCTCTCTGTGACCCAGCAACAACTTCCCTGGAGTAATATATATTCCTGAGCATGAAGCTGGAACCAGTAGAGAAGGGACATAGTCTGTGATGCATAGGTAAGGTAACAGGACACAGTGCTGCCATGTTTAGTTTACAGGATTTCATATCTGGAGTTTTAACACAAAAACAAGATGATTCAGATATATTCCCCATGGTGAGAATCCTGTCACTATAATTAAGATGACACAAATTTAAATCATATCTCGCCTCTCAATGAAAGGGACATAAGTAAATTATTTAATCTGTTAGAGCCCCAATTTCCCCATCCATAAAATGGTATTAATTGTAGCATATACTTCATAGAATTATTGATGGGTAAGATAACATAATGCTTATACAATGGAGCAGATGAAATAATGTTTGTATAATGTCTGGAAATCAAGGCCTGAGAAGTTGTTTTCTCCTCCTCCTCCTCCTCCTCCTCCTCCTCTTCCTCCTCCTCCTCCTCCTCCTCCTCCTCCTCCTCCACCTCATAATTACCGTCAACTTGTTCTCACCATCTTTACATTACATCTTTACTGTGATGGTTAATCTGGATTGACAACTTTACGGATTAAGATAAATGTGTGTGTTCATGAGGGTGTTTCAGGAATGATTGGTATGCAGAACAGAAAAGTGAGTAGTAGACCTACCCTAAATGTGGGACAGTACAGACCAATAGTTTAGGGGTGTGCATGGAATAAAAAAGTGGAAAAAGATTGAAGCTGATGCAGATGCAAGCTCAATTCTTCTTGAGTGTACTTCAACTGCTATGATTGCCCGAGGACATCAGACCCAGCTCCTTCACTCTTCCTAAGAAGATTCTGACCAATGACTCTTCAGGAGTTTCTAGGCCTTCAGTCCAGGCACTTCCATCATTGGTCCTTCTTCTGAAGGTCTAGTTTCTTGGACAGAGCAGCTACTAGTTCCTCTAGTACTCAAACTGCATATGGTCATTGTGGGACTAACCAGCTTTGAATCCTGTAAGCCAATCTAATATATAATTTAGATAGATAGATAGATAAATATCTCCATCCATAATATTGGTTTGGTTTATCTGGAGAATCCTGACTAATACAATCAACAGCAGCATCATTACTATCATGTCATCACTATCACTATCAACATCCACCATCCCCATGAGCCTATGTTTTAAAATAATCAAGATCCTTATCTAATCCTCATTTTCTCCCTCAGAAATCAAAACCTTCACATCCAGAGTTCAAGGAGAAATCATTTCTGCTCCCAAGCCCACTGGTTTAAGAGCAGTTGATTCAATAGAAGAGTGACTTTATTGAAAATCCATCTATCCCTGAGGCATCTGCTACAGCTCACCAACTTTCTCCTTATATGTGGAGTAAAAGCCAAATTTCATTACTTGTAGATATTAAGAGGTAAGTTAGAATGCAGTCAGCTGAAATCTGACCTCTGTTTGAGAACCCAGAGATAGAAATATATTTAGGCAGCTGGCCCATAGGTGGCCCCAGACAAACAGGTAGACCAGCATGGACAGTATCCATCTGGTATTATGATAGTGTAGTCAGGTAAATAAGCTGTCCTCCGGTCCTGCCTTGGGCACCTCATCTCAACTCTCTGCCTTTATTTACTCATGAGGAGGTTGGACCAGATCAATAGGTGTTAAGTTGTGCTCTTTGAGCCCTTGGGTACTATACAAGGAAACTTGGGTGCTGCTTGCAGGGCATCATGGGATTATAGGAACCCCTAAGCCCTATTTCCCTCAAGCCAAAAAGAGCTACTTCACTCTGACTCAAATTTCATTACTTGAAATTTTGATTACTGGATGATTATAAGATCCTAAAAAAATGAATTTATGCAGCTCCCAGAAAAGCAGGGCTAGAGACTCTCACTGCTTCACTCTTTCACAAGGACATTATGGGTTCCCACTACATGTCAGGTATTATGCCAGGTAATGATGCTACAGAGGAGGGTAGACCAACCAGATCATTCTCCCATGTGCTTAGAGTGCTATAGAAAGAGATGAACAATATATAAACACAGATGGCTCTGGATTCGTGTCTAGAATAAAGCAGGACAGTGTAGGAGAGCACTGAGCAGTAGAAAGATACCATTGAGGAAAACGCTGAAGTGGTCCTAAAATAAATGAAAACAAAAGAAAATATGTGGTGACCACAAGTAGACTAAGTGTAACTAAGTAAGGAAGGATGGAGCTCAGGGCATGGCACTGATGTCCTTTAAGCCTTCCTGCTCTGAAGTTCATGACTTTTACATCAGCATTTTCATCAACAGCACACCCACCAGGATCACTGTTGAGGAGGAAAATTCCTCAACAGTCCTTTAGATCTTTGTACCAGAGTCTTCCCCTATGAGCTTAGCCCCAACTGCCAGCCACTGGCCTTGAATGAGTCATGTATGGGTAAATGAATAGGCTTCTGCATTTGTGATTGATACACAGATTCACTGTGAAAAGTGTATTAAGCCACATGGGCATAAGGCACCTCTCAAAGACACAGTCCTCACTGCACCCACAAAGTAACAATGCTGAACATGGTTCCAGGAAAAAGCACATTAAACCCTATATAGGAAAGATGAAGCCCCAGGCCTAGCCCATAGGGGAGTTATACAAATGATGGTTGGCTTGTGATATGAGTAGTCTGGGGGCTGGTCTGGAACCTTTAAGTTCAGCTGTTAGGAACATGAGTTTGGATTTTTACCTCTCTGCCTCCACAAGTTCCCTTTATCTTGAAGGAAAAACATGGTGCTTATTTGATGCTTAAGGTACTGAAATGTGAATGAGGAATTATACAAAGCCCAGGCCCTGCTGGAGACTTCCCTAAGATCTCCTGCAGGCTATTGGGTGAACTCTCTCTTCAATTTCCTTGACAGATAGAAACTGAGACAGAAAAGAGGATCCCATAGCCAGCTTGTCCAACCTGATAGGCTGTACCCCGAGCATGTTGTCATAGAAGGACCGGGGTAGGAAAACTAGACACAGAGCAGGTCGCCGCCACCCCTCTTGCTCTGATGCTCTCAGAGAGGTCACATTTCCTGTGTGCCCTGGGGGACATCCTGGGTCAGGTTACCTAGCTTGAATCATAGGCTCCTGTCTAAACAAACCAAGGTTCCTGTGCATTCTCTGGCCCAGCCTTTTCTACTGCTGTAGAATGCCACAGCCTAAACTCTTCATGGCCCTGGCCCCTCTGCTGGCTGCCATCAATGCAGGTGAGTTAAAAGCCAGGAAGGTAAAATCCAAGCCTCCATGCCTGAGCACACACTGTATGTAGGACACAAACCTCCACCTGCTTCTATCAGCCTCTGGTCAGCTTCGTGCATTCTTCAGACTGATGCTTTCAGATGAGCACTCATGGATCAGAGAGGTAAGTCTTGAGGCCATGGGTAGGTCAGCAACAAGACTCAGGACTAGGTAAGAAGCAGCTATGGCCTTCAGTGCTGCTGGGGAAATTCCCTGAGGAAGCAGCAGGAGTGGGCACTGCTGGTGATATATGAATTTGTCTAATCTGCACTGGGTCTGAAGGCATTGCTCTCTCCCCTGACCCAAGTGCAGAGCTGACTGCATACAGCATGCTTCCTTTTCGAGTCCTCAAGGACCACTCATTCCCTCTCTGGTCCCTTCTCCTTCTACTCTGTACTTTCCCTGGGGGCATGCAGCCTTGAAGGGTTTTTTCCCTGCCCTGATGGAGACTAAAGTTTCCCTAAAATTCTATGTCTGCACTGGATAGCAAGAAACCACACTATGCTTCATATTAAAGGGTTATCTGTAGCTTATTTTATCAAACCAATGTGGATGGGTGTGGGAGGATGTGTGTGTGTGTGTGTGTGTGTGTGTGTGTGTGTACGTTTGTGTACCCTTGTTCATTTATTTCCCACAATTCTCAGAGGTAGATATATTGGCCCATTTTACACATGACAAAACAACCTGAGAGAAACTGCTAACCTGCCCCAAGTCACACTGAAAGTGCTGGAAGAGCTGATTTAAGTCGGGTCTCTCTGCCCCCAGTGATTGTAGCCTGCCTGCTGAGGTCCAAAGCATCCAGGGCTCTGTGAGGAATTTCTGGTAGTTTTGAAGTAAAGCTCAGCTGACATTCCTTGGTCAGTCTCTGACTTCAGAGGAGGCTGTGAGCTGCCTTAGTAGAACAGATGTGGTTTGGGGGGCTGAAGAAGGAGGAGAAGCCAATCTCAGGCCATCTAAACTCTGGGGAGTCCAGACAGTATCCCAGCCCACCATACCAGCTCTCCCACTGGGGCCCATGTTGGCTTATCAGTTACTTGACCCCTCTACCCTGAGCATCCCTACATGTAAAATGAGAGGACTGACAAGCCATGAGGTAAGATGTCAGCTTTGTTCTTCCATGCTGTTGACTGCAGGGCATTGAGCTCCTGGAAATTCTAGCACAGGATGGCAACAAGGCCATTGTGGCTTCTTCACTGTGTCAGGTTTCCAGGGTCCTAGGGTTCTCCTCCGATACTGGCCCTTGTTACATAATCTCTCTGCTTTTCCTTTCCTGTACTTTATGGTACTGTCACCCACACAGCCATACTCAGTATGGCTACTGTACCCTACATGCTTACCAAAGGCTCTTATGACTTCAATTTGTCAGAAATTAAAGTTCTACACTGAAGTCACAACTCCAGTCCAGATGCCAGCTCAGAGGGACTCTGCAGAAGAATAGGGAGCAGGGTATTTATACCAACTCTGTTCTCCCCAGGGCTGGCCACCTTCTTCCTCTGTAGTGGGATCAACTGCCTCCTCCTATGCCTCCTCACTTGCTCTACAGGCCAGAACTCCACAGCAAGGGACTGCGTGAACTGCCCTGCAGGCTTCTCGTAAGGATCAGACACCTGTGCCCAGGAGGATGGAAGGGAGGGCATGGGGAGCCTGGCAGGTCCTCTTCATAATAGCCCCAAGTGTGAAGGGCTATCAGGGAGATGATCATTGCTGTCCCAGCCCTGAGTGTCCCAAGTATGGTGGAATGATTCCCCAGGGTCCACCCAGGACATAGACCTCAATAGAATGTAGGATGATAAGAAGGGTGTGCTGATCTTGCTCTGCTCCTCATCTGCTCTGTGACCTGGGTAAGTCTTCAACCAGAAAGCCTGGAAAGTAGGACTGGTATTCAGAGACATGTTCCCAAGTGATTCCTTCTCCTGCTTCTGGAGCCCTTCCTCACCCTAGAGAATCCTTATCCCAGGATCCCACAATTCCAGCCCCTTCTCTCTGGGCCCCCAGGATGAACCCTAAATGACCATTGTGAAGTTGGGAACACCCTCCTGTCTCCTTCTACTCATCCTAGTGGGATTGTCCAGTTAGGGACATTCTCCTGTCTCTTTATACTCATCCCAGTGGGGACAACAGAAAGTGAGCCAGGTGATAGTATACCCAGGCAATGGGAAGAGCCTTGCAGCCATATATGCTCACATCATGGCCAAGTTGATCTGGGTTTAATAGCCTCCCTGGAATAGGAGGTAAGGCTCTCTTCAGTCTCTTGGCTTCCTTTGGCCTTTGCAGTTGTCTGGATGACAGGACACCTCCATGGACGTGCTCCACAAGAACCTGTAGGTGGCATCTGAGACTCACAGACATCAAGAATAGCCAGGTGATTCAGAGTGTGGGGTGGGGGTTGAAGCTCTGTCATTATTCCTCGGGGGAGGAGGGTAATGGAGATTATTGGAAAGAACTCAGAAAAGGCTAAATCTTCAGGTATCAAAACTAAACCTCATCATCCCTAATTTGTATAAGCCTAAAGCAGTAACCCTGTCCTTGGGGAGCAGCCCACACCTCCACATACCCATCCAGGGACATGTATAATAGGTGTAACATGGAAACCACTTCAACACACCTGGAATGCTGTTATGGCATCAATGAGATGATGAACATGCAAGTATGGGGAGGTTCAGAGCCACTGTTTCCATGTGTCATGCAATGAAGGGAAATGCCATGAAGACTGGAGCAACAGAGATGTGAACATCCATGGGGACCACCCCATGACTTGGCCATGGCCCTCACATACCATATGTCACCATTGTGTATGGGTGGGATACAGAGGAGGGTCAGGAAGTCCTCTGAACCCTAATGCTAGCTGACCCTCAGAGCCAGGTCCTGGCAACAGCTATAGGGGATGGAACTGAAGGTCCCTCATAGAGTCCTAGGAGGAGGTGAGGACCTCCCTTATCCACAAACTGAACGGACCACAGAAATAAATTCCTCCTCACGATAACACGAGGAGGCGATATTCTGTTAACAGATGAAACTGGAGGACAAAGAAGTTAAGAGTCTACGAAGACATTCAGCAAAGCAGACACCTAAACTGAGGCAACAACTTGTAGCAGTATCCAGGTATATGTGTGGTGCAGAATCCAGCTGCCCTCTCACCCTGGGGTTCCTTCTTGTTCCTCAGAAGTGCCCATTTAGACAGAAGCCAAGTCCACAGCAGGCCAGCTGTGCCATCTTCCCTCTGGGTTACTTCCTGACAGGCAGGGGTGTTGGATGCCAGCCCTGCCACAAAGGTAAGTAACACTGGGGTGGAGGACCTGGTGTCATCTGGGAAGGAGCAGAGAACAGGGTGAACTGGGAGAGTCCTCAGGTTATGTATTAATCAGTTTTTTTATGACAAAATATAAGTAAACTTTTAAAATGTTTATTTAGCTCAAGTTTTAGAAGCTGAAAATCCAACATTGGGCAGCTCCATTTGTTCAATGGCATTATGGTGGAAAGCACATGCAAGAGGGATCACATGGCAAATAGGAAAGCAGAGAGTGATTAAGTGGTCAGGTTCACCCTTTTTTTTCTTTTTCTTTTTCTTCTTGAAATGGGATCTTTCTATGTTGCCAGAATGGCCTTCAACTCTTGATCTCAAGGAATCCTCCTGTCTCAGTCTCCCAAGGGATAGGAAGGTTCACATCTTTTTTTAAGAGAGAGAGAGAGAGAGAGAATTTTAATATTTATTTTTTAGTTTTCGGCGGACACAACATCTTTGCTTGTATGTGGTGCTGAGGATCAAACCCAGGCCGCACACATGCCAGGCGAGCGCGCTACCGCTTGAGCCACATCCCCAGCCCCAGGTTCACATCTTTATAACAATTCTCTCTCCTAAAAACTGATTGAAGTCCCACAAGAACTATATTATTTCCTCCCAAGGGCAGATCCCTTGATAACCTAAGTACTTTGCACTCAGGGATACCTCCTAAATACTAAACCAATACTCTTCTAAATACTCTGAGGACCAAGATGCTAACACATGAACCCATGGGAGACACAACCATATCCAAACCATATCATGTCACAGGGCTTGAACTGGACTGTATACTTCCAGAGCTCAGGTGGTCTCTGAGGGGCAGAGTTCAGCTACCCCTGGCACCTACACATGGGTCTTAAAGCATGGAAACAGTCTCCCTTCCCACCTCCAGGACTTTAGTGAATGCAGAAATGACAATGATAATGCAGAAAGAAGGGAAGAGTGGGACATTCAGCATGGTTGAGTCCTGCTTCTGCTTCTTCCTATTTGCATGACTTTGGCAGAGTGTTTACAGATCTTAGTATGCAGGTCTTACTTTTGCTTTGTAAAACTTATCCCCAAGGAGATCGTGCTTCTGTATGTTACTATAAAAGGAGTTGCATATTCCATCTCAGGTTTCAGTTGTTTGTCAAACAGTGATTTATGAATGCTGCCTTCTTTATTGATTTGTAATAATAGCTTTTGTGTAAATTTCTTAGGATTTTCTTTATACCCTGTCATGTTATCTGTGTATAAAGATGGTTTAACTTTTATCTTTTCAATTGACATACATTTTAATACTTTTTTCCTTACTACACCATCTTTAACCTCTAGTACTATTTTAAATATAAGTGGATAACCTTGCTTTATCTTTGGGGGAAAATATTCAGCCTGTCACCATAATATATATTGTTAGTTGTAGTTTATTATCAAAAACTTTAGTCAGATTAAGGAAATTCCCTTCTATTTTTAACTTGCTGAGAATTCCTTCCATAAATGGGTATTTAACTGATGTGTGTGTGTGTGTGTGTGTGTGTGTGTGTGTGTGTGTTTCTGATTCTATTGAGGTGAGCATATTGAATTTAATCCCTTTTGTTCAGATGATGTTGAATCTTATGTTTTTATTGTTACATTAACTGTGCAACTCCACATGGTCATGATCCTTTATCCTTTTTGTACCTGGAATTTGATTTGCTAATATATTTATTTGCTACTATTTTTTTTATTAGCTACACATGACATTACAATGATCTTGGCAATTCATACATTTGAATCAGTTGGGGTATAACTTCTCATTTTTCTGATTGTACAGATTGCAGAATCACATTGGTCATATAGTTACCTATATACATACAGCAATCATAATGTCTGTTCTATTCTGCTGCCCTTCCTATCCCCCCCTTCCCCTCCCCTCCCCTCCCCTCCCATCACTTCTTTCTATCCAATCTAATGTGACACACTTTTTTTTCTTTTTCTCCTCACAACATCAAACATGTATTCTGTGTAATGATGAGGGTCTCCTTCCATCTTGCATGCAACTCCCCTTCTCCCTCCTTTTCCCTCCCACCTCTCTTCCCTATTTAGTGGTAATCTTTTTCTCATGCTCTTCCTTCCTATCCCATTTTGAGACGCCCCCCCCCCCTATATGAAAGAAGACATTCGGCATTTGTTTTTTAGGGATTGGCTAACTTCACTTAGCATAATCCTGCTCTAATGCCATCCATTTTCCTGAAAATGCCATGATCTTGTTATTTTTTTAGTGCTGAGTAATATTCCATTGTGTATAAGTGCCACATTTTTTTAATCCATTCATCTATTGAAGGGCATCTAGGTTGGTTCCACAGTCTAGCTATTGTGAATTGTGCTGCTGTAAAAATGGATATGGCTGTGTCCCTGTAGTATGCTGTTTTTAAGTCCTTTGGGTATAGACTGAGAAGAGGAATATCTGGGTCAAATGGTGGTTCCATTCCCAGCTTTCCAAGGAATCTCCATACTGCTTTCCAAATTGGCTGCACCAATTTGCAGTCCCACCAGCAATGTATGAGTGTAACTCCCCTCCCCCGGCCCCCGCATCCTCGCCAGCACTTATTGTTGTTTGACTTCATAATGGCTGCCATTCTTATTGGTATCTTAGAGTAAATTTAATTTGCATTTCTCTGATTGCTAGAGATGGTGAGCATTTTTTCATGTATTTGATAATTGATTGTATAACCTCTTCTGAGAAGTGTCTGTACAGGTCCTTGGCCCATTTGTTGATTGGGTTATTTGGGTTTTTTTGTTGTTTAAATTTTTGAGTTCTTTACATACTCTAGAGATTAGAGCTCTATCTGATGTGTGAAGAGTAAAAATTTGTTCCCAGGATGTAGGCTCCCTATTCACCTCACATATTATTTCTCTTGCTGAGAAAAGAATTTTTAGTTTGAATTCATCCCATTTGTTGATTCTTGGTTTTAACTCTTGTGCTATAGGTGTCTTATTAAGGAATTTGGGGCCTGTCACCACGTGATGAAGATTAGGGCCAACTTTATCTTCTATTAGACGCAGAGTCTCTGGTTTGGTTCCTAGCTCCTTGATCCATTTTGAGTTGACTTTTGTGCATGGTGAGAGAAAGGGATTCAATTTCATTTTGTTGGATATGGATTTCCAGTTCTCCCAGCACTATTTGTTGAAGATGCTATCCTTTCTCCATTGCATGTTTTTAGCACTTTTGACTAATATAAGGTAGTTGTAGTTTTGTGGATTTGTCTCTGTGTCCTCTATTCTGTACCATTGGTCTACCCACCTGTTTTGGTACCAGTACCATGCTGTTTTTGTTACTATTGCTCTGTAGTATAGTTTAAAATCTGGAATCGTGATACCACCAGTTTCATTCTTCTTGCTTAGAATTACTTTAGCTATTCTGGGTCTCTTATTTTTCCAGATGAATTTCATGATTGCTTTTTCTATTTCTGCAAAGAATGCCATTGGAATTTTGATGGGAATTGCATTGAATCTGTAAAGTGCTTTTGGTAATATGGCCATTTTAATAATATTAATTCTGCCTATCCATGAGCAAAGTATATCCTTCTATCTTCTAAGGTCTTATTTCTTTCTTTAGGGTTCTGTAGTTTTCACTGTATAGATCTTTCACCTCTTTTGTTTTGATTCCCAGGTATTTTATTTTTTTGAGGATATTGTGAATGGGGTAGTTGTACTCATTTGCATTTCAGAGAATTTGTCACTGATATACAGGAATGCCTTTGATTTATAGGTATTAATTTTATATCCTGCCACCTTGCTGAATTCATTTACTAGTTCTAGAAGTTTCTTGGTTGAACTTTTTGGGTCTGCTAGGTAGAGGATCATGTCATCAGCAAATAGTGCTAAATTAAGTTCTTCTTTTCCTATATTTATGCCTTTAATTTCTTTCATCTGTCTAATTGCTCTGGCTAGTGTTTCAAGAACTATGTTGAATAGAAGTGGTGAGAGAGGGCATCCCTGTCTAGTTCCAGATTTTAGAGGGAATGCCTTCAATTTTTCTCCATTTAGAATGATGCTGGCATGAGGCTTAGCATATATAGCTTTTGCCATGTTGAGGTAATTTCCTGTTATCCCTAATTTTTCTAGTGTTTTGAACATACAGTGATGTTGTCGAATTGTTAAATTCGATGTTGTATTTTTCTGCATCTATCGAGATGATCATATGGTTCTTATCTTTAAGTCTATTGATGTGGTGAATTACATTTACTGATTTCTATATATTGAACCAGCCTTGCATCCCAGGGATGAGTCCCACTTGGTCGTGGTGCACAATCTTTTTGATATGTTTTTGTATCTGATTTGCCAGAATTTTATTGAGGATTTTTGCATCTATATTCATTAGGGATATTGGTCTGAAGTTTTCTTTCTTTGAAGTGTCTTTATCTGGTTTTGGAATCAGGGTGATGTTGGCCTCATAGAATGAATTTGGAAGTACTCCCTCTTTTTCTATTTCCTGAAATAGATTGAAGAGTATTGGTATTAGTTCTTCTTTAAAGCTCTTGTAAAACTCTGCTGTATATCCATCTGGTCCTGGGATTTTTTGGTTGGTAATCTTTTGATGGCTTCTTCTATTTCCTCACTTGATATTGGTCTGTTTAGGTTGTGTGTATCATCCTGATTCAATCTGGGTAGAACATATTCCTTAAGGAATTTATCGATGCCTTCACTATCCTCTATTTTATTAGAGTATAGGGTTTCAAAATAATTTCTAATTATCTTCTGTGTTTCTGAAGTGTCTGTTGTGATGTTGCCTTTTTCATCCCGTAAGCTAGTAATTTGGGTTCTCTCTCTTCTTCTCTTTGTTAGCATGGTTAGTGACCTATCAATCTTATTTATTTTTTCAAAGAACCAACTTTCAGTTTCGTCAATTTTTTGATTGTTTCTTTTGTTTCAATTTCATTGATTTCATCTCTGATTTTAATTATTTATTGCCTTCTACTGTATTTGCTGCTGATTTGTTCTTCTTTCTCTAGGGCTTTGAGATGTGTTTGAGGTCACTTATTTGTTGGCTTTTTCTTCTTTTAAGGAATTAACTCCATGAAATGAATTTTCCTCTTAGTACTGCTTTCATAGTGTCCCAGAGATTTCAATATGTTTTGTCTGAGTTTTCATTTACCTCTAAGAATTTTTTAATTTCCTCTTTGATGTCTTCTGTAACCCTTTGTTCATTCAGTAGCATGTCGTTTATTCTCCATGTGATGTAGGAATTTTTCTTCCTTATTTTATCATTGATTTCCAATTTCATTCCATTATGATCAGATAAAATGCATGATAGTATCTCTACTCCTTTGTTTTTGCTAATATTTGGCCTGTGACATAATATACAGTCTATATTCGAGAAGGATGCATGTGCTGCTGAGAAAAAAAGTGTATCTGCTTGATGTTGGGTGGTATATTCTATATATGTCAATTAAGTCTAAGTTATTAATTGTATTATTGAGCTCTATAGTTTCTTTATTCAACTTTTGTTTGAAAGATCTGTCCAGTGGTGAGAGAGGTGTGTTAAAATCTCCCATGATTATAGTGTTGTGGTCTATTTGACTCTTGAACTTGAGAAGAGTTTGTTTGATGAACGTAGCTGCACCATTGTTTGGGACATATATATTAATGATCGTTAAGTCTTGTTGGTGTATGGTTCCCTTGAGCAGTATGTAGTGTCCTTCTTTATCCCTTTTGATTAACTTTGGCTTGTAGTCTATTTTATTTGATATGAGTACGGACAGCCCTGCTTGCTTCCAAGTTCCATGTGAGTGGTATGATTTTTCCCAAACTTTCACCTTCAGTCTGTGTATGTCTTTTCCTATCAGATGAGTCTCCTATAGGCAGAATATTGTTGGATCTTTTTTTTAATCCAGTCTACTAGCCTATGTATTTTGATTGGTGCGTTTAAGCCATTAACATTTAGGGTTACTATTGAAATATGGTTTGTACTTCCAGCCATATTTGTTTATTTATGTTACTTAACATGATTTGTTTTTTCTCTTTGATTAGTTTTTCCTTTACTACCTCCCACTGTTGGTTTTCATTGTTATTTTTCATTTCCTCTTTCTGTAATGTTTTGCCAAGGATGTTTTGAAGCACTGGCTTTCTAGCTGCAAATTCTTTTAACTTTTGTTTATCATGGAAGATTTTTATTTCATCTTCAATCCTGAAGCTTAATTTTGCTGGATACATGATTCTTGGTTGGAACCCATTTTCTTTCAGCTTTTGAAATATGTTGTTCCAGGATCTTCTAATTTTCAGAGTCTGTGTTAAAAGATCAGCCATTATCCTGATTGGTTTACCTCTAAATGTAATCTGCTTCCTTTCTCTTGTGGCTTTTAAGATTCTCTCCTTATTCTGTATGTTGGGCATATTCATTATAATGTGTCTAGGTGTGGATCTCATGATTTTGCACATTCGGCGTCCTGTAGGTGTCTAGGATTTGGATTTCTGTTTCATTCTTCAAGTCTGGGAAGTTTTCTAGTATTATTTCATTAAACAGATTGATCATTCCTTTGGTTTGGACCTCTATACCCTCCTGTATCCCAATAACTCTAGTTTGGTCTCTTTATGTTGTCCCGTATTTCTTGGATGTTCTGCTCGTGCTTTCTTAACATTCTCACTGAGCTGTCTATATTCTTTTCAAGTTGAAATACTTTGTCTTCGTTGTCTGATGTTCTATCTTCTAAGTGTTCTACTCTGCTAGTAATACTCTCATTTGAGTTTTTAATTTGGTTTATTGTTTCCTTCATTTCCAGGATTTTTGTTTGTTTATTTGTTTTTATAACCTCTATCTCCCTGTAGAGTTGATCTTTTGCTTCTTGGATTTGTTTATGTAATTCATTGTCAAAGTGATCTTTCATTGTCTGATTTTGCTGTCTAATGTCTTCCTTGAGACTCCAGATCATCTGAAGCATGTATATCCTGAACTCTTTATCTGACGTTCCATCTGCTGCAGATATTACCTCTTCTAATGTTGAATTGACCCGCATTGTTTGTGGTCCTTTCTTTCCTTGTCTTTTCATACCGCTCATGTTTCTTTCCAGCTTTGTGAAACTGTTGTGTTAATACATATTTATATTGCTCTTGTATAGCTCCAAAATCTCTCTTTTGTTGAGAAAGACAATGTTAACAGTTCTCAATATCAATAGAACATCATCTAAGCACAAGTTTTCATTATTAATACATTTATAGTTAGACTCTAAGTCTACAGATATTGGCTTCAATTATTATTTAAAAATATAGTCATTAGTTTCATAAAAGGCATACCATTTCTGATGGCATATAGAAAACTGAATTTCAGACGTAGGATGTTATGCTTAGGGGGAAAGGATTGAGGGTATTAGGTTAATCTAACTTAGCAACTTTGGAGAACTCTAACCAATAGACTGTTCATTTATGGAAGAATGTATAGATTCAACCTCCTATCTGTATTTAGAAAGTTACCCTACATATAGATAGTAAAAGTTAGGGGGTTGAAAGTGGGATAGAGCGAGTAAAAATGAAGAAAAAAAATAACAAGGAAGAAAAGAGAAAAAAGAGAGAGGGAAAAAGAAAATAAGAAAGAAAAATGAAAAAAAGGGGAAGAGGTGGGGCATATGCAATTCCTCTATATTATATTATTCTGGTGATTCAGTTGTTAAAGTCCTATTTTCATGTATAGTTCTTGGTTTCACATATGTTGAGGTTGTGAAAGAGAGACAAGAAAAGATAGCCAAAAAAAAGAAAGAAAACAAAAAAGTCTCTCAGAACTCTGTTTTCCTGTCTTCCAGTAGGTGGCGTCTATTCCTAGCTTGAGCCTCTGTGTTCAGGGTGGTAGATGTAGCCAGTGTGAAAGGACATGAGCTTCCACCTGTAGCCTCCCTACTCTAATCTCTGAGATGGAAACCAGGTGCCTACAGTTGTTGTTTTGCTTTGATAGCTACACCCCCAAAAGCTTATGGGAAATATTTTGAGTTGTCGCAGCTAAGGGTGGGGGAGTTGGAAACCAGTACCTGCATCAGTCACAGAACCGTGCTGGTAGCCACGCCCTGGGTTGATGGGTTTTAAGGGTTGATGGGCTTCCTCCGGTCTGAGGGGGCCGGGGCTGGGCTTCCTCCTCTGGTCTGACTACTATTTTTGTAAAATTTTTTGAATCTATGTTCATGAGGAATATTGGTATATCATTTTTATCATGAAGTTAGCTGCAAAGTCCTCCCAACTTCTCTATTTGCTGAAACAGCTTATGGCAATCTGGTATGGGTTTGCACTTGAATGTGGCATAAGGCTTAGCAATTTCTTGGTGGGCAGGCCTTTAATTATAAATTTAGTTTCTGTGATACATTTAAGTCTATTCAGATTTTCTCTCCTTTGACAGTTGGTAATGTAGCTCTTTAAAGGATCTGTTTATTTTATCTAAGATATAAAATCGATGGTTTTTGCTCATCCTGTATATTTGCTGAGCTTTCAGTGAGTCATGTGCACTAATAAGTCACTCTCTCTCTTCCTCCCTTGCCTCCTCATCCTCATCCTCATCCTTCTTCTCTTCTTCTTCTTCTTTTCTTTCTCTCTCTCCTTCTGTCTTTCTTTTGACATGGATGCTCCTTGTGTTTTCCTTTTTCTTCATTAGTCTAGTTGGAGTATGTCACATCCACAGCCCAGTTATGCTGGGGCAGTGGGGTAAGTTATGGGAAAGCCAAAGAAAGTGCCCAGAGACAGCATGTGAGACATAACTTATTAGGGAAAGTTTACAAGAGATCAGTGACTGCCTCAGGAAGAGTTCAGTGGCAATAGACTGAAGAGAGAGCACCTCTACTCCTTACAGTGCTGTGCCAAGCATTGCCTCCTTCCCCTCATGGTGTCTTGTCCAATGGTGGCCAGTTGAACTAGTGACACATATCCTTTCCATGGTGCCCTCAGTCTTGCCCTAGTCCCCACTCAGAGAGGGATTTTATATGTTAGCAGAAGCAGTGATGATATTATTATTAATTATTATTATTATCATGTTTGTTTTGCATATATGACCAGCATCCCAAGAAATAAATGTCCCAGTGAATATGCAAAAAATTAGCTTCCTATAGAAAACACTAACTTTCCCTAGTACCCAGCACACATAAGAGAAAGTCTGTGTCCTTCAAGATAATATGTATTTTAATAAAAAAAAATAAACATATGCTTTTAAAATTAAAAAAAAAGTAAACTAAACAAAAAAACCTAAGAAAATATTTTTTGTGTGTGCTTTTAAAAAGTTCAAAATGTAAGTTAAGGGATATGTGCTCTATTTTAAACTATTGTTTTGATTACTTGGTTTGTTTACTATTTTTGACTCCATGAAAGTTTTTAAATTAATTTTCTGGTTATTAAATTTTTGTCCTTAATTCAAATGAGAAATAATAAAAAAGGTGAAATATTAAAAAAAAGATAATATGTATTTGGACCTTCCAGCCCAGACTGTTCTCATTGTTCCTTAACTTGGTTAGGTCTAGGGGAACAGAAAGCAAGCATGGTATTTTACTGTCAATTTTCTTTAAAGATGATACACCATATTATCAACATTACTCATGTTTTCAAAAAGCTAGCTTTTGGCTTAATGTATTCTCTTTATTTTTCTTTCCATTTTATCAATGCCTAGTATTCTTATATTCTTCCTTTTAGTTACTTTTAATTTTCTTTGTTCTGCCAAGGAAAGCAGGGAGGGAAGAAGGGACAGCAGAAGAAGTCTCCAGCTGTTCCCTCTACCTCTGCAAAGCACTACTGTTTTGACCATTATTGAGCTTTGCCACTTGCCTTTCTCCCTGCAATAATACTATCCTTGGCCCTGGGAGGGCCCTGCCACATACTGGGTAATGCTGATCCCTTAGAAGCCCCTCCATTGACCTAGCCTCCTTGCCCACACTCCATCAGCCTACAGGTTCCCCCTATGATGAGGACTTGTAGCCCTGGTGGACACACCCCATGAGGCTTCTATGCACAGGCAACTTACCTCCAGACAGGAGCTGCCTGTGAGTTATAGCTGAACAGAAACTTCAAGAGCAGAAGGAAGATACTCTAGCCCAACAAGATCCTGCTCAGCAGGGAAATTCTGGGTTCCACCTTTGCCTTCCCAATGGGAATTGTGGCTGAAATTTTAACTTTGCTAACTGGGCACATCTCAGAGGCTGATGAAAGCTGCCAATCACAGGCAAAGCATGTCTAAGGTGCCTGTGAAGGAGTGAAACCCATGAAAACCACACTCAAGAGTGAAGCCAGTCCCCATCAGGCCCATTTCTCTTCTCTGAACTCAGCTGGGTGAATCAGAGCACGTACAGGAAGGTCATTGTTAACCTAAATGATTCTACACAGAAACTTAGTAAGACAGAGGGTGATTTGGCTGGGAATCACTAGCACTAAGAATGGAAGAAATAGAAATAAACAGTTTAGAGTAAAGCAGGAGAGCATCAACAGGTACACAGGAGATGTTTCCTATAGTGGGCAGAAGCACAAAATGCCTAGGCAGGGTACATCCCAGATCTGCTGAGAACCCAGGGCAGGAGATCAGAGCTGAGCTTGGCTCTCCAGAATACAGTGCTGAATAGGGAGGAGTCACTTCCTCTTGAGATCTCAGAGTTAAGAATGTGAGAGGCCAAGGACCTACTAGTCCCTCCTTCTGTTAGACACTAATTTTCCACCTTGAGCCTAGGAATTTCACTGCTTGAAAAGTAAAAAGGGCAGCAGTTTTCTCAAGCTAGGCTTATATAATCAGCCACAGCAGAAATTGGAGAAGCAGCAAGACTTCAGGGCAGGAGAACATGAATTTTGTGTGAGCCCAGCAACAAGAAGCTGTTCCACTTCTAGGGTATGCCAGTGTAATCAATGAGAGTTCCAATGTTCCCAGAACTGTGCAAAGTTTTGGCACATTTGAGAAATGTATACTCAGTCCTCATAGCATGTCTAGGAGCACAGGTTATTATGACCTTAATTTTAAAAAGAAAAACTGGGAGATTAGAAGTTGGAGTTTTCCCAGTCACAGCAGCTCCTGGACTGTGTAGTGAGGGAGGTAGTGGGAGCTCCCCAAAGTACACAGCACCAAGCTCAGAGCAGGGACACCAGACAGTATGTATGGCTAATAGTCACTGAGTCAAAAGAATAGGCCTTACTCTGAAGCTCACTCCCCTTCTGATAAAGAGGGGGAAAGGCAGCTCTCTGCAGGCCTAGATCCAGGGGAGATCAGGTAGGGCTAGAGCCTAGTAATATTTGCTGAATTTCTCTATTCTGGTTTCCTTCAGAGAGATAACTGCTCTCTTCACAGTGCTCAGCTTGTGTCTACAGTGCCCTGCAGGACACCTCTGTCCCCACAGAGCCACCCACCCCATTTCATGCCAGCCTGGCATATTTGGTCCCTGTCCATGCCAAGACAAAACCACAGACTGCATCCTGTGCCCAGCAGGCAGGGCCTGCACCCAGGCTGAGCTGACTCAACCAGATGCACAATGCACACCAGGGTGAGTATTGCCATTTGTCAACGGCAGCTCCCCCATGGGAACCAGAGACAACCCCAACTATTCTTGGAGGTTCATTTCAGGGAAATACCAGGTTTTTCCAAGCCTCTTGCCCTCTTTGGGCCAGACAAAGGTCATGCTTCCAGATAAGGGCTCAGCTTCAGCCAGGCTGGGACTCCAGGACCTGCCCCTCAAACACTCAGCTTAGCCACATTTCAGGTCCCCACACCAAGGAAGTGGCACAAGAACCCACACCCTAACTTTGTCCATGGGCAAAGAGAGCTCATAGAGTCCAGGTTACTGTGAAAAGTCACATAGAAGTCCAAGAGCTCATTAGGATCTCATAATGAAACTCTGAAGGCTGGGCTCTGCCTTGTGGGCACCATGTTCCCATTCCCCAACGTCATAGGTATGTGTGCCCTGTGGGCTCCTCCAATCCCCATGCTTCCTCCCATGCCTGCCTACCTAGGACCTTCAGCAACCATACAGACCTCTCTGACCCACTGCAATGCAAGACTTGCCCCATGGAACAGGCCTGTACTGGAGGTGAGTGAGTGGAAATGTAGGGATGGAGACCCAACACCATCTAGGGCAGGGGGTTAGGAAAACAGACCTTTCCCCAGGGTCTTTGTTCCCAAAAAGGAACAAGATCCACGTAACTGTGGGAATAAGCCCCCAATATGGGCCCATAACTTGCACTCTGAGCTCCAACCAACTGCACCTCTTGTAGTAGCCTAAGGAGCTACTGATCCAGATGCCCCTACCCCAATTCCATGCCTCAGCCCCCTGACCCTGTCACCTGCCAGAGGATATGGCTGGAGTTCATGCCTAGTCCAGAACTGTTTTTAGGAACTAGAGGCCCAGACTATCCCCCTATCCGCTGTCCAGCTGGCCATTATTGTCCCATGGGCACCAAGGAGCCTACCCAATTCCAGTGCCCCCCAGGCACCTGGAGTAACCAGACTGGACTGACCATGAGTAAGGAGTGTATGTCCTGTCCTCATGGCTGGTTCTGCATCAGTGGAGCCCAGAAGCCCCCAGGGACAAGCATGACTGGATATTACTGCCCACAAGGTAGGGGGACAACCTCTGCCCTGGCATAGTTTCAGTTGAATGCTGGGAAATGATGCTTGGAGGGGATGCCATGGGCCAGCCTGTCACCTTCTCTGGAGAAGATATGACAGGAAAGTCCTCTGTATAACTGGAGGGATTAAGACCAGATTTTAGGAGGACCTTCCTGAGAGGAGAACTGGAAGGCAGGATCTCTGAATGCTATTTCAGACTGAGGGGAGGTCATCAGCAGACTGAGGCTAAAGGAAACTGGTCAACCATTGTGAATCCTGGTGGAGCATTTGGGTACATCTCAGCCCAAACAAAAGGCAGCCTCCTAAAGGATGGGGTCTGAGCTATGGTACCCTGCTCCTTGCCTTGTTCCCAATGGCATCCCCTAGGGAACTATCCTTAGAAAGCAGTTGAGGAGCTGCTGTGAAGGATGACATAGTCTAACCCTCTTTCCTCCTTCAACTCCCTCTTCTCTCTGAACCAGGCAAAAAGTGGGGTACCCAGTTCCCCTGCCCAGCGGGCACCTACAACTCTCAAGCTGGCAATGGCTGGCTACAGCACTGTGCATCCTGCCCCCCAGGGGCTTTCTGCCCCCGTGGGACTCCCAAGCCTCTGCCCTGCCCACGGTAAGGAAAGCTGAGCCAAATGTAATGGCTGTGTTTGAAACCAAGTCACCATGATGTACTGTGTCCCTGCTGAACCTGGCATTTTCCTGGGCACTGAGGGGTTCACAGAGAAAGAAGATCCAAGCTGAACTCAGGACCCAGATGCCTTGAGGAGCCAGAACACAGGGAAAATGTAATTCCAGGGCTTCAGTTGCTCAGGTGATGGGCACCATCACCATGGCCTAGATGTTGAACCAGAAAGAACTCTAAACTGGATAAACCAAGGAGGGCATCAATGTGAGGTATATTTATCCAGCCTTAAAAGAGGCACCAAATTCAGGATTTAAAAGTATTTCTTGATTCTGTCATTTGAGAGCATTATCAACAAAGGCATAAAGTCAAGAGCAAAGCTGGGGGCCTTTGCAACAGGAAAGGCCAAGCATCAATATACTCCATGTAAAAAGCCCTTACAAGTCAGTGAAAATAAGACAGGCAGAGGGGGTGAACTATGGAGGGAGAATCAACAGAAAAACATAAATTAAATAGATGAAGAGATAACTTTGATAAACAGCCTAGCTGGCCTTATTTTAATCTTCAGGTCCTACTACAGGGCTGAAGCAGGCTGGGACTTTCCCTGACCTGTTGCAAGGAGTCTGGGTCAGAGAAACTTCCTGCCATGTATTGAGGCTCCTTCGGGAATGCTATGGGTCTTTGGTACTCTCTCCTCTAGAGGAACCTTCCGCCAAGCTCCAGGTGGAACACAGGCTGCAGCCTGTGCCCTGTGCCCTGCTGGCTACCACTGTCCCGAGCCAGGCACCATCGAGCCTCAGCCATGTGAAGCTGGAAGCTTCTCTGTAAGTGACCTTCGGACAAATGCCATCTTCAGAGGGCCCTGAAGTCAGGAGGTGGGAGGCTCAGCCCTGATAAGCCTGAGCTGAGTTCCACTCAAGGAGTGAACACAAAATTTGTGGAGGGCATGGAGGGAAGTGTAGTGAATATCCCCTCCAGGATGGGTTTAAAACTGGGGAGGCCCCAGATGCTTCCTTTAAGGAAGAGGTATGAAAATAAGCATAGAGCCTCCTCCCTGGGCCAGGAAGGGAATCCATTTCCTTTCAAGTGGAAGAATCCTGCACACAGGCTGTGTGTAAATAAAACATTTATAGTAAAGGGAAGGGACTGGAGGAAGGACTTCAGTGTTCACAGGCATCTGAAGATAAAGTTGCCCATGATCAAGCCCACCCTACAGCAGGAAACGGGGCAGAGGCATTTTATATGTATGCCCAGGAGCAGGGCTGGTCCAGACCTACCCTGGACTCACCTATAGCCCAGCCCTGCTAAGTGGAGTCCAGGGGCTGGGGAGGACTTAGAAGTTTCTTGTGTGGTTTGCACACAACTTCTGTACTCACGGCTGCCTTCTGCACAGTCATTGCCATGAGCCTGGCTAGGGGAAGCATCCTCATTTAGTGCTCATTGCAGGAAGCTACAGATGGTGAGGGCATCTGACTTCATTTAGCTAGTAAGTTAGCAATGAGCAGGAGTCTAGGAGATTCCTTTTCTAATCCAGAGAAACATTCATGCTCCCCTTCCTCTACCCACATCTGCATTCATTTGTCTCATAATTCCAGTGACAACAGTGCAATTCAATGTGAAGGGGAAGGTGGTACTTCATTAACTTTTACTGGCTCTGCCATTGCCATCTCTACAGGTTTTTCTCATTAGGGAGAATTTGAGGATTATTCAAGGAAGTAAACTGAGCTCAGGGCGGTGATACTGACACTGGAGGGCTGTGCAGAGCAAGTCATAAACTGCATTTTAATGAGTATGACTAGGTTTTCACTCAGCAGAACTGAGGATAATTGTGTTGCTTCCCACAGAGCCCAGAGTGTGTTTTTAGAGACAGGATCTTTCCTTTCTTCTCATTAAGCAGTTTCCTTGCCCCCTTCCATTTATTTGGAGCTTTGATCTGTGAAGATCCCAACATGTGCCATCCCAGGGATCCACAGAACACAGTTCCCCCTTTTCTAAATGAGGGGAGTCTACAGATGGCAGAGCAATAGTACAAATCCAGTGGGGCTCTAGCACCATTTATTTATCCATCTCTCTGCCCAGTTTCCTCCTGAAGTGCCTAGGACTCTAATTCAGACACCAGGAGTACTGGAAGCCAGGAGGAGGTAGGAAGAGTGGGGAGCAGGGAACAGAACCTTCTATGTGCCCACTTCAGCTCTCCTGACTCACACAGGGTACTACTCCACTAGGAATTGAGGCACCTTCAGACCAGGCCTCTTCCTCCAGGCACTGTTAACACTTGGTCATGTCAGACATTTAGATCTCAACCTAAGTAATATTCAGAGAGAGACTCCAAAGAATACTATAATTAGTTTTGAAACAACAGAGCACTATAATGAGAATACACACATCATAGTAAAATATGGGCATCTTCAAGGAAGCTAAGGCAGGGAGATATTTTTAAAGGCAAAAAGGGAGAGATTTATGTGAGCTGTTTGAATATAAAAGTCATTGGTCTTGGAGAGCAGAGGAAGATTGGACTCATTGACTGGGGTGCTATGAAAGCCATCTTGTCTGAATTGTTAGTCTTAACAAGTGTTAAAAACAAAATTTGTTAAAGAAATTTTGCAACAGACCAATATCAATTGAGGAAATAGAAGATACCATCAAAAGACTACCAACTAAGAAAAGCCCAGGACCGGATGGGTATACAGCAGAGTTTTTCAAAACCTTTAAAGAGGAATTAACACCAATACTTTTCAAGCTATTTAAGGAAATAGAAAAAGAGGGAGAACTTCCAAATTCATTCTATGAGGCCAACATCACCCTGATTCCTAAACCAGACAAAGACACTTCAAAGAAAGAAAACTACAGACCAATATCTCTAATGAACCTAGATGCAAAAATCCTCAATAAACTTCTGGCGAACCGGATACAAAAACATATCAAAAAAATTGTGCACCATGATCAGGTAGGATTTATCCCTGGGATGCAAGGTTGGTTCAATATACGGAAATCAATAAATGTTATTCACCACATCAACAGGCTTAAAAATAAGAACCATATGGTCATCTCGATAGATGCAGAAAAAGCATTCGACAAAGTACAGCATCCCTTTATGTTCAAAACTCTAGAAAAACTAGGGATAACAGGAACATACCTCAACATTGTAAAAGCAATCTATGCTAAGCCTCAGGCTAGCATCATTCTGAATGGAGAAAAACTGAAGGCGTTCCCTCTAAAATCTGGAACAAGACAGGGATGCCCTCTCTCACCACTTCTGTTCAACATAGTTCTCGAATCACTGGCCAGAGCAATTAGACAGACAAAAGAAATTAAAGGCATAAAAATAGGAAAAGAAGAACTCAAATTATCACTATTTGCAGATGACATGATTCTATACCTAGCAGACCCAAAAGGGTCTACAAAGAAACTATTAGAGCTAATAAATGAATTCAGCAAAGTGGCAGGCTATAAGATCAACACGCATAAATCAAAGGCATTCCTGTATATCAGCAACAAATCCTCTGAAATGGAAATGAGGACAACCACCCCATTCACAATATCCTCAAAGAAAATAAAATACTTGGGAATCAACCTAACAAAAGAGGTGAAAGACTTATACAATGAAAACTACAGAACCCTAAAGAGAGAAATAGAAGAAGATCTTAGAAGATGGAAAAATATACCCTGTTCATGGATAGGTAGAAGTAACATCATCAAAATGGCGATATTACCAAAAGTTCTCTATAGGTTTAATGCAATGCCAATCAAAATCCCAACGGCATTTCTTGTAGAAATAGAGAAAGCAATCATGAAATTCATATGGAAAAATAAAAGACCCAGAATAGCAAAAACAATTCTAAGCAGGAAATGTGAATCAGGTGGCATAGCTATACCAGACTTCAAACTATACTACAGAGCAATAGTAACAAAAACAGCATGGTACTGGTACCAAAACAGGCAGGTGGACCAATGGTACAGAATAGAGGACACAGAAACCAATCCACAAAACTACAACTATCTTATATTTGATAAAGGGGCTAAAAGCATGAAATGGAAGAAGGATAGCATCTTCAACAAATGGTGTTGGGAAAACTGGAAATCCATATGCAACAAAATGAAACTGAATCCCTTTCTCTCGCCATGCACAAAAGTTAACTCAAAGTGGATCAAGGAACTTGATATCAAATCAGAGACATGGCGTCTGATAGAAGAAAAAGTTGGCTATGATCTACATACTGTGGGGTCGGGCTCCAAATTCCTCAATAGGACACCCATAGCACAACAGTTAATAACTAGAATCAACAAATGGGACTTACTAAAACTAAAAAGTTTTTTCTCAGCAAAAGAAACAATAAGAGAGGTGAATAGGGAGCCTACGTCCTGGGAACAAATCTTTACTCCTCACACTTCAGACAGAGCCCTAATATCCAGAATATACAAAGAACTAAAAAAATTAGACAATGAGATAACGAATAACCCAATCAACAAATGGGCCAAGGACCTGAACAGAAATTTCTCAGAGGAGGACATACAATCAATCAACAAGTATATGAAAAAATGCTCACCATCTCTAGCAGTCAGAGAAATGCAAATCAAAACCACCCTAAGATACCATCTCACTCCAGTAAGATTGGCAGCCATTAGGAAGTCAAACAGCAACAAGTGCTGGCGAGGATGTGGAGAAAAGGGTACTCTTGTACATTGCTGGTGGGACTGCAAATTGGTGAGGCCAATTTGGAAAGCAGTATGGAGATTTCTTGGAAAGCTCGGAATGGAACCACCATTTGATCCAGCTATTCCACTACTCGGTCTATTCCCTAAAGACCTAAAAAGAGCACACTATAGGGACACTGCTACATCCATGTTCATAGCAGCACAATTCACAATAGCAAGACTGTGGAACCAACCTAGATGCCCTTCAATAGACGAATGGATAAAAAAAATGTGGCATTTATACACAATGGAGTATTACTCTGCATTAAGAAATGACAAAATCATAGAATTTGGAGGGAAATGGATGGCATTAGAGCAGATTATGCTAAGTGAAGCTAGCCAATCCCTTAAAAACAAATGCCAAATGTCTTCTTTGATATAAGAAGAGTTACTAAGAACAGAGTAGGGAAGAAGAGCATGAGAAGAAGATTAACATTAAACAGGGATGAGAGGTGGGAGGGAAAGGGAGAGAGAAGGGAAATTGCATGTAAATGGAAGGAGACCCTCAGGGGTATACAAAATTACATACAAGAGGAAGTGAGGGGAAAGGAGGAAAAATATAAGGGGGAGAAATGAATTACAGTAGAGGGGGTAGAGAGAGAAGAGGGGAGGGGAGGGGGGAGGGGGGATAGCGGAGGATGGGAAAGGCAGCAGAATACAACAGACTCCAGAATGGCAATATGTAAATCAATGTGCAACTGATGTGATTCTGCAATCTGTATATGGGGTAAAAATGGGAGTTCATATCCCACTTGAATCAAAGTGTGAATTATGATATATCAAAAACTATGTAATGTTTTGAACAACCTACAATAAAAATTAATTAAAAAAAAAAAAAAAAAAAAAGAAAGAAAGGATACAGAGACAAAAGAAATATATATACAATGCAGTAGATACATTACAAAATAACAAAAGTGAATAAATATTTCCCAATATGATGCTAACCATATTAATATATTAAATATTTGTATATTCAATATTCAAAAAAAAAAAATGATTATGTTATTGTTCTTAAAAAAAAAAAAAAAAAAAAAAAAGAAATTTTGCAATTGTGGGATCATCCTTGGATGCTTACAAAACATGAGGAGAATGTTTATACATAATGACAGAATTTCTTTGAAACCTATAAAAAGTTCTTCTTAGACAGAAAAGAGCTGTACCCCTCATGCATTCCCAATTATAATGTTCTGGTCTAACTATAACAATTTGTATTGTGGGGGCATTAAGTTTCACAGAGAGTCCCCTAGTTCTGCCACACTTCTGCTCTGAGGGAAAGGAGATGCACATTGAGCCTGGGGGTCCTGTCAGAAGCAGCCATGCTCAGTTTCACTCATGTCCTGATCACTGGCCTTGCACCAGGTCCCACCTAATGGTAGAGACCTGGAGATACCTGGCCTTGTTTCCCACACCTTTTAGGGTCCAGCAGGTCTCCAGTGCCAGAAATGCCCAGGAGGAAAGCTCTGCAACCAGACAAACCTGGCTGACCCCATAGCATGTCCACCTGGCCACTACTGCCCAGCCCCAGGCCTGCTGTCCATCCCCTGCCCAATGGTAAGACCCTCCCCTGGATCACCACTACTTGACCTCTGGGTTTATTGCATGATAAAGCCCTAGAGCCCTTAGCCTTGCACTGGTGTTGGAAGGACAACATCCCTTCACATGACACAGGACAGAGTTATCCCATTGTGTGGGAAGAAAAGAAGGTAAGAGAAGAAGGAAGGGGCTCTGGATGCTGGGACAGCAAGTGCAGGAGGAGCTCCTATGAGGAGTCAGCCTCACCTCTATGACTCCCAGCCATGGCTGCCCTTCCAAGATACACACCCCTCTACAAGTGATGAGGGCTGCCCTGTTTTCTTTGTCCTAGTGCTATCACAATTTGCTATGAATCAATGGTAGCTACAAACTTTCTTGTGAGGTAAGCCTTTCACAAACACTTTTACTCTAAGGAAGTAAGTCCCTCAGCTAGTGCTTGTCTTGGGGATGTATTCTTGGGTAGGATGACTTGTCTTCTCCCCTTGTCATGTCTGGCCAATGGGGAGGGTGGGGTCCGTAGGACAGTACTCCCTCCTCAGCAGAAGTCCACCTTGTTCAACCTGCAGCCCCAACTCTGGCCTCCTTGACCTTGGCAGTTCCCTCTTACTATAGGGCACTTTTCGAGGGGCCCCTGGGGCTGCCCACATGGAGGACTGCCAGCTGTGCCACCCAGGGGCCTTCTGTGGCAGAGCCGGCCTGGCCAAGCCCCAAGGACTGTGCCGCCCAGGCCATCACTGTGGACCAGGATCCAGCACTGCATCTCCGGTGAGTGCAGGCCCCTCAGAGCCTCCCACAACAGGGCAAAGCTCAGTGCCTGCCCACTAGTGCTTATTGCCTTATGGGAAACAGAGAAGGGCGAGTAGAACAATGGACACTAACTTTACCCAATGAACATGCAGTGACAATAAAGGACACATCTAATGTCCAGGGGTTCTACTGTGCAAAGCCCAAATACAAATATGTCATCAACTGAAAGAAAGCATTGCCCTAACATCAAGGGCACATGAAGCAATATCATTTTTGTGCCAGACACATCTACTAACCCTGGAAATCATACAAGTACTACAGTCCTTGATGGCATTTGCCAGTAAATGGATGAAACTGGAGACTATCATACTAAATGAAATAAGCCAATCCCTAAAAAGCAAAGGCTGAATATTCTCTCTGATGTGTGGATGCTGACTCACAATGGAGGGGAAGAGGGGGAGGAGTGGAGGTTCAAGGAATTGGAAGGGGGGATGGAAGGAAGGGAGGAGATGAGAATGGAAAAGACCATAGAATGAATCAGACATAACTTTCCTATGTTCATACACGAATACACAACAATTAT
Organism: Callospermophilus lateralis; assembly: GCF_048772815.1. NCBI lineage: Eukaryota > Metazoa > Chordata > Mammalia > Rodentia > Sciuridae > Callospermophilus > Callospermophilus lateralis. The sequence continues at coordinate 400,110 of NW_027510157.1, forward strand.
AACTCCACATCATGTACAATCACAAGAATGGGAAATTATACTCCATGTATGTATGATATGTCAAAATACATTCTACTGGCTTGGCTAACTAAAAAGAACAAATTTTAAAAAGTACAGCTGGATGGAGCTGGGGATGTAGCTCAAGCGGTAGCGCGCTCGCCTGGCATGCGAGGTGCAGCTGACAATTTGCCTGACACCTGGTGTAGCAAGGCCTCCCCACTGCACATTAAGTGCCCTTATCCGTCAGGGCCCTACTTTGATTTTCTTCCCTAACTGATAGATAAACTGATTAACTAATATAAAAGATAGGTGATAGATTAACTGATAAAAATATAGATATATGAAAAGTGGACATATTGATTAATTAATAGAGGATAGATGGAAGAAAGGCAGAGAGGTACACTCACCATAATTAAAGCTGTGTATCAGAACTATGAGCTAAGAAACATGGAGTTGGGATTGTTTAGGTTATTAAACAACTTAAAAACTAAAACCGGTTACATTTTTCTGGAAGTTAAGATCCCAGAGTGGTTTCTGGAGAGATACTGGAGTGCAGGAAAACAGATGTGCCTGGACTGAGCCACGCTAAGCTAAGCTAAGCTGAGCCAGCCATGGGAGGGAAGCCAGCTCTCAGCTTTTAAACCTCAATGGCCCCTCTTTCTTCAGGAGGGACTCCCCTTTGGTGACCTCTGCCCACCTGGCCACTTCTGCCCTGCTGGCACCAAGGATCCCAGGCAGTGGCCCTGCCCTGCAGGGACCTGGAATGCAAAGAGAGGGGCTTGGGACCAGAGCTGGTGTCTGCCCTGCCCACCTGGGCTATTCTGCACTGAGGCTGGTGAGGCAGCCCCTAGGGGTCCATGTGCACCAGGTGAGAGCACAAGTGGGAAGAACACCCAATAACCCTGGGAACCACAACACCTAAAAAGAACCTCCAGAGGACAGGCATGCTAAAGTGTGCCTTGGTCAGCATGGCCAGGTTTGGGCTAGGAAGAGGGAGGCAGGCTGGAGAATGACCAGGGTAGGGATGGGGCCTCACACAGTAACCCTGTCATAAGTCATTTGCATCAACCCAGCCCCAATGCCCAAGTAGAGTGGGAGAAGAAGGGGAGAAGGACAGAGGTATCCTCAAAGCTGAATCAGAGGTTCCTGCCTGCTCACTCAGGGAAGAATTTGTATCCTCATAAGACACTTTGGCCAGGCTCTGCGGAAAGCCTAATCATCCTCCAAGAGCCTCTAGGATGGGGGTCCTGTGCACCACAACTTCCTGTGGGCTTGGTAGTTCTTCCACCATTTTGCTACTCAAACCCACAGCCTTCCCTGATCACACAGGGGACAAATTAAAGATGTGGGTTGAAATGGGCCCTAAATCATGAGTTCATAAACATGCTATACAACCAGCACTGGGCAGCAGAAACCTGAGCTGGGTGAGGTGCCAGGCTCCAGTCCACAAAGCTCCAGTCCACAAAGCTCCAGTGTGTTGCTTCTTCTGCCTGCAGGATTTTATTGTCCAGGAGGGGCAAGGACCCCAAGACCTCTGGGAGGACTTTGTGAACATCTTGGAGGCCCCCTAGTGGCCATATCCAAGCTGGACAAGGAGCACAGCAATGCCACCTTCTGAATTACCAAGTACCTGTGCCATTGACTTGCTACAGACCAAGGGGGATAGACTCTCAGATGAGCAGAGCCACTTCTTTTTCAGGGCAAGAGGGCTTCCCCAAGAAGACCTGTCCTCCTGGTCACTACTGCCTCTTGGGCTTGTCCAGTCCCTGGCAGGGTCAAGGCCAGATGCAGAGCTGTCTGCCATGTCTTGCAGGTAAGGAGAACGGGCAGCTGGGGTCTATCCTGGGGAAAGAAGCCAAGATTGTGTCCTGGGATCAGAGAACATTGGCTTGCTAGAAACTGCTTCTTCTGCAGCCTCTGTTTGAAAGTTAAGGTGGGGGGGCTGGGGTTGTGGCTCAGTGGTAGAGCGCTCACCTAGTGCTTGTGAGGCCCTGGGTTCGATCCTCAGAACCACATGAAAATAGATGAATGAAGCAAAGGTATTGTGTCCAATTAAAAATAAATAAATAAATAAACATCTTTTTAAAAAAAAAAGGAAAGTTAAGGTGGGACCTTTGGATAGAACAGAACTGGTTTCCCCTTTGGGGAAATCAGTTCACTCAGGAGCTCTAAGCATCCATTCTCCTTGTAGATCTGAGGTGAACATTAAATAACATAGCGCCAGGAAGTAATAACAGACATTTACCTCTCTCCTGTAACCTCAGAGTGATGGGCACAACTTTGTGCAAATTATAGGATCCTAGTGTTTAAGAATTGTCACACTGCCATCTCTCTGCACCTGTCTCCCAAGCAGGAATATGACCTTCAGTCTCCACACATTTCCCAGTACATACCCACACTGATGCACTGATGACACATCCTTAAACACACACACACACACACACACACACACACACACACACACACACACCTTGAAGACAAAGAACAGGACCATGTAACTGGGTCTTTTATCTTCCCATAATAACACTGGCCCCTTCTCCTTGAGTATATTCAAATAATTATGTGTGTCCACTCTCAGTCTATAAACATCTGAGCAAACCATCAGGAAATGACCTAAAGGTGTAAATAAAAGTGACAATCTTGGCCAAGATGGGAGCAGATTTCAAAACAAATATCCAGAGACCCATGCTCAGTTGCCTGTGCTATCTTTTGGCTGGGTCTGGCACCTCCCAGCTCCCCTGTAGGATCCCCTCCACCCTGAGGAGGACCAAAAGCACTGGATGAACAACAAATCCTGACACCTCTTTCTCATGCTTTCTTTGGATTTCTATGCAGGGTCCTACCAAAATAGCCAATAATTCTTTCAAAGGGGCACCTCTGAGGATCCACCCACTAGTCCCAGGAGAGTCAGGGTTGCCCAGGAACCTGGGCTTGGAAGCTTCCTTTGCCATAGAAGTTTCAGTTACTCCAGTCTTTATGTTCCACTCCATTCTTCTGGAATGTCCTACTGTAAAACTCTGAAAGGAGGGGGTGGTTGGGACCAGGGAAGGGCTGCACTTTGGTTAAACCTTCTTCTAACTATCTGGGCAGGAGCTGATGTGGCACACCCCAATGGAGATGGTATCCTTGTGATGGCAGGGGGGCCCTGCCCTCTAGGCCACTTCTGTCCTATGGGCACGGGGCTGCCCCTGTCCTGCCCTGTGGGTACTTTCTCAGATCAGTGAGTGCTACTTAGGGCCAAACACAGTACCAGCTTCCTCCCAGACCTCCTTCCCAACGACCTGGTCCCCTAATGACAGGGAACATGGGTTTCAGAAAGTAGAACCCTCCCTACCCTGGAAGGGTGGAAATCCCCTGGGAAGTCATTGTGGGTTGGAGAGAGAACAGTCAGACAATTGTGGCCAACATGGGTTCCTGGGGGCTTATAATACTCAAGAGAGCAAAGTGATGAAGAATCCATGTGCTTTCCTGACTCCCATTTGAGACCAGATCCCATATCCCTCTTTAGGAAGCTTCAGCCCCCAAAAGGGGACAACCTAGAGCAAAGAAACAGCCAAGGAGCCCATGGATATTAGAAGGTTATTAGATGTTCCAATTAGAGCTTCCGGGGGGTGGTTAGCAGCCCCAGAAAGCTTGAGTTTGAATTGAAGACAGGCAGCCCCATAAAGGCAGCACCTACCAGGATGTATCCACCCACAACCTACAGAGCCTCCAGGTTCCACTGATCACCTTCTTATCTCCCAGATTTCTTTTTGTCTACCCAGGATATTTCTCTCCATGGCCTCTGAGTGTCTGTCCTGCCCTCCAGGCCATTTCTGTGCTGCTTCTGGCCTTGCTGCCCCTTCAGGACTCTGTGCCCCTGGCTACTTCTGTCTAGCAGGAGTCTCCTCCCCACCCCAACAGGTAGGGAGACTCTCAGAGCATAGCCCCTGCCCCAGTCAGACACCCTACAATAGGGCACCCTGAGGTAGGGACCCAGATGAGTAGGGGCAACTGCATTTGGGGTACTTGGAGGAAAGATGGAACATGTTTGAGTTGGTACTGGACATGACCTTGGCCAAGGTGTCTTGTGGTCTGATTATTACTCCTTCAGTCACCTCCAGCAACAATGTGGCTCGTGTCCTCATACGCCATATTCATATCTGCAGCCGCTGAGCTCACTACAGTTCCACTCAAACCCACTGAATTAGTCATATATTTGTTGGGAGGTAGGCAGAGAAGACAAGGAGGTTGGGGAACTTCCAGTCAATGGGTACAACACTGGTACTCCACAGGTTACCCAGGGACTAAGCTGAACATAGGCTTCATCCTCCATAGGGTCCCTAGGTGGCACCTTGTGGGTAGGTGAGGTCCAAGGGCAAGGTTCCCCAGACACTCTGCAACCCCCACAAGGTACAGGGGAGGCAGATGGTTCAGGTCTTGGAGGCTACAAGCTAGTGTCAGGCTCCCTCTAGACATGGCTGACCTCCTGAAGGAGGTTTCTGTATGGTGTCTCCACTGGGCAGGTGGCAGGTAGACAATACTGAACCTCAGCTTTTTGGGCAAATCTTTCCTTCTCTGCCATGTCCATTATTCCGAAAACATCAGAGACACAGATCTAGCTCCCAGATGGAGGGTAAAAGTTTTGGGGAATTGTGGGTGGGGATCTGGAGGGCAGGAGCCAGTTCCCTCCTCCCCTCATTGAGTTGCTAAGTCAGGACAATGGCCAGAAACAGAATCAGCCTTCAGTGGATAACATGAAAGTAATGCCTCTCAGTCTATTTATGGAAAAGTGAACACCCAAAGGGCCATCCTAGAGAGAATACCTGAAGGGATAGCAAAAAGGGTCTCTGAGCCTGTGAAGTGCCCAGGGCGTTGCTGGCATCTCTACTGACATCTCAGGACTTCATCCTCAAAGACTCATCAGTTTCTCTGCCCACCTGCTGAGCAGAGATGTTCTGAGTCTACAATGACATAACATGTGTAAAACACGTGTCTTCGATCTATAAGGTTCTATATAAATGATAACTAGAAGTGTTATTTCTCTCCCAACCCTTAAAAATCTGATCCAGGTCCACAATGGACACCACTGGCAGCATACAACTGCCCCAGGTTCTGGCATGTTCTGCTGTGACTATGACTATACCTCTCATGCAGCTTCCTTCCCCCTCAGGTCTCTCAGAGCATGGAGGCCCCTGTCCTCAAGGCCACTTCTGCCCCCAGGGAACCAGCGTTCCACAGCCCTGCCCTGCTGGCTCCTATAGCTCCCTACCTGGCCAGGCCTCCTGCTTCCCTTGCCCTGCTGGCTACTACTGTCCTGAAAATGTCACCAACTTCAGCAGTCACCCCTGTCCACCTGGTTTCTATTGCCCCCAAGGTAAGTACCTAGGCTGCATGGTGAGGCTGGATAGTGGGGTGAGAGTTCAGAAGCTCTTAGCTCATCTCTGAAGAACTGTGCCTCCTGCCCAAGCCCCTGGAGGGGAGAGTACCCTCAGGAACCATTATGTAGGGCCTGCTCCTCTCAATTTTGCTTCTCAGGCACCAAATATGCCACCCAGTTCCCCTGTCCTCGAGGCTACTACAACCCAGACCCGCTGACCCACAGCCTGGATAGTTGCCTGCCCTGCCCCCCGGGCCATTACTGTGGACAGGAGAATCTGACCCAGGCTTCAGGACCCTGTGATGCAGGTAAGTTTCCAGCATTACCCTAAGAAGGCTCCTACTCATCTCTCTGCATCTTATTTTTGCCCCAGGCCTGGTGTCGCCTGGAGCAGATACCAAAAGGGTTGTGCCTATGATTTGGTGAGCTCAACCTTAATTCCCCTGGACTATCATCCTCCCCACCCTGCTGGTTCCCACTCCAGGCTGGTTCTGCATTTCAGCAGCATGGACCGCCCGCCCCTTTGACCTGGACAACTACACCAGTACCAACTGCTTGTGCCCAGCAACAGCCACAGGAGGGAATTGCCCAGCTGGTTCCTACTGCCCTGAAGGAAGTCCATGGCCCACACTGTGTCCACCAGGGTCCTTCTGTGCCACCTCCGGCAAGGACTCATTGTGACCTGTCCCCAGCTGATGCAGTAAAAGCATCAGGTTGAGTGCAGCACATAACTTCCTCTTCCCATAAAAGGACCATCAGACTTTTCTCTAACCTTATGGGGTTGTACTACAAGCTTCTTGTTGGAACTATGGAATGCAAATCCTCATTAACCCTCACTGTGGGGTGAGCACAGGCCATTCACCACAGAATAGCATGGGGGTGGGGGGGGTAGTAGCTAGCTCAGCAGGTTCTGCAGAGGGAGGGATCTGGTGATACCTCCCTCTTCCACAACCATGCCTGAAGATCTGAATGCCGCTACTTCCTAACCACTTGCTGTGGAGGGATACTGCTAGTTACTAGGATCCAGGTGTGCAGTAGTTCATCCTGCCCTAGAAGTGCCCAACTCCTTCTCATAGGCTGTGAGGTCTAGGTCCCATCCTGAGTCTACTTATATTCTAATTTCAGTTCTGCAAGTAACTGAACATGACCTCACTCTTTGACTAAGAGAGTAACCATGTCCCAAGCTTCAGTAGGAAGAGAAAAATATACGGAATACTTTTCACAGGGCTCAATACAGGCTCAGCACAGGATTCATCTCAGATTCTTCAAAGGCTTAGGACAGGTTCATCATGAGTTCAGCATAAGATTAAATACAGGCTCTACATAGAACCAACACAAAGTTCAGCATAGGTCTCAGAACAGACTCAGCACAGGACTTAGCACACAACTTAATGCAGACTCTGCAGTCTTAGGATAGATTCAACACAGTCTTCATCCAGGTTCATCATAGGCTCAGCACAGACACAACATAGTGCTCATCACAGGCTTTGCACAGGCCAAAAATAGAGCTCAGCAGAGTTAGTAGGACAGGACCAACACAGTGTTCTTTATGTGGCTCAGCATAGTCTCTGCACATCCTCAGTACAGATTACCGCACATGGCTTAAAACACATTTGGCAAAGACTTAGCACAAAGGCCACCAAAAGAAAATGCTCAACAGAGGCTCAGCACAGCCCTCAGTGATCACTCAGAACAGGATCAAAATTGACACAGCACATGCTAAGGAAAGGATCAACACAGAATCATGGGACATGATCTGCACAAACTTAGCACAAGCTCAACACAGTGCAAACTCAACACAGCTCAGCATAGACTTGGCACTGAATCATCTCAGACTTGGCAGAGACTTTGAATAAGGTTCAGACAGTTTTATCTTGATGTGACTCTAAGTTCCAGCTATGAACTCCAACACATCCTAAGCATCTTCAGGAACTGACACCCACAAGGACCACAGTCTGCGTGGTCCTTTAACGAGTAAAATCACCACCCTGCCTGGCTCCCTCTCACCCCCAGGCCTTTCCACACCCAGTGGGCCCTGCCAGGCTGGCTATTTTTGTACAGGAGGCTCTGTATTCCCAACTCCAGAGGATGGTGTGACAGGGGCACCTTGCCCCCCAGGATCTTTCTGCCGTGAGTATCTCTTTGTACCCCCATTTCAGTCTTAGCCACCCCTCTCTACCTTGTCTGCAAAAAGACCTGATTATTTGGTTCTCCTCAATCTCTTAGGTGGTGGGGAGGAAGCCAGAGGAAGGAAAGGTGCTCAATTGCAGTTGGGCCACAGGGAAGAATCTTTATAGAGGATCTGGTTAAAGGGCACTCTGGGCCTGTGTTATGGTTTGAGTGGGTTGTTGTGAACAGATAAGAGCCAATGATGGTGTCATGATTACACCTAAGTCTAATCACCTCTCAGTGCCCTGAGCTCTAGTGAGTCTTCTGCAGCTTCAGGGGAAGGGACTGGGATCTCTCCATGTGCTGCAAAGGGGCCAGGGAGCCAGACCAGCAGGATGTGGGCAGCAGTGGTTCCTGCAGGTCTATGGATCACTGTCATCCAATGCTCTGAGGTTGCATCAATTCCTGCTGTTCACAAGGAATCTTTGCTTCTGGAACTGTGCCCTTCCCATGCTTTCAGTTGCAGGGTCACACAGGCCCACACCTTGTCCCATTGGCACCTTATCCAGCCTCTCCAAACGAACATTGCCTTCCATGTGCCAGAACTGCCCGCTGGGATTCTACTGCAAGGAAGCTGGTCTCCAGGCCCCCAGTGGGCAGTGTCCAGCAGGTGAGAGTAGGAAAGGCATGGGTAACAGGAAGAGATGAGGCCAGTAAGGACCTAGGGACAGCTTTCTGGGCACTGGGCTTCAGGGTCAGGGGTCAGGGCCCTAGAGGGTCCTGGTGGCAGAAGACACTGACCAAACACAAAACAGGACCAAAGACCTCAGCAAGGGTCAGTATTTCCTCCTCAGTGTACCTCACTCCTACCAGATTATTATTGTGACTCTAGTACTGGGCCTGTCTAGGACTTCAGCCTATCCCCATGTCCTCAAAGGTATTACTGTCCCCTGGGCACACAAAGCTGCCCAATTTGTACTTATGGCTCATGGAAGGGGCTGAAGAGTATCACAGAGTGCCAACTGTGCCCATCTGGGAAATTCTGGCACTGACTGGACTCATAACTCCCCCAGGTACAGACACACCCAGGGTCCTTGGGGCAGAGAAGGCTATGGGCAACAGTGGATTTGAATGGGGGATAGGTAGTAAGGATATGATTCAGGGAGAAGCTCCCTAGTCTGCACTGCTGACCTGCAAATGTCAGAGCAGACAGGGCATATACAGCAGAAGGTTTCCAAAGACCTTTCTCTCACCCACACTCAAGTGATTGATGCCAGCATGATTCTCCAGTCCCCATCCAGGGGGTCTGGCCTCAGTGCCTGGTTCTGGAAAGATCTCAAGGTGTTTCTGATGTCACCCAACATTGGGAACCCATGTAACTGTACCCCTACCTTGAGGCAGAACCATACCCCAGCTACTCTCTTCTACTCCCTTCCAGAGTCTTAGAGTCTCTGTCTTCCTGGTTATCTGATTTGGGGGTTGGGGGAAGCTAGAACACTTTCTTGAGATGTTTTGGTGGCTCCTGGGTGAAATAGCTGGGAATGTTTTGATCCCTAAGGAAAATGCAGGCCTTTGGGCTGACCCCAAATGGAACTGATTCTTGGTTCTGGGACACAGAGGGTAATTGAGGGTCTCTGAGGTCTTTAAGATCACCTTCAAATTGGGCTTGACCCCCAAAAACTTTCTATGAGTTCAGTATTAATTGATACAGGAGGTGGGACCCTTCAGGACCAGCTGCCTCAGGGTTGCATGCTTGACTGGCCTTGGTTCAGGCAGACCAGAGCCCCAACAATGGTCTCCAGTGAGGAGAATGTGGACCACACTGACCAGACATTCCCTCCTTCAGGAGGCAGTACTACAGGGCACTTGTGAAAGTCAGGAGTCACGAGCAAGGATCCAACTAATGGGGCACAGGGCCTCCTCTGCCCATCTAGGCACTACTGTCTTAAGGTTACCTCTCATCCCAAAAGTCAATGCAAGTATGTCAGGGTGAACTGGTCCCATCCCTTCCAACACTCTGCTGTTCCCTGGCTCTGAGCCCTGTTCCCCACACTGTCCATAGCAGCCCTATCTTGCAGTCAGGCCAGGGTTGAACGGTGCAACTGAGCATGGAACCCCCCTACAAGGTTGTCCTACCCTGTTGTCCCCAAACCTCCTGAATGTGGACCTGGAAAACCCTCCTAATAGCTGACTTTATCCCTCTGCCTCTCCTCTGCCCCTTGTGCCTTGGCTACTTCATACCTAGTCAGCCTCTCCAAGCCTCATTACTCCTTCCCTCTTAGATCCTTGGTAGCTGGGCAGCAAGTGACACACAGTCTTGTGTGCACCAACCCCACAAAAAAAGGGCTCTGTGTTCTCTCTACTCACTCCCCACCTTTCATTTAGTTATTAAAGATGGCCAAAGACTCCAGAGCTGAAAGGTCCTTCCTGTGGACACTGAGAGAACATTTCTATCCCTGTCTATGAGGAGGGAGGGTCCAGGGCACAGAAGTAGCAGGATGGCCTGGTTCTCTGAGTCTTGCTGATTCTGCAGGAGCACTGGTCCCAGCCCTCTTCCCACCTGGCAGTTAGTCTGTGGAAGGTACCAGAGCCCCAGAAGGATGTCAATAATACTCTAGAGGATAACTCTGCTCTGGGAATCAATCACCAACGCTGCCAGCACCCTGCTACTCAGGGTGGGCACACAGTTTGTCTCTTCCCTGCTCCCAGGTCTGGACAGGAGGCTGTGTCCACAGAAACAAGAATGAGTTCCATTTGGGGTCAGCCCAACTAGACAGCAAGGGAAGGACAACCTTGCAGGTTAGCCAGGAAATGCCACATGAGACTTACAGAGCTCAGGCCATGCCAGGAACCCAAATACCTTGCAGACAAGGTCACAGAGAAGACTCCAGTGTCCAGTCTGTGACAGATTACACCTCTGACACCTCTTTACTCCCAATAGGGCTAGGCTGGAGGGCAGAAGAGGCCAAGAGTAGGAGGAGCACATCTGTAATCCCAGTGGCTAAGGAGGCTGAGGCAGGAGGATCTTGAGTTCAAAGCCAGCCTCGGCAAAAGTGAGGCACTAAGCAACTCAGTGAGACCCTGTCTCTAAATAAAAAACAAAATAGGGCTAGGGATATGGCTCAGCGGTCTAGTGTCCCAAACAATCCCTGGTACCAAGTAAAAAAGAAGGGGATGAGGAGTAGGAGGACTGAGGAGAAAGCATGTGTTCCCACTCCTGCTCAAAGTCAGTCTGTCCTCAGGCCACATGATCTCCAGGGACTGTTCTCAACTAAGCCTTTTTTACTTGGTCCACATTTTGCAGCATCTGCTGTACTTGGAGAACCATCCCTGCCACCCCCATGGAGGGTATCTCTGGGGGATCCTGCCCACCTGAGCACCTCTGTCCATAGGAAAAGGTAGTCCCCACACCATGTCTTCCAGGCTCCTATACCTCCAGTATATACACAACAGAATGTTGCATCTGTCCAATGGCCACTACTGTGTCTAAGGGCTGAGACCACAGTTGTGTCCCAGAGGTTAATGAGCTGCCAGAAGCCCAGCTGTCTGATCTAAGGCCAAAGGGGTGGGGCTGTAGGCTCTGGGCAGTTACTTGCCCATGAACCCACTTCCTTCAGGTTTTGCTTGAGTCTCTAGGTGCTTAAAGGCTTAGGCCCAGAGGCAATCATCCCTGCATTCACAGAGCACTCACATGCCTTGGGGAAGAGAACCCAGCAGAGAGGCCAGGCTATGTGGACACCTAAGCTCCCCAGCCTACCCCACCAGGGAATTCTTTGTCATCCTCCCCTTTTTAACCTCCCCAGGCCCCCACCTGGGTCCTGCTCCTTCCACAGGTTTCTACTGCCCTAAAGGCACAGGCCTGGACTGGTAGCCCTCCCCCACCCCCCAGATACGATGGCCCCCAGCCTGGGCTAATCAGCCTTCCCGGGCATCAAGCCTGTGATGGGGGCAGGGTCTGCCCCAAGACCAATTCAACGGAGACTGGTGAACAGTGCTTGGAGAGCTTCTTCTGTATCAGGGGCTCAACTCAGCCCAACTCAGGGCCCAGCACTAAAGGTATTCCTGAGGTCCCTAACTGAGTCAGAGTCTTCTACCCAATTACTGGTCAACCCAGAGAGACAGATTCTTACTTCTGTGTCCTAGGTCATGCTCCCGGCTCTCATTGCTTGGTGTAGGACACCATAGCCCAGGGATGAACAAAGCTTGTGTCCCCTCCATCCACTGCTCATGTTAGGTAGGAAACTAAGGATCCCCTGTGTTTCACAGGGTCCAGGGCTGACCCCAGAAAGCTCACTAGGAGTCATGGGTCAGAGATTCTCAGCCACCTTCAGGTTACTATAAGCTCTGCAATGTGCAATAGAGTAGGTAGGCATCAAATCAGAGCATCAGAGATGGTCAATTTGTTAGGCTTCCAGGTGATTCTCATGGGAAACCAAGGGATCATGGCTGTCATTTGAATCACCTGGGATCAAATCCCCTTTGAAATTCATTGACACAATTCTAGAAAACACATCCAGGCACACAGAGCTTCACATGTTTTCCATGGAGATCCTGGAACCCTGTGTCCAGAGACCGAAGGACAAACTCCTGCACTCCCAGCCAATCCCTATCTCTGGTAGGTGAGGAAACTGAGGCTCAGGAGAAGGGGTGGCCCTGTCTGACAGCACACAGACAGTCACCAAATTAGCCACCCAGGTTTCTGCCACTCTGCAACCTCCATAGGACCAAGGGTCACACTAGCCTCTGGCAGGAGGCAATCTCTCTCAATACACAGTTCATTCTCCAGCTCCAAAGGTGAGGTCCTGTTGAGCAACAGCAAAGAAACCAAGCTGTTCCTGACCTCAGTCACTTATTGGCTTATTGGAGCATGGCCTATGCAGGGCGAGGGAAGACAGAAGAGGAGTCACAGCCAGGCAGCTCAGAAACTGTCCTGGTTCATGAGTGTCACTAGAGGATGTAAAACATGAGCCCACACAAGATGTCTGCATGGACCTCATAGTAAGAGCAAGCATGGAAGCTTACTTATGAGCCCCCAACTTTTGAGCCCCCAACCTTATGAGTCAGACACTGCCAGTCCTCTATAGCCTCCCAGACTGAACATTCCAGGAAGGAATCCACACTCCCAGGCTCTGCTTCCAGTGCACACTTCCATCATCAGAAAAGCTTCCCTGACCTCTTCCTGTAGGTGCCAGCAGTATGGGTGTATATAAAGAAGGTGTGGCCTAGGGGAGGGACTCTTCCACAATGTCCTCACAACCAGTAGTAGCCCTATCATCTGAGCACAGAGCCTGCATCAGGAAAGCAGGAGATAATACAGGGAGCACCTTCCTCTTCCTTCTCCTGCCCTTCCCAGTGGCCAGGCTGACCTGGTTTCCAGAGGAGGCTGGCCCTTGTCCTCAGGGACACTAATACCCCAGGGGATCAGCCATGCCTCAGCCCTGCCCACTTAGCACCTTCAGACCCTGATCAAGCTTGGCTCAGAGTTAGGGAAATCTCAGCTGGGACAAAAGGCCAGGGTGGGGAGGACCCTGTTTGGATTTGACCAAACCCCATTGCCTTCAAGGTTAAAGTTTACCATGAAGCCTTAAGGTCAGAGCCACCAGTCCAGCTAGCTGCCTTCCTTCTTCAGGTCACTTCCACCAGTGGCATGCCCTGCCCCATGAACATATAACATAGTCTCATGTTCTGTTTTATTTTGGACCTTATTTATAAGGTTTTCCTCACTAAAATAGGAGAATCCCAAATCCAGGGAGCTTTTCTTTTGCTCACTGCTCTATAGCCACAGTATAGTTCCCACAAGCATGTGTGAGATGCTGAACAAGTAATATAAGCTGGGGCTGAAACATCCGGGAGCCCAACAGGCCCTATGCATGCAGTGGTGTAGGGAGGGAAGGACCCCCACCCCAGTAGGTCTTCAGAGGTAGAGGGGGGACTAGGCATCCTCTGGGGATTATGCTCAAACCACCCAAAGACAATTAAGAAGAAGGGATTGAAGAGATGGAAGGAAGAGATAGAGGAAGGGCAACATATGGATAGAGTAGGTTGAAGGGTGAATTCTTGGCTACAAATGAGACAATTGGATTCATGTTTGGAACTGACACACAAAAGGTTCAGCCTTTGGGGACTGGGCATCCACCCTAGAAAATGTGCCATCAAAGAGACATGGGCAATTCCAAAGTCAAGTGGGAGCTCAGCAGCTCCTTCCTCTGCCACCTGATAGGATCCAAGGACCCTGGGGAGACTTAACAACTGTCCATGGGACTGTAAGAGCCCTATAAGCTTGGGGCTGCTATAAATCACAGGAGGAGGGGGTTCCTTCAGCCCTGATCTGTGGGGTCTGCTTCCTTTTTCAGGACATTTTTGCCCCCCTGGAACTGTCTCCCCAAAACCCTGCCCAGCAGGAACCCACAACACCCTGACTGCTCAAGGCCACTGTGAGCCCTGTCCCCAGGGGTGAGTGCTAAGAGGCATCCTGGGGACCCTTGAGTTTCTGGGCACAATATTTGCATTCCTGCTGCAGAAGCTGACTGAGTCAGGGACCGGCTCAGATCCTTTCGACCAAAGTTTCTTAAAACTATAAGAAGTCACCAGAGAATTTCCACAACTTCCCCTCACCCATCATCTGTCTCTGTCTGTGATCTCTTTGTTAAGTATCACTGAATCATTCCTAATTTCAAGCCTGCAATTGTTACCTACCATTTAAGCCATTCACCTCCTCTAACCCCAAACCCTCAGTTAGGGCAATGCACTGTGCAGGGCTACATCCCCAAGAGGGTGATGACTCCAGAATCAGTGTGGAGAGTGACCCAGTTAGTCCTCCAGCATACATCAGGCCACCCAGAACTCTGATATCTTCCTCCCCTCTCCTTTCTGTAGTTTCTTCTGCCTGGCCAACACCTCATCTGTGGCAGGGAATGAGTGTCCTGCTGGCCACTACTGCCCAGCCTCCACCACCTTTGCTTTTCAGTTCCCTTGCCCCAGGGGCACATACAAGCCACAGAGAGGGGGTTTCCAGCAGTCAGACTGCACTCCCTGTGAGGCAGGTAAGGGACAAGGACTCACCCCATCTCCTTCTTCCCACCTTGGCCACACTGGGACACTGTACTTGTCCAGTGAGTTCAGGACTCAGGCCTGGCTAAGATGGGGAGGCCTGGGCCACAACCTGAGGGCACCTGAATAGATCATCCCTGGGGGAGAGGAAACCCAAGCCCTTTGCCCCCAGCCCAGGGGCATCTTTTTATCCTTCCAGGCTCCTACTGTCTCCTGCCTGGACTGGTGGCCCCATCAGGGCCCTGCAGAGCTGGTTTCTACTGCACTCACAGAGCATCTACCCCTAATCCCACTGATGGGATCACAGGAGACCTCTGCCCTCCAGGACATTTCTGTCCCCAGGGCAGCACCTGGCCAGCTCCATGCTCCCCTGGTGTGTCTCTGATGGGTGAGGTATACTCTCTGGGCCCTTAACAGGAGAGAGGAGCTAGAAGTCAGCCTAAGGAGGGACACAAGAAATCCCTGCATTTCTCTTATGGAGCAGGGTTGATCCTATACAGATGCAGCATGGGGCGTGGAGGTTAAAAGAGTACCTGGAAGGATCCAGAACTGGGCTGTCTCTCAGAGAAGATTACAGAGATGCTGGACTGCGGAGATACTGTGGGGAGATTGGGAGGGTTCCACTGAGCTTTTGCCCAAGAATACCAGGTGGAAAATCAGGGCTTATTAATATCACACACATATGAAGCTGAGGGTGCAGAGCAGGATGGTAGCTCTGCCATGGGTCTCCATCCAGGAGACCTCCTGTCCCAGCCTCAGTGTGTGTACTTGCAGGCTCCTTCCTGCCCATCCCAGGTGCTGCATCTGTGGAAGACTGCCAGCCATGCCCAGCTGGCTGGTTCTGCTCCTTGGCTGGCTTGAGTTCCCCGGAGTCCTTGTGTGAAGGAGGCTGGTACTGCCCCAGTGCCTCTGTCTCTGGGCACAGTCCAGGTAAGAATGGACCCTTCTCATCATTTCCAGTGGATCATCTTGGAGGGAGATGTGAGCCATGGGATCTCCTTCACCTCAAATTCTATGGCTCCTGGACTGTGGCAGAAGGGGTGAGAAATGCTGTGCAGTGGTGAAGCTTCTTCTGAACCCAGAGCTCAGTGTCTGCTCAGAAATGGATATGGAGACTCCTGGGATAAGAAAGAATGAAAGAAAAAGCCAAGAAGCACTTGGAAAAATCAGTCAAGGATGGAGAATTCGTGCTTTGCGGGAGGGAAAATAGTACTCTAGTGTGAAAGATCCTGTCTAGGGAAACAGACCACACAGAGAAGGGGAAAAGGAGCCCAAGGACAATATTGATTCCAGCTCCCCTTAGCAGAGCCAGAACAATTCTTTCTTCTGGGTCCTGTTAAAAGAAAAACTTTAGACAAATTAATAGCATTTATTTGAGTAATTGATGATTCATAAATTGAGCAGCAGTTGGAACCAAAAGTGATTCCAACAATGCCACACAGCAGGATGAGTGACCATAGAGATTTGATTTGCTGCAGGTATAGTATCTGCCTTATTTGGGCATGATGGGATGAGTTGGCAGCCTATGATTGGCTGAAACTGAATTCTTTGTGATTGGCTAAAACCTATCTGTTACAAGAAAATAGACTTCTGAAAATTAAGTTGCAGCTCATTAAGTAGGAACTCAAAATTCAGACATCCTCAAACCTAGGACTCACTGAGCTCCCAACTCTCAGCACCAGAGAATGCAGCCCTGTGGGAAAGATCTCCAAGCCTCAGACAGCCTCCAAGCATTCGGTTCCATCAAACCTGCGGCCACTTCCAGGAAGGTCTCCTGGGAGCACGGGCCTCAGTAAGTACCCAGCTTATCCTCAGAGCACAGCCCCACGCAGTCAACATCTCCAGGGATGACATCATTAACTATCCCAAAAGATAACAGGGAATTCTATAATATGCACTGTGCAGGGCTACATCCCAAAGAGGGTGATGACTCCAGAATCAGTGTGGAGAGTGACCCAGTTAGACCTCCAGCATTTCATAGGTGCTAGCCTCTGATGCTCCCCATCTTATCCAAAAGCAACTACCTGTGGGGCCAGTTAAAGCCTTTATTCAAAAAGGAACAATAAAAAAAAACAGTTCCTGAGCCTGGGGACCCTCCCTGCTACTAGAGCTCAGTGTGAAATGGGCACAGGACTCCTGGGAGGACAGCCCCTCCTATCCACAATCACTTCAGACTCAGATCCTTCCTATTAAGGCTAAGAGGATCCATGTGTTCTTTTTTTATTACATAATTGATTAATATATTTTGTGATACAGTTTTAACCCTTTGCTTTTTAATAGTGAGGAGGCTTTTTTTTACACAATACCTTTATTTTTATTTATTTATTGTTTTATGTGGTGCTGAGGATCAAACCCAGTTCCTCAAACGTGCTAGGCCAACGCTCTACCACTAGAGCCACTACCTCACTCCCCATAATGTTCTTAATACTTGGAACTGGAATTGCTCCCCTTGCAGAAAAAGAAAAAAGAACTGAGTTATAGAAAGACATGCTCACCTTCAGACACAAGGCAGGATGGCTAGGAGTGTCCCGAGTCACAGTGACCCCATTCTCTCACCCACACCAACACAGGAGGAGCAAGAAGGAGTTATACTGGACTCTGGCTGAGGAGAAGCTGGGAACATCCCACAAAGGAACAGCCCTCTCCATTTTCTTTTCTAGATGCTATCTGTCCTCCTGGGCACTCGTGCCCCCCAGGCAGTCTGGAGCCTTTACTCTGTTCCCCTGGACAGTATCAAGATGAACCTGGACAGAGCGTCTGCAAGACCTGCCCCCCTGGAAAGTGAGAGCTGCCATCTGGTCTGGGGCCCCTCTTCTCTGTCCATTAACATCTGGCTATTCTCAAGTTCTCTGAAGGCAAAAGGGGCTAATACACATGACAGGTACCCTCATGGATAGTGACTGATCATCATGGGCAATCCAGATTGCAACTGCCTGACAGGCCCAGTGCCATCAATACCCCAAAGCCAATGCAGGACCCTGGAAGGTTGCAGGTTCATGCAAAAGACTCAAAAAATGAAGCCTTCTGTCTGTTATCTATTTTCTCTGCCTTCTCATGGACCTGTGAGAATTTTGCTTCTGTCCAAATACCCAGGTCCCAGAAGCTTACTTTCCCTGGGGAAACCTCACTTTCCAGAAAGCCTGGGGATGTGTATGGCACCAATTCCTTCATGCCTAACCACCTACCCACTGTGTCCACAGGTTCTGTCTCTTTGGGATCCAGGAGCAAGGAGCCAGGATCATGAGGCCAGTGGATTGTCCTGCTGGCTACTACTGCCCTCTGGGTACCCAGAGTCCCACCCAATACCCATGTCCCAGAGGCACCTTCAGAGAGAGGCCTGGGGCACGCAATGCCAGGGACTGCAGGCCCTGTCCTGCAGGACAATTCTGTGCTGATTCAGGTGACCAGAACTATCTCTCTGACTTTGCCCTGTCCCTAACTGATCAGTTTGTCTCAGAGGCCCCCAGCTTGCTTGTAGAGGAGATTCTAGGTCCAACAGATATGCAGCCCCTTATAGCAGGCACTTTTACAGACCTGGATGGGACAGGGATGGGAATGGATGCGAGAGGAGCTCACAGTAGGAAAGGTACCAGAAGAAGACAGAGTAAATATCAGGACCTGGCCCAGGCATGTGCTGAGCTCTGGCCAAAACTTTCATAGGTTCTGGACAAGGACCCCACAGTATAGGGAGAGGATGGGTAGAGGCTCAAAGGTAATATAGGACATTGGCAGGTAACAATAGGGGAAAGAGAAATGCACAAGACACTATCCAGTCAATACCTGAAGGAAGCAGGGGTTTGGGCCTATGCAAAAAACAAAGGACAGAACTTCAGGAGGCCTGCCAAGGATTAGGCCCAAGGCCGAGAGGGTAGGCATAGCAATGACCATATTGGAGAAGGGGGAGTAACATGCATTTTTCACTTTGTTGTTGGTTCCAATTTATATAAACCACCTAGAACAAAGGATGGTCAGGTGGTAAATGGACAGATCGGTGCTGCTGGAAAAGAGGGGAGCATCATTCTCTTTCAAAGTCCTTGGACCCTGAGGGGCCCACAAATATATGGGTGTGTCACCCCAGAATCAAGTTGGGATCTCAAGTTATCAGTCTATCACCTATACCCAGGCCACACCCTATTCACTCCAACCATGCATCCTGGCCTGTATGCCCAAGTCCTATTTCAGTGTTCCATCCATTTTCTGGGTACAATCCCATGGATGCGACCAGATATGCCTTTTAGCCTTAGAGGGACTGAGCTGCAAAACCAAGGAGGACATCAGAGCCAGGAAGGGACATAAAGTACAGCTCCAAAGCCTCTTACCTTGAATTCCATGGAACTCTATTATTCCAGGAACTATATTATTCCAGCCCAGGGCACTCTGCCCTTCTCATTTGAAGTCAGTTTTGCTGTCTTGGACAGAGTCTATCTCCACACATCTCAACAGGGGCTGTGAAACGCCTTCCAGATGGGCCATGCTCAGTAGGGTATTACTGTCCCCTTGGCCAGACCTCAGCCACCCTCACATCTTTCCAGTGCCTTCAAGGTTTCTACTGTCCTGAGGGATCTCCCCAGCCACAAACATGTGGTGTCAGAACCTTCCAGGCCCAGGAGGCATGGGGCTCCTGTAAGCCCTGCCTAGCAAGAGTTTTATTGTGAAGCCTCAGGGTGCTAGTGGCCAGAGGTGTGATCAGTCTATTTTCACATGACCAACTTACTGTGCTTGAGCAATGACATTTGTGGAGGGGCAACATCCTTGTAATCAGCAGGGTACAAGTGGACAGAATGTTGGGGATTTAAACCAGAATAGGGCCTATTCCTCCTATACCTTTGGATCTTCTACGCACAATTGAGACACAAGTATAGACAGGGAAAGACAATCTGAGCCAAAGGACCCAAGACCTAGTTGGCCAAGGTATGACTTGGTTCCCCCATGCAGGCTCAGCCCATGCAGGGGATGCTGGCCAGCATGGGTGTGGGTGAGTGCTGCATCCTGCAGAAGGAGGATTTATGCTCAATGATCAACAGGTTTCCTGGGTCATACATCTCCTTACCAGATGGTCAGCCACAGTCAGCACAGACAGAAATCAGACAAAGAGGAGGACATACAATCAATCAACAAGTACATGAAAAAATGCTCACCATCTCTAGCAGTCAGAGAAATGCAAATCAAAACCACCCTAAGATACCATCTCACTCCAGTAAGATTGGCAGCCATTATGAAGTCGAATAATAACAAGTGCTGGCGAGGATGTGGGGAAAAGGGTACTCTTAAACATTGCTGGTGGGACTGCAAAATGGTGAGGCCAATATGGAAAGCAGTATGGAGATTCCTGGGAAAGCTGGGAATGGAACCACCATTTGACCCAGCTATTGCCCTTCTCGGACTATTCCCTGAAGACCTCAAAAGAGTGTACTACAGGGATACTGCCACATCGATGTTCATAGCAGCACAATTCACAATAGCTAGACTGTGGAACCAACCCCGATGCCCCTCAATAGATGAATGGATAAAAAACATGTGGCATTTATACACAATGGTGTACTACGCAGCACTAAGAAATGACAAAATCATGGAATTTGCAGGGAAATGGATGGCACTAGAGCAGATTATGCTAAGTGAAGCTAGCCAATCCCTAAAAAACAAATGCCAAATGTCTTCTTTGATATAATGAGAGCAACCAAGAACAGAGCAGGGAGGAAGAGCAGGAGGAAAAGATTAACATTAAGCAGAGTCATGAAGTGGGAGGGAAAGGGAGAGAAAAGGGAAATTGCTTGGAAATGGAAGGAAACCCTCATTGTTATACAAAATTACATATAAGAGTTTGTGAGGGGAATGGGAAAAAAATAAGGAAAGAAATGAATTACAGTAGATGGGGTAGAGAGAGAAGATGGGAGGGGAGGGGAGGGGGGATAGTAGAGGATAGGAAAGGTAGCAGAATACAACAGTTACTATTATGGTATTATGTAAAAATGTGGATGTGTAACCGATGTGATTCTGAAATCTTTGTAATGCTTTGAATAACCAATAAAAAAAATAAATAAAAATTACCATTAAAAAAAATATATATCTGATGGAGAGCCAGACCTAAGCATGTTCAATCAGGGATCCCTGGTCTCTGACTTAGGATATTCAGAGGGTGGGAGTCCTACCTCAACTCAGGATAACGCTGCCATTGCCCCCTATATCCTGTAGCCCGTGGCCCTAGCCTGTGCCTCCAAGGCTACTTCTGTCCCCCGGGTTCTCACTTGGCAACTGCCCACCCATGCCCTCCAGGGACATTTGGGCCCAAGCGAGGGGCTGCTACAGAACTGGACTGTGAGCCATGCCCAGCAGGTTTGTGGACTCTACATCAATCAGGGGTATTCAGGGTGACTGGGATAAAGGATGGGGAGAAAATGAGGAAAAGTGGAGTGGAATTCAGGCAAACAAATCCACAAGGGATGTGTCTGCTTTATAAGTAAGCACTCAGAGCTCAATAGCTAGGTCAAAGGTGCCAGTACAGAGTCCCAAATATGGATCAGAATACACAGTGGACCCACAGTCTCCACTATCCTTAGGATAATCATAACCTCTTCATTCCCTGCATCCTGATCAGATGCTACTGGAGAGACGGAGCAGCCCCACATGTTCTGTTCTTCCTGCCCATTACTCTCTTGTCTATTTGCCCTGTCACCTCACCTGATGCTTATCTTAGGCCCTGAGGAAGAAGCCAGGAGGCGGGGGGAGGGGGGTGCAGGGAGGAGGAGTGCACTAAGAGGGGCAGGGTCTCTGCTGGAGCAGGTGGGAGTAGGGAGAGGTCTGTGTGTCACCTGCTCCACCTGGCTCTGTTTCTTCCAGGAATGTTCTGCTCTTCAGAAGGACTGTCCCAGCCATCAGGGCTCTGTCACTCTGCCCACTACTGTACAGGGGGGGCCATGTCTCCCACACCCATCAAACACAAGGCAGGTAATGCTGGGCCCCTGGCAGCCCAGAGGGGTGTGTATTCCCTGGCACACTCGAGTGTGTATGGGCTCAGGACCACAGAACTAGTCAGGGGCCCCTGCTTCCCACCAGGATTGCAGCTCCCTGGGGGCAGGACCCTCCTCACCTTCTACTTCCCAGGGCCTGGCACAGGGTCTACAATAGCTCATCCCATTGATTTCAAGATGTGTACCTCTTTCACATTTAATACCCCTAAAATTAACAACACCATAGAATTCATGGTGTCTGACAGTCATAGCTAGCAGAGATCTTTCTCTTTTAAATAGTTTCTGTGATCATAGCTCTTCTTGGTATTTGGGGTTGATGACATGTGGTAATAAGAACAGACAACATAGCAGAATACAACAGTCACTAATATGGCATTATGTAAAAATGTGGATGTGTAACTGATGTGATTCTGCAACTTGTATTTGGGGTAAAAATGGGAGTTCATAACCCACTTAAATCAAATATATGAAAGATGATATGTCATGAGCTTTGTAATGTTTTGAACAACCAATATATAAAAAAAAAAGAACAGACAACAATACAGAACGTTTGCTCTGTGCTAGGTGCATTTCAGCATGTGCACACATGCACTCAGCATTCTCACAAGGGCTTGGAACAAGGTGGCCCCATCTTAAAGAAGAAACCAACAGCTTGTGGAATAACTGGCTAGTCCAGGTTACTTGGCAAAAAGCCAAGGGACCATCTTACCCTAGTATAGGGAAAATCTGCTGGGAAGATAGACATACAAATAAGGGTTGCAGGAACAGATGGACAGATGTAAGTAGTGTTTCCTGATTTGTCACTGACCTGCTGTGTGACCTGAACATGCACATTCTTTGCCTTCTCCAAGCCAGGTCTTTTAGAACACAGATGCCCTTTCCTCTGGAATTTCACATTAATGCCAGAAGACACAGAGAGACGGTTAAAAGTAGGCAACTGAGTGGAACCCAAGATTCAACAAGTCAGAGCTCTCCCATAGGCCCTGTTAGTTCCTCAGCCACAGGCCTCCGGGGCTCTGAAAAGTACATATCAGGGAGGAATTCTGCACAGGATCTTATTAGCAATACAACCCTCCTTATATGACCTGGTCCCTGCCCTCCCCCTGAGTCCCAACTGTGGCATGTGCAGCTGAGACCCCAGATCTGATGGTACATTCTCTCTTCCCACTGCACAGGTGGAGGCCACAGGACTTTCCGGGAATGACATCTGCCCCCCTGGCTTCTTTTGCCCCAAGGGAACGGGCCCCCCACTACCATGCCCCCGGGGGTTCTACTCCTCTGCTTCTGGTCTGAACAGCAAGGAACAATGCCAGTCATGCCCCTCAGGGCACTACTGCAGCCAGCCCGGGCTATCCCACCCCCTGGAGGCAGAGCTCTGCCACGCAGGGTAAGATAGAAGGGATGGTCTCAAGCTCCAGTCTGAGCCTTCCAGAAACCCAAATCACAGACTAAATCCCCAAGGTCTCTCCCCAGCCCTGAATGTCTCTTCAGGCATGTTGGCTGGACATCCCACAACTTAGGTGGAGTAATGAGCTGGACACACCCTCACAGTCCCCAGTGCAGACTCTCTTCAGTCCAAGGCACACCCTAGGTTCTAGGGCAGGAGCCTCTGCCTCCACCATACAGGCCTAGGTCTTTTCCTCCTTGGCAACCATCCATTGCCTAGAAGCATCCAAGATGCCTGCAGTGCTTTTGCCCCTTTTTGTCTGAAAGGCTAGAGATACCATAGTCCTCAGGAGCTATAGTCAGGTCTTGGGTGAAAGAAGACCTTCCCCATCTGTTCAGGGGAGATAAGGACAAGGAGCATTTGCAGAGGGGAGCTGAGCTTGTCTGGAAGATGCTGGAAATTCCCAAAATTGTCTCCCTTAGCCCCACTTCTGAGTTTCTGTTCCAGGGGCCAAAGTGTTTTGAGGGCTTAGAGGAACTTCTGCCACATTTGACCCCTTTTGATCCCAGGGATGCTCAGCTGAGCCACCAACACTTGGTGTGCCCCCATTAGCTTTGCCCCAGGACAAGCCTGAGGCCTGGGGCTCCCAAGGCTAGTTGGGCTCCCAACAATATGGAAGAGGTCGAGTTATGGTTCTTCATGTTCTCAGGTATGTCTGCCTAGGAGGCAGCACCATCCCCTCACCCACTGATGGGAGTCATGGATACAGATGTCCCCCTGGTTTCTACTGTCCCCCAGGAGTCCACCATGAGTTGCCCTGCAAACCTGGTACCTTCAGCCCATTGCCTGGGGCTGATACCTGCTTGCCCTGCCCACAGGGCACCTACTGCCCCCAGGCTGCCACTATGGAGCCCATCACCTGTCCCAAAGGTAATCCTGAGGTCAACCTTGCCCTGCTTCTCTAGGGAAAGACATATTGAGCACTTCAGGTATCCCCAACTCCCTGAGCTCAGCTGTTTCTCCAAACCCTGGGCCTAATGTTGAGTGACACCTCAGCCTCCCAAACCCTCTGGCTTAACCATAAAATGGAGTATATGTGCTGAAGAGGGGGGATATGGAATGCAGGTCATGGAAGGAGCTGCACCACCTGTGGACAGTACAGCCCTCCACTACAGGTCTGTAATGAGAAATCCCTCAGCCATCCTTAGCACGTGAAAGGAAAAGTACCCTGTTGATGGCCAGGTGGCCTTTTATGTTACATTCTCCTGATCACAGATCCCAACTCCTGTGGGCTCTGGGGGTAAGCAGACAAGGGTGTTCTGGAGGGAAGAACATGGGCCTTAGAGTTAAGACGTCTGGTCAGTCCCAGGCTGTCAGCAACATGAGGCCTGGGAACCCTCAAGAACCATCCAGGGGTGCTGGGCCAACTCCTCTCAGTAAATACCCCAGTGAATACTCTGTAGAAGACCTGGCTTGATACTCTAGATCCCCTTTTGGGTGCATGGGGACAGTTGCCTGTGGTGATACTTGTGTGTTCCAGGACAAAACCTGGGATGATGGGGATAGAACTCCAGTGTCTCTAGCACCAGAAATTCTTACTTCTCAGCCTTTCAGTGCCAGAGCCATCTGTACTGGGCATACTTGTCCTGAAGGACAACCCCAGCCTAGGGCTGATGGCCCTGCATACACACAGACCTTCACCTAAGCCCACACTTCACAGGCCTGGACTCTGTACCAGTATCCCCTCACACCCTCTGTCTGACCTCTGCCCCCTCAGGGCTACCCTACCTTCTCTACTATAAGTGATGGGAGGTCATGAGGTGGGTGACAACTGTGGGGCCTGGACAATCCATGCTCACTCCTGCTTTGCCTGCAGGTCACTACTGCCCAACTGGGACATCCTCTGCTCACCCCTGCCCAGAGGAAACCCTGAGCTCCCAGGAAGGTGCAGTGTCCCCCAGGGCCTGCCAGCCCTGCCCTGCAGGAAGATATTGCCCTGGGGAGGGAAATGGGCAGCCTGAGGGTAGGTAACAACACCCCAGCAGAGCTGGGCCCTGGCCACCAACTAGTTAGCCTGGGGTCGCCCTACTGCATGGCCTCCTCATAGTGGACAGAACAGGACATAGCAGAGCTTCTAGAGAGCCTGGTCTTTCAGGGACAACCAGACAGAGATGCCCCTGGGCTCAGAACAATCTTCCAAAGACAAAAAGAACGCACAACTTAGGACAATCCCTGCCCTGAGTTCTTGGAGTCCCTAATGTCCTCTCCTCAGCAGAGCAGCATACAGGCCTGGGCCTGGCCTAACACCTCTTCTTTCCACTTCCTTCTCCTCCCGCCCTAGAAGAACCCAGCCTCCTGCCAAGAGCAGGTTCTAGAGCCACAGCCAGGTCTCATACATACAAGTTTGACACTGGACTGTCACTTACCACTGGAGATCAGCCTACTCCCTGATGAATGGGATGACAGCAGGATCACCTTTCATAGTCACTGTAGAGTAGGGCAGTCCCCAGCCAGGTTTAGCCTAATGCACTGCCAGCACCCACAATTTTCTCTCCTATTCTTCTCACATCTATGGCTTCCTCCACAATGCCAATTCTAGAGCCAATGTGGAAGCCATCTAGGCCAGGAAAGACCACTGCTCAGTGAATGGGTCATGTCCCTAATCTTTTCCTTCTTCCCACTTTAATTTCCATGGTGCTATAGGATTAGAGATAGCAGCAGGTGGCAGGAGCATGGTAGGAGCCCAATAGAGGCCTCCCTTAGTAAGGCAGGGTCAGATAAAGGATGTGATGTTTCTATCACTACCTTAAAATTCCACATTTTTCTCTACCCAAGGACCTTGCTCAGCTGGCTACTACTGTGAGGGGGGTGCCATCAGCCCCACACCCCAAGGAAATGTCACCTTTCCCTTTAATGGACCCTGCCCCCAAGGCCACTACTGCCCACAGGGTACTCTGTGCCCAGTGCCCTGCCCCCAGGGGACCATGAGGAACAGACCAGGTAAGCTTTTGTCCTGTGCTAAACCTTCTTCTTCCTGGGGACCCTGAGTGGCATCTTCCACATGTGATATTCAGACTCTACACCAGGCTGCCCCATAAACACTACCACATGACAAGGAGTACCACTGCCTAGTGTCTATGGGTGCTATGCCATGCCCAGGTATGACTGATAGGTCTCTTTTTCAGTACAGGTGTTCCTCCACCCCACAGGCTGTGTGCCATTGCAATTTAAGCAGTATCACTGGCCAACTGAGGCACAGATGCCCTAAAGAGGCCCTAACAACAGTGGCTCCATGCAACAAATTAAGTCAGGCTCTGCTGTAGCTCCAGGATGCAGCTGAGCCCCTCAAAAAACCTCCATCCTCTGGGTCATAATCCAGATTGGGGCACACAGATCTCTGCCCATGTTACCCTTCCTGTGCAGGTGGCACTTCTGAGGGGAGCTGTGGGCCCTGCCCAGCTGGTTCCTTCTGCCCCAACCTGGGCTTCATCTCAGCCACCTGGTCCTGCATGACCAACTCGGACTGCCCCTCAGACTCCAGGGCCTTCAGCCCCATGACTCTTCCCTGTCCTCAGGTACTTTCCCATGGGTTGTGGGAGGCAGCTCATTCCCTGGAGCTTAGGAGGAAAGGGGATGCAGTCCTGGATTGAGACTGAAGCACAGCCCTCAGACTATAGGCATCAGGATAGCTCTTGGGGTGCCTCAAGAAGAGAACACATTCACCCCATCTCCCAGACCCAAACTACTTTCTTTCCCAAACTACTCCTGGCCTCACGGACACTCTGGGCTGCTAACACCTGGACCACACCGGACCTCCTCAGCCTCAGAGAATTTACTTTGTATCCACTGTTCAGGGTCACTTCTGCCAATCAGGGGCTGCATGGCTTTCCCTGTGCCACCGTGGGCACTACCAGCCCTCCCTGGGCTCAGAAACCTGCCTCATCTGTCCACCAGGTTCTTACTGTCCACATCCTGGCACCAAGGCACTGAGGCCCTGCCCAGCCCATGCCTACTGCCCAGCTGGTATGTACAGAAGCCCTTAGCTCCCTACCCCTCCTGGACCCTCTACCCTCTTCCACACACTTTCTGCCTGCCAACCAGCTTTCATTCATTCATTAATTCAAACCCCAGGATATGTCTACCTATATTTGCCTCCAGCCTCCCCTGGCTCTGCCCAGGACTCCCTCAGGCTGCCCACCCCATTGCTGTTCTCTTCATCTGCTGACCCCATGCTCCAAGCCCTGCCTCTTCCATGAGAGCCCCGGGGGTTACCTAAACCAGAGATGTCAGATTATCCTAGTGCCAATCTGGATCAACAGGAAGAGATTGCCTATGTGCTATGGAAGGGCTCCAGGGAAGGGTCTGGGTGCTGGGACAATGACCTAGCATATTCCACAGTGCTGCCCCAGGGACCTGCATTTGTTCTGCCTGAGTTTGAGTCCAGCTTCGCTAAACATACTGTGCATGAGTTATATTCAGGCACACTGATGTGTGGATTTGTATATTCATACACTCATGCATGCACACACAATCATGAAGCCTAGGGGTACCTCTGATCCATCACAGCACAGCACACTTGCACCAAGACAACAAACCCAGGGGCAGGGTGTGACCAGAGCAAGTTGGAGAACAGGCAACCAGCCTAGGCAATTCCCATCCAAATAGTTCCACCCCTGAACAGAGGAGAAATGGCAAGAGGCAGCTAAAGAGTGAGACCTGCTTAGGTATGGACCAAGGTTCGAACACAGAGGAAACTGTACAGTCTAAGACACAGTGGGCAAATAACAAGCTGCATAGCAGGAGGCATGGCCTCCTCACCCCCAATAGCTTTACTTCTATTTAAAGACCCTCCACCAGGGTTGCTCCTTTGTGATAGAAACTGGACTTGTCCTCTTTGTAAAGGACAATCATCCTAGTGAGGGAGACTGAAGTTATTTCCATATGGTTACCAGTCACGAAGAAATGGCACAAAAACCCCAGGACTGTTGGGGGCAGCTGGATGCAAAAAGTGAAACAGATAGGCTCTTACCATGAGTTAGTCCAGGAGTAGAGGCTACATGTCCCAGAGTGAAAATATGGTCCACCTCCCTAAGGTATCTCTTGGCTTACTATCTCTCTCTCCTCTAGGTACCTGGTCCCCAACTCTGTGTCCCCCAGGAACTTTCACCCCCCAGGATGTGTCAGGCCTCCAGGAAAAGCATGATTGCTTCATTTGTCCCCCTGGTCACTACTGCAGGTCAGTTACCACCTACTGCCTTGTCAAGCTGCAACAACCCACAGCCTCCTGCTTGTTCTGTCCTGAGGCTATGCAACATGGGTGATTGAGAAGACCTGCAGCCCAAATTCAGGTGGCACTCAAAGTAGCCCCAGACCTGGTATCTGCAGTGAGCCAGATGAAACAAGAACATCAGGTCTCTGGACAGGGAACGTCCAAAATCTTGTTTAAGACAAATGCCTCTGTTCTCTCAAGACCCAGTGGAGGTCGTCAATGGAAGAGTTGCTCCCATTTCATGCAGCAGTGATCTGCTTCAAAGCAGATCATCTTCCACTTAAAAGATGACAGCAGAGTTTCCTCCAGCTCTTTCCCATCATTGGGAAGTTCATCTAAAGTTTAACTTGCTCTATCCTGCTGCAGAACTGGAGATCAGATTCCTAGCTGCCTGGGAGATTAGCACAATCCTTCAGGGATGTAGCAGGACCCAGAATCCCAGAGAGTGAAGGAAGAAGGTGGGATACCTGCAGCTCACCTCCATTCCCATTTCCACCCTACAGCAGCTGGGTCACTGAACTCTCCAGGAAGGATTCCTCCTTCTGGTGGCAGCCTGAGTCCTGCTCTTGACCACTAAGCCAAACTCCACAACTTGGTGGAGAAAAGATATGCAGGAGTCTATGAGTTGGGGCAATGTGCAGAAGGAGGCTGCCTGCCTGCATTAGACCCAGGTCTCAGCCTTCCCAGTTTTGTGCTCTTGCATCTTATCCGTGTTATCTGTGGGCATACTGACATGCTCTCCTGGGGCATAGTGAAAGTACTTCACACTGTGAATCACAGAGGAAGGCAGGAGGCTCCAGGCTCAACTCAGACCTTCCATCATAAACTTCTGACCCTTCTTCCCTCTCCTTACTTGTTAGAGGTGGACAGGTATGGGGAAAGTGTCCTGCTGGTTATTTTTGCCCACCTGGGACCTCTGAAGTAATGGCATCAGGCTCTATGCAACTTCATAACCCATGTCCCCAGAGACAGCTCTGTGCAGAGTGGTGCCCAACAGGTAATGACCTCTGCATGTTGCCTGGGGGTGTGAAAGACTCAGGACTCAACTAATTGTTGTATATATAACATGAATGTACACTCATATGTGCATGTAACAAGAACATGCATTCCATACAATGCACATGATTACTAGTGTGATAAATACACAAAATAAGTAGAAGTAGGACTAATGTCCAGACTTCTCATTCCTGGCCAACAGGATCACACTCTGGCATAGCCCCCCACAGTCCTGATGTGCTGTGCTCCCCTGCCTTCCACAGGCCACAATGTGACCTCTTGTGTTTTAGGATTTTACTGCCCAGAAGGCAGTGGAGAACCCATCTCGTGTCCCCCTCATACCCTGGCACCTGGCCCTGGAGCCCAACAGAAAGAAGATTGTAGGCCCTGCCCCCCTGGACGCTGGTGCAAAGCAGGTGAGGTTCTAGCAGCAGAGGGAACTCTGCCACAGTTGGAAGATGCTGGTATCTTGGGAAGACCTTGAAGGTCATATTTAGAGAGGAAAATTAGTACATCTCTCACTCTGCAGGGGCCCAGGCCACACAGCCCTGCCCCGCTGGCCACTACTGCCCAGGAGGGAGTGAGACCCTTCCAGGAGCTCCCCAGGCATGCCCTGAGCACACCTACTTAGCAGCAGAAGGAAGCCAGAACCAAGCAGAATGTCTTCCCTGCCCTGCCGGGTACCACTGCCAATGGCCAGGTGAGAACCCATCTGTAGGATGAACAGAGACACTGGGAGAAGAATGGGGAGAGCCTCAAAAAGTTCCCAGGGCCATCACTGCTTTGCCTGGTTCTTTTGCCCTCAGGTCTCTCTTCCTTCAAAGACCATCCATGTCCTCCTGGTCACTGGTGTCCAGGTTCAAGGGGTGCCTTCCTCTGCCCTCCTGGCACCTTTCGTTCAAAGCCAGGGGCATCTACTCCAGAAGACTGTGAGCTTTGTCCCCCTGGCTACTACTGCCCTGATCCTGAGCTGAGGGGCCGTGCCAATGTGTTTGCCAACCCCTGTCAGGCTGGGTCAGAGTGCCCAGCAGGTGAGTCTTCAGGATGTCCCAGCCCTGCCCCACCCTCCACATATGCTGCCTTCTATCACCTACCCATACTTAATATACTCACCTCTGAGGCTCAGGTCAGGGGCCCAGCAATACCCTCTTAACTCAGGCCACAGGCGTGCATGGCTGCCTGCTCACCCCAGAGCCGCCTCCTAGGCCCCAGGCCAATCCAGTCTTTGGTTGGCATCTATGCCATCTGCATCTCCACAAGACCAAAGTGCCTTGAGCCCTGCTCCCTCCTCTGGATCAGGGATAGGCTGACCAACAATTTAACAGAAACAAAAGCCCAAAGCACACTGTGCTGTGCCTCACAGCTAGAAGTACAGGGAAGCTCCTCCCCTCCTCAGATGGAGCTGGAGGGTTTATACTCCAAAACTGCCCTGAGCCCTCCAGCCATACTACCTGCCATCCTTAGAGAGTGGGAGGAGCAGAACTGGGGAGGTGCAACTCAGACTGTGGCTCACAGGAGTCTTCTGAGGGCTTGCCTAAGTTACCCTTGCCTGTGTTCCATCGGTCTATATACCACCTCACCCTGGGCAAGGCATGCCCCCCACAACTCGCTCCAAAAGCAAGGAATGTTTGTCCTTTGATCTCCTCTCTTCCTGTGTTCCAACTCCACAGTGAGTCTCCCTCCCTGATCACACAGTGACCTCTCACTCTTGAATCCCCTCCTCCTAAGCTGGTCCTCACACTGACCCTACCACCAAATGGTTCCACCCCCACTGCTTTCCGCCAGTTCAGACCTTGCATGTGGAACCTAGAGAACCTGGGGACCCTCTTGATTTTCCTCCCAGCTTGGGGTGTCTCCAGGCTTCTAAGAATCATTGACAGGAACCTACTGTGTCCCAAAACTCTGGCCCCATCTCTCTCAGGTGCTGTGGCTGAAGTCCCCTGCAGGGCTGGCTCCTACTGCGGGCCCCAGACAGGGGTGCCCCCACTTTGCCCAGGAGGTTTTGCCTGCCCTGCCGGCTCCTCCACCTATACTGGCCCAGGGCAGCGGTGAGTCCCTCCTCATCCCTATGAGACTGAGACTTTCTTCACATGAGTACCCTCCCCATCCATGTGAGTTTGAGCTTCTAACATCCCTGTGAGTCTGAGACCACCAACTATGGGTACCCTTCTCTATCCTGTGAGTCTTAGCCCTGCCCCATGAACAGTCACCCCCCTAAATTTCTCAAATGATTCCAACCAAATAACTGGGCCCATAGACCAGTCCTTGGTATCCCTTTGCTTTGGGTTCCCAGATAGAGCCCAGCCCTGCCTCTGCCCCAGAAAGGGAGGAATGAAAAAGTCAGTTACAGTGGGACACCCTGGCCAATCTCCTATGCCATCCTGTGTAGAGCAGTCACATTTATCAAATATGAATACAGGACACACGACTGCATTTGAATTTCAGGCATACAACAATAAATTTTTACTCTAAATGTGGCCCATACCATATCTGGGACATACTTATGCTAAAATATGTTCACCGTTTATCCAAAATTCAATGACTGACATTAGTATCAGATCTGATCAGTGTTGTTGTTTGTAAGTGACACCCCACTAATCAGGTCTGCCCCACTCAGCCCTTTTCCCAGACCTAGACACTGCCCAGAGTTCCAGGAGGGCACCTTGGCTTGCAGAGGCTTAGTATACACAGGCCGCCCAGGCCCTATCTGGGTTTATGCTGGCCTCTCCCTCTGGCACCAGTATAAGCCCAAAGCTGTGGATATGGGGCCCTGCTGGTGGGATGAGAAGCCACAAACCCTTCAGCATAACCTGGACTCAGGACTTGTTCTCTGTGCAGTTGCCTGTTTCCCTATTACTGTCCTCCTGGCAGCACCCACCCTCATTCGTGCCCTGGAGGCTTCGAGGCCCTAAATAGGAGTGACCTCAGGGTCTCTGCAGAGACTTGTTGCCGCCTATGTGCAGCAGGCACCTACCACAGCCAGGCCCTAGATGCACTTCCCTGTCAGCCCTGCCCACCTGGATTCAGTTGCCCCCAAGGTGAGTGTTTAGGGAGCCTGGATAGGGGCAGGAGTGGGAGGGCCCAGGCCTGAAGTGAGGTTAAGAGCAACCTTGGGAGCAGCAGGAGATGGGCCTGCAGTTTCCTTAGCTGGATTATCACCCTGACACAGACCCAAGAATGTGGGGAGCCTGGAGGTAAAGGAGGCTGCAGAGCAGCTGGAGCCATGTTAGGTTTACAAAGCCATAAAGCATACTGTGCAAAGCCCCAGACACATGAGCTTGTAGGAGCCCATGGCCCAGGTACTTTTGAGAATGGGACAAGGGGTGGGGATGTAGCTCAGTGGTGTGGTAGAGCATTTACTTAGCATGTGTGAGATGCTGGATTTGATCCCCAGCACTGAAAAAGTAGACAGGGAGAATGGGGCAAGCATTGGCCCAATGTGTAGGCACTGCTGATGCCCTGCTGCCTGGTTGAGATAGAAAAGGAAGTGTGTGCTGTGTGCCTAGGAGACCGAGGGAAGTACAGGGAGGTGAAGGACTGAGCTCAGCAGGGTCCAGGGCCCTCTACTGCTCCAGGAATGCAGAATTGCCCCATCAGCTTCATTTCTGTCCCCTGTCCCCCAGCAAGAGTGGACTCTCCCTACCTCTTCTCAGTCCCACACCAGCCAGGGTCCATAGCTCAGAATTGTCCTTCCTTTCCCTACAGGCTCAGAGAGTTACCACAGCCAGCCCTGCCCAGTGGGTCACTACTGTCCTTTGGGGACACACAACCCCAGGCCCTGCCCTGCAGGGACCTTTGGAAGCCACAGCCAGGCAAGGGCAGCTACGGAGTGCCAGCCATGTCCCTCTGGCACTTTCAGCACCTTGCCTGGCCAGACAGGATGCCTCCCCTGTGGGAGCACTGCTGTCTCTCCCCCTGGTGAGTCTCAGGCCAGTGCCTGCACCCAATTATTCCCCTTATCTGACCCTACAGGTATATGAGGTAAGGTCATAAGAAACAACCCACATGGCTGAATGGAGGTCTGTCAGGAAAGCTGCCTTGTGAGAGAATAGGTTTGACTTAGTATGAATTTGTGTCACAGACTCCAGCAAACACATGAGCAAGAAAAAGAATTAGGCTCATAGAAGTGTAGCCACTCTCTCAAGACTTCAGAGCACCACCAGCCTGGCCCTAATCAAGGCCTGTTCATGGTGCTCTGCTACTGTATCTGCTCTCACATTCTAGCATCACAAATATGTAGCCTCAGTGGGCTCCCTTCATTCCTTCCCTGAGTTAAGGCTGAGCCTGATCTCTGTGGAGGGAGTGGGCAGGAGCCACAGGGGCCCTGAGCACTATTCTGAGTGCATTTCAATATGAACCAATGCAAGCCGCA
Organism: Callospermophilus lateralis; assembly: GCF_048772815.1. Taxonomy (NCBI): domain Eukaryota; kingdom Metazoa; phylum Chordata; class Mammalia; order Rodentia; family Sciuridae; genus Callospermophilus; species Callospermophilus lateralis. The sequence goes on from NW_027510157.1 coordinate 433,620, forward strand.
TTATAATGCTATGAAACAAGCAGCACTAAGATCATCCATGTTTTGCAACTATGTAAACTGAGGCATGGAGAATTTAAATAACTTGCCCATATTCAGACTATTAGTGGTTGAACAGGACTTGAATCTTGTGGGCATGACTTGCAAGTTCCTGCTCTGAAGCACTACACCTGGATGCCTTCAATCTGTAAGATCCAAGGTTCTTAGGAATCCTTCCATCATGTCTTGTCATCTGGTTATTATCCCTTATATGACTCCTCTAGACTCTGTGGCATCCCCTGCTCTTTGCCTGGAGATCAGGGGCTGAGAGAAGTGTATGCTCTTATCTGTTCTGTCTGAATTACATTTCACTGGCATGTCCCCAACAACTCAGTGCAGCCAGTTGCAGGTTTTAGTTATTATGTGCTTATTTTTTTTAATGGTTTGGGCATGTGATTGTAATTTTTGTGGTGAGATCACCTTCAGGGAGCACTGAAAAAATTTTCAGGCCAAAATTATTACAGCCATTTTCTGATATAGAACTCTAGGATTGTATTAGTTTGCTAAAGCTGCCATAACAAAATTCTACAGAATGGGTGGATTTTAAAAAGGGAAAATTAGTTTCTCACAATTGTGGAGACTCAAAGATCAAGATGTTGTCAGGTTTGGTTTCTCCTGAGCTTCTCTCCTGGGACTGCAGATGGCCTCCTTCAGGATAGGCCTTCACATGGCCTTTCCTCTGTCCTGGTGTCTCTTTATGTGTCCAAATTTCCTCTTCTTATAAGGACACCATCAGATCACAATTACCTCTTGAAAGCCCTACCTCTACGTACAGTTCTATTCTGAAGTACTGGGGATAGAATTTCAACACATGGCTTTGGGGACAAAAATAATCAGTCCATAACATCAGCTGTATCTTGTGGAATGTCCAAGTCCTCCAGGGAAATGTGGTGCTTGAACGAAGTATTCATTGCTCTGGGACACCCGCCCCCCGCCCGCCCTGCTCCTTCCAGAATTAATTAAGTTCCTCATTCCTTCAAGCAGATGCTTATATTTTTTCCAGGTTTTCTAGCTATATATCATATGACACTTAGTCTCCTAGCTGCTGCCACTTGGCCTCCCTTCACCCAAGACTTAACACAGACACCTTTATGGAGCCATAGGACCTGGCCCAGTGCTCTGGACAATGAGAAGAATAGGAAGTCCCAGATTCCAATAGGACCTACAGTTTCAGTAGAGAGCTGTCCAGATGGGCCAAAGAGCATTTTAGAGTTTAGGATATCAGAGCAGGCATGGCCATGCAGCTCCTGACTGATGAAAAACATTCTCTGGGTCACTACAGTGTTAACCAACTCCCCTCCTTCTCCCAGGGAAATAATGATCTATTATTTATGTCCCCAAATCCCCTTGGGTAAAGAATATGACCATATCTGCATAATAGAGCCAACTGCCTGGTACCTCAGTCATCAAATCCTGCTGTGATAAGTGTGCTGTGTATGAGTGATTGTCTGCAGCACTGATCAGGGCTAAGCTGGAAGCAGGGTTTGGGTTCTCCCAGAGCAGATCAACCCCAAGCAAGACAAACAGGCTCCAGACACAGGGAGCCCAGGCTCCCCCAGGTCCCACTCAATACCTCTCCCCCAACTGTCCCAGCAGAAGAGCAAATCCATCCAGATTCTTTTGGGATTTAAAACCTTGCTCTTGCCAGTGCTTGCCTTCCCCTCCTCCTGGCTCTGCCAAAGTGTCCACTTGATTCCTTAGGCCCTGATCTCTGTAGGTCCCCTCCTGGAATGCCTGGAGAGAATGATTTGGATCAGTGCTCTGGGACCTTCCCACTCAGCTGCAGGTGATCATGTGGGAGAACTGGCCTTAGCACAATGTCCAGTGCTTGCCACTACATCAGTACATCTCAGCCTAGAGTTTTATTTAATTGACCTAAAGGGCACCTGGACACCAATGTTGTTTAAAAATTTCTCACATAAGTCAATGCAAAGTCAGAGTTGAAAATGACTGAGAGGAATTCACCCATCCCCAGACAGTGACCTGAGGGTGGGACTTTATAGTAAAGTTGGCATCTGACACCCCACCTGGATTATAAACTCCCTGAAGAGAGGGATGGGGCTGTCCCCTAGCCAGGACCACTATGTATTAGGCAAAGGGAACTTCTCTATCCCCAGGTGCTTCCTCCTGCACCTGTCGAGGCCTGAACAGGGTCTTCCAGAGGTCAGATAGTTCCTGCATCTGCCAGGCAGGATACACTTCCTATGACCACCGGGGCCTGGAAAGTGACCAAGAGAGCAACAGCCATGGCAATGAGGACTGCCAGCCCCAGGTAAGGCTTTATAGTGCAGACCCAAGACATATAGGCACCAAGAGAGGGAAGGTAAGTATGCAGGAGGCTGCTGTGCCAGGCCCTTATTGTGGGATATTGGACTCATATCGGGTCCTGAGCAATGAGAATACTTTCCTCAGCATTGGGAATGACTTTAAAGGAGTCAACAGCACCATTCTCCACCTGTGGTGTATGTGACTCCCCTGTTGGAATCCAACTAGGATTTTGGGGTGTCTTCAAGACATGTAGCTCTGAGGGCCATGGGTGGGCTGGATTCCTGGGGTTGGAGGGTAGAGATGATTCTGCTTGTGTAACCCTGTCTTGTATCTGTCCCTGGAGCTTTGCAGACCAAAGAACTATAGTCAGCAGGAAGGTAAAACTCCACCTAATCCAAGAATCTGGAGACAGACCACAATGTCCCCTCTCAAGAAAACAACCCCAGAATCCCCTTTTACTATCACCTCAGAAGCTCTGAAAATGGTTCCTTTTTTAAAAGGCAGCAGTATCTTTAGATACTATACTATATATACCATATATACTAGGACTCACTGGGCCCTTTCCTGAAAGTGGTATCCCCTTCAGTGCCCCAATCTCCTGAAGTAGGCTCTACTTCAGAAAGCAGAGCCTTCCACTTTGAACCCAAGCCTGTACTTAACAGTCAATCCCAATCCCACACTTGAGCCACAGTTTTGTGAGTCAGGACCCCAAAGCTGTTTCCTCCCTCCCCAACCCCTGCTCAGTCTTCCAGTAGTAAGATCAGACTGATGTTCCCTTCTCCTTTGCCTTGATCAGGCAGCTCTGCCTGCCCAAGACTCTGCTGCCTGAAGGGAAAACCAAGGGGAGAAGTCCTACAGTCTTTTCTCCACCAGAGGGCGACAGTCACCACCCTGGAGGTGGCCCTGAACCTCAGAGAGTCCTCCTGGCTAAAGCCAAAGATTCTCAGAGCCCTGCCTCATCTGCCTTCCTGGCCTACAGTGTCTCCCTGTTTGGGCCCCTCTGTTTACACACATAGCCCTCCATCCTGCCTTCTTCTAGCCTGGGGTGCTTCAAGTGGGGTCCTTGCACCAGCAGCAGCAGCATAGAGACATTTGTTTAAAATGCACATTCTGCAGCCCACCCCATGCCACTGACAGCCTATGGGGTGGGATCTAGTACCTGCCCTCCAGGTGTGTCTGAGAACCACATATCAGTCAAGCCCAAGCCTTGATCAGTCTAAGCTCAACTGAGAGCCCTTAGCATGAATAAGTTATTAGCCACACAGAGCAGTCTGGGCCTCTGTCTCTTGTCTTCCCACATCTTTACTCAGAAAAAGACCTGGATCCCCTGTAAGCCTGACACAGGCTTGTGATCTGCCTCCTGCCCCTTCTTATCTGAGGAGGCTGAGGATCTGACAGTTTAGAGTCAGAGGCAGGCTTCTTGTTGTAAGAGGGGTGGCTTGTTTCATAGAGACCATCTAGACACCTTTCTAATTTCAACAGGCAACTCCTTCATTCCAGGAAGCTAAGACTTCCTGTCATGACTGCTGGACCTGGTCAGAGGGCAGGCAGGGCTGGAGGCCTGCTCACCCATCCCAAAGTTGGCATGCTTATGACCAGCTGCAAATATTCAGCTGATCCATGTTCATTTTCACTTCTTAGGTTTTCATTAATATTTTTTATATATTTTATGTATAGTATAATATGTTATAATAACATTTTTAGAATAATAGTTTTACTCCTGTAAGGCATAATCACATTTGGCTATCATTAACCTCAATACCTGGGCCATCAAGACAGGTGTGTGTCTTACTGGAGACAACCCCAGGGAAGGTGGCCACAGCTCCCCAGTTCCCTCCATCCTAGATCCACACTGTCAGGAAGCCACACAGGATAGTCTGGGAAAGACCCCGTGTGATGCTGCTTTGCTTCATCCTGCAGATCCTCCACACCAGCTTGGCACATGGGGCTGTATTCCAGACACACCCTTGTCATCTGACCTCTGACACTCCCTGGGCAGTGACCCTTCTCAATCAGACTGCACACCAGGCTGTCCATCACCATCTCCAGGAAGCCTTCCCTGCCTTCAACCCAGCTAAAGCCTGTCACTTCCCAAAACAGCCACCTTCCCTTCTGTTGTTTTTGTGATTTTTTCCTGCCCTTGAGCCTAAGCCTACCCCTAGCACAGTTACCAGACGGGTTCCTGAGGCCATGATTATTTGGAATGTTCTCAAATTCTGATCACACCCTCACCCAGGCCTGCAGGGAGGCCAGGGCTGAGGTTCTCCTCCAATTCCCACAGGTTGCCCAGCGCTGCCTACCTGGAGATGTCCGCTTGGCCTCCACCCACGAATGTGTGTCCCCTAAGCAGCACGACTGTACCTCCTTCTGCCACCCAGGGGGTGGGGAGCTCAGTACTGACCTAGGCATGTGAGTAAAAACAGTGCATCCTAAAGGATGACAGTGAACCTTACCCTATTGGGATGCCTGGTGCAAACTTTCCAGGGGCTTCCCAGGGTCCCCATTCCACGTTCCCCAAGCGGGGGCTAGTCAACACCACCTGAGGGCAGCATTCAGGATTGGGGAGAAACTGGCCCCATGGGAGCATGGGGTCCTACCAAGGCCCTCAGCCAACTGTAGGGGTGCTGGGTGTCCCCATGTTATAAACCAGAAGAGGCCCCACTTTTGTCCTAAATTCTGATCCTCCAATTGACCTGTTGGATTATCCTCTGAACCAAAAGGAACATTCCAGGCTGCACAAGTCTCTCCCCAGGCTTGTCTCTGCAGTACGCTCAAAGCAATAGTATTGAGTACATCAACCTGCATTACCCCACTTTGTGAGACAGACTCCTATAGACTAGCCAGGTATTAAAGAAGGGTGGGAGCCTGCATTGTAACACGTTGTCACGTTGCTGATCTCCAGCACAAGGAAGGAGATAGCTAGCTCATTTCCTTAGGGAGAGGAATCTTTCCTGTGGGGACATTGCTAGCTGAGAGGCATAAGGGCCTAGAGTAGTCACTCCTTGCCCACTGGACAAACCCCACCCTCTCCTCTATTGCAGCTGTCAGTGCTGGGAGTATGTCTCAGCAGAAGAGCTCTGTGATACCTGGTGTCTGGCCAGGGCACCCCAGCTCTCCATGGCCTGGGGCCCTGGCAGGGAGCTGTTCCTCACAGTGAAAAGTGAGGCTGGGGAAACTATTCAGAGGGTAAGCTCACTCAGGGAAGTCTGGCATGGAAAGGCAGTCTCTGTCTGGAGTCAGGGGAGATAGGACCACCCAGTACTTGTGGCTCTGAAGAAACCAGGGGAAAGTGCATTTGATAATGGTCTTCCCTGCCTAGGCTTGCTGCTTTGTGGGCCTTTACATTATGTGGGCTGAGCGAAGGCAGGAAGGAGGCAACATGTGGCCTTTTCATGTCAATCTCAACCTTACACTTTAAATGTCAGAAAGAATATTAGAAAACATCAGTGTCCCTTTATAGCATGTGAGGCAAGGCTCAGAGATGGGAGGCCACTCATGGTCATCCTGGACCTCTAGACACAGTACAGATTCATGTCATAGCCACCACGGTATTGACCACATGGTCTTCAGACTCAATATTTCTTCCAAGGAGGATGAGCAGGAACCAGAGTCTGGTCGTGGTGGGATTGGCCCCAGAAGAATTATTTATCTACCAGAAGGTTCACGCTGCTCCACTGACAGACTGATGAGGATGGCCTAGCTTGGGACAGAACAGCAAATCTGGGATGAAAGGAAGAGGTGTTCATTCAGTCTTTTAGAAAGATATTTTCAGGGAAACAGAAGAGAGGCAGGTGACCAACAAGGGACCCAGGAGGAGTCTGGGTGCTTTCTGAAGAGAATGAGGGAACAGGGTCCAGAAGGCCATCTTGGCGGGTGTCAGTGAGGAAGTAGATGACGTAAGAGAGGTGGAGGTCATATTCCTAAGCCCCAAGAATCCCTGGGGACCAGTCTGAGCTCTCATTGTCCTTCTCTGCTGCCCTCTCCCTGCCCTGGCATCTAATTATATGTCTTCTCTGGAGGTCTCACATGTTCTGAGCCCTGGTCAGCTATTCCCAGGAAGTGCCAAGGTCCACTTGGTCCAATTTGGTCTGCAAGGCGTCTTCGGTATCATCATCTCCAGAGTGGAAGTGCTCAACAACTTCCTCCATGGTAAACTGAGGAGGGGGTACCCAGCCCAGGCTTTCCAAGAAAGGTGGGAAAGGAGGGGATGTGGCTGTGTTTTTCCAGGAAGAGTAAGGAAGGGGCACTGAGGGACACCACCCATGATGTCGAGAGGTGAGAGTGAAACAACAACCCAAGAAGACCACAGAGAAGAGACATTTGCATGGAGAGACCCATGGAGGGTGGGGTCTGTTTCTCCAGAGAGGGAGACTGGAGTGACTTATAGGTGAGCATGTGCCTCCCAACCGGGTCCATATCAACAATGCCTTCCCCATATGTTCCCAGAAAAACCTGCAATCAGCCCCCTGCTGCAGAGGCATGATCGAGCCAGAGACCTGGAACACCCCAACACTGACCCCTATATTCCAAACCCAATGATCTGCCTGGCTGAAGGAGATGTGATCCTCTTCCAGCTCCATCTTCTTCCCCACAGTGAGTCTGCCCTAAGAACTGGGACCTGCCCTCTCTCTCAGTTCTGGATCACCATCCCCTTTTCCCATACAGATGACCCCACATATAGACAAAGTCTTTGCAGTGGAGAAAATCAAAAACCTATGCTGTTCCCAGTTCTTGACCCAATTGCTCACTGCACCCTAGGCCCCAGTTTCCTTATCTATATAAGTAAGGAGTCATGCAGGTGGCCTAGCTCCAATATTCTCTGACTGCCTCTGCAGTCAGAGTCCTGCAAGATCTCTGTGCCCTGGGGATGGAGGGGACTCACCAAGGTACCTGTTCCTGAGAGCCCCAGTTCTCCATCTTCAAGGCTGTGCCACATAGTAATATTGCTTGGCCCAAATCCCTGCAAAGCTGCTCCTAAAACCCCTGCAACCCTTCCCTCTTAGACATGTTGGTTGATAAAGTCAGTCTTCTTTGACATGAGCTAAAGTTAGCATTTTCCTGGGAACATTTTCCTTCTACCCCTGGGAACTCCACAAAGTAGGCTTGATTCCTCTTGCATAGACAATACTCTGCTGATGGAGGAGGGCACCTGGGTCCTTCTTATTCCTGGCTTTGTCCCCTCAACCTTCTCATCCACTATTGTATTTACTAAGCACTGATCCTAGGACGCTCAGAAAACCTTGATTCTCTACCCTTCCCCAAGGGCACTGATGTGGTGTAGGCAGACATTCCCCACCCCACCTCCCATGGCTTCTGGGCTGGCTGAAACTCAGACCCAAGAGGGTTGCAGCCCTGGAAGACAGGAGAGAGGCAGAGTAAAAAGGCAGGAGCTCCAAGGATGCAGGCTCACATGGGTCAAAGAGGGAAATGAACATGGAAAATAAACTTCCTGTTGGACTCTGTGTCTTGGTCTCCCCTAATCCACTAAGACTTGGACAACCCCACCCTCTTTGAGTCTAGCCATTAGTATATGAGGTGGGCACAGTCACACTTCCTTCATACCAGAAGCCCCATCTTGGATATATCTACTTGTGTTTCTGCCAGAGATCCCATTCAGCCCTTAGCTACTAGATTACTCAGCCACCCCCACAGTACACATTGAGTATCTGCTACATACCCACTCCCTGCTCCACTATGATAAACATCCCATGCCTGAGCATACCAGGGCATCAGCAGTGCTCACCTTAAAGGGTCCCTGGCAACCTTATACAGAGCATTCAACTTTGTAGGGGTCTCTGTAAACAAAGGGAAGAAGTACTTACCCTGCTATCAAAACTATGACAATGCACCATCCCATGCATCACATGATGACACATGTCATTTCATTGAAAACATGTCTGTTTCACTGTTTGCCTAAGGTCTGGGTGACAGGTTCCAGATCTGGGCTGCCCAAGACTGGAGCAGCCTCTAGACCTCAGCCCAGCCTTGCTTGTGTCCCCCAGACCGCTCATCCAGTCACTACCCTGTGTACCAGAGACAGCATCTGCTCAATAGCAACCCCTACTGGGACTTCGGGGCCTTCAGGAGACTTGGTCATCTGGTACAAGAGACCCAGCTCAATTTCTCAAGGTAATGCAGCTGAGCTGACAGAGCTGGGGTCTGGGGGGTATTGCTGTTCCTCTCATGCAGGTCATAGGCTCCTGCTAGCAGAGCAAGTAGGAGGACCTAGAATCTACAGCCCATGTGAAAGGAAAAGTCAGAAAGACTCTGAGCATGGGTGGCCTCCAGTGCTGGTACAGACAGAGCCAGGCTGGTCAAGGTCTCCTGTGCAGGGTGGGTCATCATGGGCAGTTGAGTTGGGAATGTATAGGCAGACATTCCCCACCCCACCTCCTATGGCTTCTGGGCTGGCTAAAACTCAGACACAAGAGGGTTGAGGCTGTTCCTGTGTGGGAAGAGGCCCTACCACAGCCTGAGGACACCCAGACTCAGCCTGATATGAGCAACCCACTGAGGCTGACTCCCCATACTCTGGCTCCTTTATCCCCCAGGTTTGCCTACCAGTTCCTAGATCCAGGCACAAATGTGTTTCAAGACAATGGACAGCCTGAAAGCATCACTGTGGTGCTGGTGAAGGAGGAAGGGGCAGCCTGTGGCCCTGGCCTGGCTCCTGTGCAGCCTTTCTCCCCATATCAGCTCCACAGGCTCGGCGTCCTCAGGCATAGACTGCCGAACCTTGGGCCAGACTGGGCAGCAATCACAGGTATTGATCTGGACAAGACAGCCAGGACCACGGGATGGGCAAAAAGCGGCAAAGCCTCAAGTGCATGTCAGCTCCTCTGGGGCTGGTTCCAAAGACAGTTTATGGGCACAGTGACATGGACACAGTGAAGCTTGGCCTAACAGAGCTGTCATTTGCAGGCAAAGAAACCTGAATTTCCTTCTTTCTCACCTTCCCTTCTTCTACCCCTTGGCCCCATGACTCCTGGGAGCAGCTCTGGGGACCCTAATCGAAGTCTCCAGACCAAAGAGACTCCACAAGAGTGTTTCCCACTGTCCTTCCTGCCTTCCCCCATCAGATAACAATCTGCACTGAAGTCTCCAGGCAGTGTCTTGAGACAGGAAGAAATTCAACCCTGCCCAGCAGGCAGAGAGAACACTACCCTACCACTGCTGAGGATCCAAGTCCCTGGGCTTGGGAAGACAGCTCACATATACTAATACATACCCTCAAACATACACACACACTCAAAGCACAGGAAGGGCTATGGGTAGAGAACAGCCACCCCATCAGAGACTAATATTCTGGAACCAGAGGCAGAAAGGGAAAACTGTGGAGTTAAAGCCCAAAGGCAGAGACCAGGACCACAGAGGCAAATGCAAAATGCCATTCTCCAGGATCCAGGAGGCCTTGGAAGGTTCTAAGGGACCATCACCCAAACTTCTTCCAGGGGTGCTACTTGCTGCTGGCTTGGTGACTGCATTGCTGACTGGCCTAGGCCTCCTGCTGAGACCCTCCCTACCTCAGGCCTGCCCCATTAGGTCTTGGCAACCTCGGTGGAGAAATCTTGGGCAACCTCCCAAACTCACTGAGTATGTGCTCCTCAGAGACAGGTGAGTCCTTCCCCAAAGCATCTATCTCAGCCCTGCCCCACTGGGAGGCACAGGCTGGCCCCTTCCTGTGAGCCAGGTGCTGCTAAGCTCTGCCCTGGCCCTGTGGACTCTGGACAGAGCAACTTCTAGAACTGAACTGTGAGGTGGTTCCAAGTGGAGTCCAGTGTGCTTGTATGTGACTGAAGGCTGAGGCCAACTCTTCTTTCCAGTCTCCTGTTCTATGAAGACCTGGATAATCATGGCTCTAGGGAAGTAGCTGATTCCAGGAAAGAGACCAGGATCCAGGACACAGGTACCACATTGGGCTGAGTGAGACCCCCCTCCTCTCTGCCCACCCTCTCTACCCAACCTTCTGGCCCACTTGTACTAGGCACACCCTCCGGGACTTTATCAGGGTAAAAATACCCATGTACCTGTAGCACAAATAGTCATAAGACACATCATGCATTCAACTGAGCCTCACATCACTCCTGACGAGTGGGTGTTTACATAAGTTGTCCCCAACTTATAGACAGAAAGACTGAGGCCTAAGAAATGCAAGTAACTTATCAAAGATTCTCAACTGGTATGATATGGAGAGAGGAAGGCGCTTGGTTTGAGGAAAGACTCTCATATCCTTATTGTGTTGGTCAGTTCTTTGAAACTCAAGGAAAACTCTCCAACTCCAGGCTATCTCACCCTTGCTCACCTCTGAGGCAAGAATGAGGATGATTCTGTCTTGTCCATTACATGCCCATCAGTTCCTCCTTAGCCCTCAGGACAACCTGGGAAACTCCTACACAACTCCACCTATTTTTACAGCCCTCAGGACCAATTGTGAGCAAAGGAGAATGGAGAGGAGATTCTCAGGAGAGAGAAACCTTCACCTTCTTTGAGTTCCAGTTGTTCTACATCCTTGCTAAGACTTGTTATTTTTTGGTTGTATTGATAGTGGCCGTCCTATTGGGTGTGAGGAAGTATTTCATGCTAGTTTTTATTTGCATTTCCCTAATGACTAATGTTGGTAAATATATCTTCATGTGCTTATTGCCCATTTGTATATCTTCCTTGGACAAATGTCAAGTTATTTGCCCATTTTTTAATCAGATTACTTTGCTGTTATTGAGTTTTAGGATATCTCTACATATTCTAGATGTTAGTCTATTATTACATGTATGATTTGCAAATATTTTATCCTATTCTGTGGGTGACCTTTTTACTATTCATAATGCCCTCCTCCTCCTCTTCCTCTTCCTCTCCTCCTCTTCCTCTTCTTCCTCTTCTTCTTCTTCCTCTTCCTCTCCTCCTCCTCCTCTTCTTCTTCCTCCTCTTCCTCTCTTCCTCTTCCTCCCCCTCCTCCTCTTCTTCCTCTTCCTCCCCCTCCTCCTCTTCTTCCTCTTCCTCTTCATCTTCCTCTTCCTCTCCTCCTCCTCCTCTTCGTCCTCTTCCTCTTCATCTCCTCCTCCTCTTCCTCTTCTTCCTCCTCCTCTTCTCCTCCTCTTCTTCTTCCTCTTCCTCTCCTCCTCCTCCTCCTCTTCCTCTTCCTCTTCTTCTTCTTCTTCTTCTTCTTCTTCATTGCTCGTCCTCCTCCTCCTCTTTTTTTTCTTCTTCTTCTTCTCTTCCTTCTCCTTATCCCTCATGTTTTTTCTATCAAAAGACATTGGATTATTGGCAAGTGCTATTGGCAATCCAAAGATGACTTAAACACAGATAATGCCCATAGGAGTTCACAATCTAAGAAGAGATAGAACACACTTATAAGAGACTTAGAGTGTGTTTGTTTGTTTTTGTTTGAACTTTTGGTGCTAGGGATCAAACTAGGGCCTTGTGCATGCAAGGCCCTTGGTGTCTTTGATGAACAAATGTTTTTAGGCTTCATGAAGTTCAATTTTTATATCTTTTGCTTTATTTTCTGTGCCTTCGATTAATCCAAGAAATCATTGTCAACTTCAAAAATGTGAAATATTTCTTTCCAAGAGTTTTATTGTTTTAGATCTCTGATCCATTTTGCTTTAATTTTATGAATAGTCTTAGAAACCTTTTCGAAAATCATTTGACTAAATATGCAAGGGTTTTTTTTTTCTGAACTCTCAACCCACTTAGTATTGCCAGTCTGTTCATGTTTTCTGTTTTTTCATAATTTAGTCTTGGTAGATTTTGTGCTTATAGACACACCTAGATTATCCAATTTGTTGGCAAATAATTATTTGTAGTACTCTTATAATATTTTTTATTTCTAAATAATTGGTGTCCCCTTTTCTCTGATTTTAGGAATTTGAACCTCCTTTTTTTCTTAGTCCATCTAACTAAAGATTTGTAAATTGTATTTATCTTTCAAAGAAACAACTTTTGATTTCATTAATGTTCTCTGTTGCTTCTCTCATCTTTGTTTTATTTATTTATGCTCTAATCTGTGTTAATTCCTTCCTAGTTCTGTGTTGTTTCATTCTTTTTTTCAATTTCCTTAAATTGTAAAATTAAGTTGTTCATAGAGCTATTTCTTGTTGTTTTTTTAATACAAGCATTTATTATTATAATCTCTCTCCCTAAGCACTTCACTGAGTCTCATAAGTTTTGGTAGGAGTTTTTATTTGGTTGGTTTGGGTTTTGGTTTTCATTTATATTCATCTCTAAATATTTCCCAACTTCTCCTGTGACTTCTTCTTTGACTTGTTGATTAAGAGCATGTTGTTTAATTTCTACAATTTTTGTATATTCCTTTTTTCCTTCTGTTTCTGACTTCTCACTTCATTCCATTGCAGTCAGAGAAGATGATTTTATGATATACATCACCTTAACTTAATGTGACTTAATCTGTGGCCTAACATATAGTCTATTCAGGAAAATATCCCATGTGCACTATAAAAGAATGTGCAATTGTTGTTAGTAATGTTGGGTGTGTTTGCTAGATCCAGTTGGTTTAGTGTGTTGGCAAGGTCTTCTGTTCCCTTACTTATATAGATAAGAGATAACTTATAGAAGTTCTGTCCATTAATGGGAATTATTGTAAAGCTATTATTATAAAACCATTATTGTAGAACTCTTTCTCTCTTCAATTCAATCAATTTTTATACTGGGTATTTTAATACTCTATATCTATAATGATTATATCTTCTTGATATAGTAAACTTTGTATTTATATATAATGTCCTTTATCTCTTTTTTGAGTTATGTCTGATATTAGTAGTGACTTACTCACTTTTGTCTGTTTTTGCATGAAATATCTTTTCCTTACTTTTACTTTCAACCTATTTGTGTCTTTGGATCTAAAGTGAGTCTTTGTAGACAGCACAGAGCTGGATCATGTGTTGTTATATATTTTGCCAGTCTATGTCTTTTAATGGGAGAATGTAACCCATTTACAATTTAAGTAATTGCTAATAAGAAAGGATTCACTTGTTTCAATTTGCTATTTATTTTCTACATGCCTTATGGCTTTCCCCCCTCATTTCCTGCATTACTGTCTTCTTTTATGTTTAGTTGGGTTTTTGTATCAAAATGTTTTTATTACTTTCCCATTTCCTTTGTGTATATTTCACAGCTATTTGTGGTTACCATAGGTATTAAACTTAACCTTCAAAAAATTCTAAAACTGTAATCTAATGTTAAACCAATGCAGCTTACATAACATTAAAAACTCTTTTTTTTTACAGCTCCATCCCCATCTCTTCAGTTGTTAATATCACACAAATTACATCTTTATACATTGTGTGTTGGGAAATAAATTCATAATTCTTTTAAATTATATAAAACAACAGGAATTACAAAGCAAACTTACAATAATATAAGTGTTAAACCTAATAATTTAAATGTATTAGTCTCTTAAATCATGTACATAATTTTGTTCATTGTTATAATAACACAAGCTTTTGCAATTGCCTATGTGGTTACTGTTATTGAGATTTTTACTTCTTCCTCTGGCTTTAAGTTCCTATCTTGTGTCCTTTCATGTTACCCTGTGGGGCTCCCCTGAGCATTTCTCATGGGGCAGATCTCATGGTGACAAACTCCCTCTGCTTTTGTATCTCTGGAAATGTTCTTATTGCCCGCTCACTTTTGAATGACATTGTTACTAGACATAGGATTCTGGTGGGCAGTATTTCCTTTCAGAATTTTGTACATAGCAATAGGAGAGGGGCCTCCTTCACTCACACCATCCTTTCTAAAGAGCAGAGTAGGTTGAAAGAGGAGGTAAAGAGGCCAAGAGAAGCCCTTGCAAAATGCAAGAAAGCCCATTTGGGCCACATGCTCATTAGACAATACCTTTAATGGAGTTGCCCTGATTCCTCCCCTCCTGAAGTTGGCTTGATTATACTCCATAGTCAGGGACACCTTAGTGAAACAAGTACTGACCAGTGCTTGGCACTGAGAGATACCCAGGATGAGGTGTCCACGGAGCAGAAGGAACATATACCATAACAGGGTACTGCAAGGCAGCTGTGAGTATACAGGACAGCAACATGAGCTCAGGTGGAGGGAAAGGCAAAGGTAAAGCAATTAGGCCTAGAAGGATCACACACAAAGTCCCCTCAGGAAGGTTGTCAAGGATAACTTTCACAAAGTGGAGAAGCAGTGCCAACCACCACCTCTACTGAGGGCCAGGTCAGCCACAGTCACACAAAATAGGTTCTACCTGAAGCCAAATTACTGCCTCCTGCCCTGAAGGTCTCCTTTCTTCCTGCCCCACCAAACCTCATTCAGCTTTCCTTTCCCAGGCTAACCTCGCTCCCCAAGCTGGCCTCCTCCCTCTCTTCCTTTGCCTCCTTCTCTTGCCTGCTAAATCCCCAAGGAGGGTCCTGGTCTGGGAGGCTGCTCTTCCCTAAGTCTCATTCCAAGGCCTTACTCCACAGGGGAGTTGCCCCAGGCCCAGACCCTGGAGGACTTCAGCATGCGCACACTCTATGACAAACTCGAGGACCAGAACTTACATATGGCAGCTCAGCTGAGCAGGCACAGGAAGGATGCAATGGCCTTCTACAGGGCCACAAGTCAGCAGCTTCAGAGGCTCCAGGTCAGCTCCTCTCTCAGAAAATCACCACCCCTCTGAATACCACTTGAGCCCCAAAAGACCCTCATCACTAAGAAATAATGCAGCACTGGTTCTTCTAGGACTTTCTACAGGACCTCAGCTTAACGAAGTCACAAACTCTGGGCAGAGATGGACACCCTGAGATGGAGCCCAAGGCCACTATGGGAGCAGATATGGGACAGAGGGAAGAGCCACGAAGCAACCACACTGCAGTTTCTCTGAGGGAGCGCTGGCAACTGGCTCTAGGTGAGAGGCAAGTCAAGGTGGGGTGGGAAAGCAGGTGGAGTAACGGCATTTAGGCTCCCTGCCTGACTGTATGATTCACCTTTGTGATCTCACCTGGTACTCAACATAGAAGGCAGCACGGAGGCCAGAGTCAGAGTATGACGTAGGAGTGACCAAGACAACAAGGGGCACAATCAGGTAATTGTCAGTATCACAAGGGAACCAAGCAGATCTTCTGGGAGAGGGTCAGCCCGTGTGCCATCAACAGAGGAAGAAGCTGCCCTCCCGCTTCCGCACACCCCAGTTTCTCCAGAGCTGAATCCTATGCACACCCCTGTGTGGCGTTGTTAACATGTTACTAGGTAGTACTGTTACTGGCAGCCTGACGCAGAGACCCTGCCTGGATTAGGCCTCATTGACTGAATTTGGCCACCCAATCACACAAGAAATAGGCAAAAGATGGAAAAAGGGAAAAGGAACTTCATGTAGTTTTCACCAAACTGGGGAGAATTGACTTCCCACGGAAGCAGTTACAATCCATAGAAACAAAAGCCAGGGGATGTGCGTATGTAGATTTACTTGGTCTGAAGAGGTAGCCAAATGAGACAAAAGGCAAGAAGTACACATAAGCAGATTTAGTTAGCCAGTGCTAGACAGGCCAGGGTAGGGGGCAATCTCTACTCTCAGCTTCCTGGACCATCCCCTAGGCTGGGGGGAGGGTGGGCGGTGCGAGGGGGCATAACTCTTCGGCCTTTACTATTCAGTATAAGAAAATATGGGATGCAGAAAAACTGTTATTGGTAAATTGTCCTTAATTCCTTAATTTCAGTCTGTTTCAAATACCCCCTGTTTTGTTTATCTCTCGATCTTGAGGGAGTTGGTGCTCCATATCATCTGGTTGGCAATCCAGATTTGGATCAGTATATAGAACTCAAATGTAAGGACTCAGATGCTAATTCTTGAAGGAAGCAAATTCTGAGCTCTCCCTAGGGGGAAGAACTTTAGTGCTATTTTGTGTAAGAATTTTTTTCTTTTTCTTTTTCTTTTTTGCAGTATTAGGGATAGAACAACAAGGGTGCTCTACCACTGAGCTACATCTCCAACCATTTTTACTTATTTTGAGACAGGCTCTGGCTAAGTTAATAAGGCCTTTTGCCTCAGCCTCCCAAACTGTTGTGATTATAATCCTGCACTTTCATTACTGGCTAAGAACTCTCTTTTCATAAACTCCCAGCTGTTTATTTTTGGTGGGGTTTGACACGTGACTCCATGTCATTTTTCCCCCCATCTCAGATTTAGTTCCTCTGAAGACCTTGATGATTATTTGCCAAGTTGCAAGAGATTTGTCCCATTATTTGATCAGAATCATCCCATATTGGAGGGGAAGTGATAGTATATGAGTCAGCATCAGAAGATCTCATTTAGCCAACTTTAAGCAAAAGATCATCTTTGGAATGATTAACTCTTAGGCCAGAAAAATGCAAATCATTCATAAAAACAAAGCAATCCAGTCTGTATAAAAGATTTGAACTAGTAAACATAATCGCTTTAGTTCTATCATTTTTTACATAATGAAAGAAAAGCAACTTGTCTGTAAAGAGCAGTCCTGTCAGATCTGTTCTACAGTATAATTTAAGAACTGGAATTATGATGCCTTCTGCTTTGCTTTTCTCACTAAAGATTGCTTTGGCTATTCTGGATCTCTTATGTTTCCAAATGAATTTCATGACTGCTTTCTTTCTATTTCTATGAAAAATATCACTGGAATTTTAATGAGAATTGCATTAAGTCTGTATAGCACTTTTGATAATATGGCCATTTTGACAATATTTTTTTGTCATCTTCTAAGGTCTCCTTCAATTTCTTCCTTTAGTGTTCTTTAGTTTTCATTGTATAGGCTTTCCACTTCTTTTGTTAGATTGATTCCCAAGGTTTCTTTGTTGTTGTTTTGTTTTGTTTTGATTTTTGAGACTACTGTGAATGGGATAGTTTTCCTGATTTCTCTTTCAGCTAATTCAACATTGAAGTACAGAAATGTGATTGATTCATGGGTGTTAATTTTGTATCCTTCTACTTTGCTGAATTTATTTATGAGTCCAGAAGTTTTATTCTGGAATTTTTTGGATTTTCTAAATATAGGATCATATCATCAGCAGACAGAGATAGTTTGAGCTTTTCTCTTCCTATTTATATTCCTTTAATTTCTATCTTTTGCCTAATTGCTCTGGATAGAGTTTAAAGGACTATGTTAAATAGAAATAATGAAAGAGGGCATCCCTGTCTTGTTCCTGTTTTTAGAGAGAATATTTACAGGTTTCTCCAATCAGAATGATGTTGGCTTTGGGTTTGTCATATATATCTTTTCCAATGTTGCGGTATGTTCCTTCTACCCCTAGTTTTTCTAGTGTTTTAAACATGAATGAATGCTGTATTTCGTCAAATGCTTTTCCTATATCTATTGAAATAACCATGGATTTTGTTTGTAAATCTACCAGAATTAATTTTTTACAAATTAAAATAGAGTTTATCACATGTCCATTGTGTGACAGTGAGCAATACATTTTAGGATAGAAGATATAGACCTGGAGAAGTCCTTTACAGTTGGGGATGGCTGGGGCAGGGCATACCAATCATGTCTGTACACTGAATCAATGGTTCAAAGGATGTCCATTCATGAGGTAGATCATGTCAACGGTCACCACTGAATAGGGTTAGAGTTAGTTGGTCTCTGAATAAAAACATCAGGAAAAAAAGAGAGAGAGAGAAAAAATACTCCAGTTTGGCAAAACATCATCAGGAAAAAAAATATTAAGTCAGGTGTACAGGACCAAATGTTAATCCACCTGAAGAACCATGACCTTAAAAAAATGACAGGTATTTTTTTAAATGGCATGGCTATAATTACTACAGTTAAAAAGTACATGGAACATCTATCATATGAGAGTGCCCTTTGTTCAAATTAGAGTCATCCCAGATATCTAAAGAATATGAGAGCCTCTGAGGTCTGGGGGGAGGGTAGACTTCAGGAAAAGCTTCAAGAAAAAGAAAGTTTGTAAAGCAGTTATTTATGTCCTATAGTTGCTTGGATTCTAAAGTGACACATTTTTCCTCTGGTTTCAAGCCAGTTTTTCTTATGCAGCTTATATTCCAGGTGCAAGCCTTGGAGGAATAGGTTATCAGGCGTGCAACAAAGGAGCAAGGAAAACTGTCATTTTTTTATTGGTTGTTCAAAACATTACAAAGCTCTTGACATATCATATTTCATACATTTGATTCAAGTGGGTTATGAACTCCCATTTTTACCCCGTATACAGATTGCAGAATCACATTGGTTACACATCCACGTTTTTACATATTGCCATACTAGTGACTGTTGTATTCTGCTATCTTTCCTATCCTCTTCTATCCCCCCTCCCCTCCCCTCCCATCTTCTCTCTCTACCCAATCTACTGTAATTCATTTCTCTCCCTTGATTTTTTCCCTTTCCCCTCACATCCTCTTATATGTAATTTTGTGTAACAATGAGGGTCTCCTTCCATTTCCATGCAATTTCCCTTCTCTCTCCCTTTCCCTCCCACCTCTCGTCCCTGTTTAATGTTAATCTTTTTCTCATGCTCTTCCTCCCTGCTCTGTTCTTAGTTGCTCTCCTTATATCAAAGAAGACATTTGGCATTTGTTTTTTAGGGATTGGCTAGCTTCACTTAGCATAATCTGCTCTAATGCCATCCATTTCCCTGCAAATGCCATGATTCTGTCATTTTTTAGTGCTGAGTAATACTCCATTGTGTATAAATGCCACATTTTTTTAATCCATTAATCTATTGAAGGGCATCTAAGTTGGTTCCACAGTCTAGCTATTGTGAATTGTGCTGCTATGAACATCGATGTAGCAGTATCCCTATAGTATGCTCTTTTAAGGTCTTCAGGGAATAGTCTGAGAAGGGCAATAGCTGGGTCAAATGGTGGTTCCATTCCCAGCTTTCCCAGGAATCTCCATACTGCTTTCCAAATTGGCTGCACCAATTTGCAGTCCCACCAGCAATGTACAAGTGTACCCTTTTCCCCACATCCTGGCCAGCACTTGTTGTTGTTTGACTTCATAATGGCTGCCAATCTTACTGGAGTGAGATGGTATCTTAGGGTGGTTTTGATTTGCATTTCTCTGACTGCTAGAGCTGGTGAGCATTTTTTCATGTACTTGTTAATTGATTGTATATCCTCCTCTGAGAAGTGTCTGTTCAGGTCCTTGGCCCATTTGTTGATTGGGTTATTTGTTTTCTTATTGCTTAATTTTTTTAGTTCTTTGTATACTCTGGATATTAGGGCTCTATCTGAAGTGTGAGGAGTAAAGATTTGTTCCCAGGATGTAGGCTCCCTATTTACCTCTTATTGTTTCTCTTGCTGAGAAAAAACTTTTTAGTTTGAGTAAGTCCCATTTGTTGATTCTTATTTTTAACTCTTGTGCTATGGGTGTCCTATTAAGGAATTTGGAGCCCAACCCCACAATATGTAGATTGGAGCCAACTTTTTCTTCTATCAGATGCAGAGTCTCTGATTTGATATCAAGCTCCTTGATCCATTTTGAGTTAACTTTTGTGCATGGTGAAAAAAGGGGATTCAGTTTCATTTTGTTGCATATGGATTTCCAGGAAAACTGTCATATTGAACATGAGAGGCAAAGTAGGGCATGTTGACCCAGAAATGGAGGTATCCCTTTTCTTAGATGTGAATTAGAATTCCCACTGAATAGGGTTCCATGACATTCTGTTTGTCCAGAGATAAAAATGAGAGGGTAAGAGGAAGAAAAAGAAGTCTCTACCTTTAATGGGTACAGGGATCTCAAATCTCATACTGGCCTTCTGTTTCTACAAGGATGTTACCCCTGCCAAGAATTTTTTAATTGCCAGTAGAAAAATATCTTCCCCAAAAATGACTGAAAATAAAAGTCTCAATTTTTACCCCTCAGGGCTTTGGCATCTGAGTTCCAGTCAAGAAGTGCTCTAGCAAAAACCTGTAAATTATCTTGAGATTTTTCCCCTACTTACCTAGAATCTTAGGTGGAAGATAAAATTTCAGAAAAGCTTGAACAGAGAAAGGAACCAGAAAAGAATTGGGATAACCAATGAAAATGGTAATTAAATGGGATAGTGATAACTACATATCATAGGGTAGAGGCTCACTGTAAAGCTGAGACAATTTCAAAGCCTTCACTACAAGTATGTTGTGGGCTCAGAATGTTTGGAGAAGAATGTGGCTAGTGAGCTATATATTTTGGTGGTATGGAGGGCATTATTGATGGTCTCCCTAAGACACTCAGTAACGGATCATCTGTGATATCTGGATCAGAGGCAGGAGCAAAGGCTTCTCTGGGGGCTGGTGGATTTTTGTCTTTGCATGATAAAGTGTCTTTGTATAAAGTCATGAAGGCTTGAATGTATGGGATTTTTGACCAAATGACTGTCTTTTGCAAACAAATCCAATTGAAGGATGGTATTCAAATTTGGGCTACTATTAATGGGCTACTATTTTGAGTTTCTTAACTCATATTATGGCCAAGAAGTATTTCAATAAAAGATATCAGGTTATCAGAATAAGGTAATTAGGACCAAAGCTGTCCCAGTGGTGGAGAAAACTGCTGAGAGGGGGCTCATAGTATGGAGTTAGTTCCTCTTGTGGTTGTCTTTAAAACAAGGAAACCCTAATGACCTTAAGACTAGATTCCAAATTCCACTCAAAGTATCCCTCCGAGGAGTGAGTTATCCCTTGGGCATCCCCCGGGGGAATCCTGGCTTAGAGGAGGCACCAGTGCCACTGTTGAATGTCCCCTAGTGCATATTTCTTCCCTAATTCCTTGGTTCCAAAGTCCCTCACTGAAACGATGGATTTTGTTGTAGACTGAACTGGCAGCAAAAGATTGTTTGTAAAAGACAGGAAATCAGGTGAAACCTGGGGCTGAGAAGAGGGATAAGAAGCTGATCCAAAGGCCCTAGGATAACAAGTCCCAGTTTGCTTTGGGGGCACCTTTTTAATATTGGGATGAGATAGAGCTTTTTCCAAGGGAAGTGGCTAGCAACAATTTGTGAACGTCCTGGATGTAGTGCCAAACTTTTGACATCCTTATTACTATGTTTATGGGTCAAACGAAATTTGGCCTCCTTCCCAAAAGGCTAAGAAACAGTCTGCCAAAGACTAATATACTCCATCCTAGTGGCCTGACCCTTTTTCCTATTCCCTCACCATCTATAAATAATAAAAGGAACAGCAATCATCCTCTAGGTCTGGGGAATGCTCTTAATACATGACAGTAGAATGCTATAAGACACTACAGCCAGTAGACCCCAACCCTTCCCCCTTGGAGTAGAGAAAATGGTGGGTACAAAAGAGGCACTTCCATTTCCAGTAGGAGGTTCCAAGAATCTTCAGGAGAAGAGGAATTGGGATCTTAAGTGTAAAGGCCTATAAAAGGTAAATCAAGAAAAAGTAATCACAGCAGTATGTTTAACACCCATAGCAGGAATAAAAAGTGAGGTGTGCAACATGATTAGCCTTGGCTGAGCTATTTTCTACATGGTTTTTACTGTGTTCTGGCAATGGTGATCTTTGTCTTGAGTTCAAATTGGATTAAATCCAACTGCAGCTCACAACTGGATAATACTGTCACAGGCATCTTTAAGTGGCAGGCACCCTAATAGCTTTAAGCTGCCCAACCTGTGCCTGCAGAGAGTGTGGTCAAGGGCCAAAGGCATCTTATTGTCTACAATCAAAGAAGGCAGAGGAAGAAGGCAAATTTTCATTGAGAAAACGAAAACACAGAGGTAGATCCAGATGGCCCAGAGAAGTCGATCACAAGCAAATAGCAGGGCTGAGTACTAGAGAGTATGGCAAAGTCACAGGGTCTCCAACATTTTGGACTATAGAGTTCCAAACTCTCTTAATGGAGGTGACTTCTAGTAATCCTTGGGCTTCCCTTGGAGACTGTCAGTTGCTCCTCATTCTGAACTTGGTACTATCATACAGCCTGATAGAAAAGAGAAGTAGATTTGGGTGATTGCAATTAGGGATCCCCTAAAGGGAGGCTTACCTCCTTGCTGACCTGACAAATGGTACTGGTGGGGTGTCCAGTTGGTTTCCAGGTTCTTGGTATCCTAAACAAAGAACTGAGCAAGACACCCAGAAGTTGCAGTCACAGCAGAGATTTATTGAAAGTGAAAATAACTGCAAAATAGAGTTGAGTGGGCTGAGCAAAAGAGTGGTTCAAAGCCTGATGTATCAGTAAGTCTTGTCTTAAATACTGAGCTATGCCTCAGTTCCCTCTCCACACAGACCTGATTAAAGACCTTGCCCCACATATTCCCTTTGGTTACTCAGTTTTCACCTCATTAGAATACAGAACCTGTGGCTGGAGTTGCCATGGCAAAAAGCCCTTCAGTAGCAGGAGTTGCCACAGTGATGATACTTATCTTAAACAGGGACATAGTGCCTCATCTTCCTGACTTGTACTCCAATCTGCATTTTGCTTTTTTCCTGCCCTCTGCCATTTTGATTTTATTAAACTGCTGCCTCAATTTCAGAAATTAAAATCAGAAACCATACATAGGTCATTAGCATTTTAAATTAAGTTATTTTCTTTTGCTTATTTTAGGCCTGAAATAAGAAAAGAAGTACCAAATAAAATTAAATTGTCTAAGAATTTTGCCTATGTTTTAAATAACACTTAGTTATAAACCTTTTAGAACTCTAAACTCACTCTAGACATTGTAGCATACAGAATCAATTGTGAATTTCCAAATCCACTGAACAATGAATACTTTAGACAAGCCATAAGCACTCCACACTTATCAAAAGAGAACACAACATATTTGAGGTGTGAAAAGCTTTAAGATTTCTAGCTTTGAATCAAGGTTTCCTTGCTTAAAAAAACTACTTAAAAGCCACCTTTTAAAAAATTAAATCTAAGCAAAGAATAAATATGAAAGCAGAAAGAATACTGTAGAGTACAGGCAAGCTCTCTTAGATTTTATCATACACTGTTGGCATTAGGCCATATAAATAAATATTGTTGGTAAACATCAATTTTATTTGGAAAAGCCTTTATTAATGGACTTTTACAGCAAAACAAAGGATGTGTTTTTAAAAAATTGATTGATCAAACATTTGTCCTAATATTTATCTAATTTACTAATTTTAAGAACTATCTTTAGTCATGGAAATCAAGCATAATTAAAATTTTAAGCTATTTTCTTGACAAAACCCCAAAAGCCATTATACATGGAAATCACTTAACCTTATATCTTAAATATCTAGAGACAAATGTCCCAATTTGTTAGCAGGACAGAGAAAATAAATTGCCAGATTTTAAAGACATCCCTTATTATGGACAAGTTTAAATTAACCTGTTTGTCACAGATTAATTAAAGTTACATTAATCAAAAGGCATTTGGGCTAACTTAACAGTTTTAAGTTATGTACTACTTATTTATGAGCCAATCTAGTACCATGCATGCAAATAATACACAAACACATAGGCCCACACAAGAAAATAAATTTAAATGCTTATATTAGTGAATTATATTTATATATAATAGTGGGAATCATTTTGACATAATCATAAATGCTTATAATTTAATTTGCTTCATTTCATTTCCCAGTACTTCCTCTTTCCCCATACTCCTTTTCCTTTACTTGTCTTTCCTCTGTTTATTTTTTTAATGATGCCTTATAGATATACAAAAAGGTGGAATTTACTGTGGTATACATGTACATAGTATAATTTTATAAATTCATTCCACATTTTCTCCATTTTCCCTCTCTCCTCCCTCCCTTTCAATCCCCTTCCTCTACTATGCTGATCTTCCCTCTATTTTTATAAGATCCCACCCCTCTTCCTTTACACCACACCCACCCCCACCATCCCCACCCCCTGTCCTTTCTTTGCTCTAGTTTCCTCAAGTATGAAAACACTTGACCCCTGACTTTCTGAGTTTATTTCACTTAGCATGGTATTCCCTAGTTTCATCCGCTTACCAGCAGATGCCATAATTTCATTCCTCTCAATGACTGAGTTTGTAAGGTTCTTGCTTAGCATCTGGATAACCATCTTAAGTGACAGCCATCATTTTAAGAAAAATTTCATTTTCCTGCCCTGTTTCTGAGAAAGGCTCACCACTCCCTCATACCAACCCCACCCTTCACCACCCACATTAGGATCCTGAGCTCTAATCCCTGAGTCTGCCCCATAAAAGTTTGGAACCCCAAGCCTGTTTTGCCTCTCTCTGTCTATGTCAGCTCTGACAAATAAACTCTCATGTGTATCTCTGCCTGGTCTCCGTCTTTTATTTCTCACTCACCCGTCTCCCAGTTCCTTGCTTTTCTTTCAGAGTTAAACTACATTGTGCATATATACCACGTTTTCTTAATGTATTCATCTGTTGACAGGCACCTGAGCTGGTTCCATAACATGGATATTGTGAATTGCACTGCTATAAATATTGATGTGACTGTATCACTATAGTATGCAGATTTTAGTTCTTTAAAATAAATACCAAGGAGTAGGATAACTGGGTTATATGGTGGTGGTTTTAGTCAGCTTTTTGGTGCTGTGAACAAAATATCTGACAAAAAAATTAAGGAGGAAAAATTTATTTGGGGTCCATAGGTTTTTCAGAGTTCTCAATCTATATTTGGCCAACTCCATTGCTCTGGGCTCAAGATATGGCAGAACATCATGGCAGAAGAGTATGGTAAAGGAAAGTGGCTCAGGATGTGGCATCAGGAATCAGAGACAGACAGACCCCCTCATCACCAAAAACAAAGTACATACCCCAAAGGTACACCCCCCCCAATGACCCACCTCTTCCACCCACACCCCACATGCATATGGTTATCACACAATTAATCCCTGTCAGGGGATTAATGTATTCATTAGGTTAAGGCTGTCATAACCCAATCATTTCATCTCTAAAATTTCTTGAATTTTTTCACACATGAACTTTTCGGGGAACACCTAGTATCTAAACCATAACAGTGGTTCCATTCCTAATGTTTAAAGAATCTTCATACTGCTTTCCAAAGTGATTGTACTAATTTGCAATTCTAATAACAATGTAAGAACGTACCTTTTTTTCCCCACATCCTCACCAGCATTTATTATTCTTTGTATTATTATTTGCCATTCTAACTGGAGTGAAATTAAATCTCAATGTAGTTTTGCTTTGTATTTCCCTGATTGCTAGGGATGTTGAACATTTTTTTCCATCTTTTAGCCATTTATTTGTATTTCTTTTTTGTTAAGTATCTGTTTAATTCTCTTGCCCATTTGTTACTTGGATTATTTGTGAAGTTTTTGGTGTTTGGGAGTTATTGTTGTTTTTTAACAGAAAATTTTCAGTTTATTTATTGTTTTTTTTCCATCAAATTTAGATTCTCTTACTTTTGAATACATTGGTATGTTTTTTTTATTTTCTTGTTGTTGTTTTACTTTGGTTTTTTTACACAAATGGAGTACAACTTTTCCTTTCTCTAATTGTACATGATGTAGTCACACCATTCATGCAATCATACCCACACATAGGGTAATAATGTTTGTCTCATTCCACCATCTTCCCCCATATCCTCTCCCCATTTTTCCTCCTCTCTGCCCAACCACTTATCAGAGGAAACATTTGGCCTTTGGTTTTTTGGATTGGTCTACTTCGCTTAGCATGATATTCTCCAACTCCATCCATTTACCTGCAAATGCCATAATTTCATTCTTCTTGCTTTTTGAATTCTTTATATATTCTGAATATTGATCCCCTGTCAGAGGTGCATCTAGCAAAGATTTTATCCCATTCTGTAGGCTCTCTCTTTGTACTCTTAATGATTTCTGTTGCTGTGTAGAAGCTTTTTAACTAGATGTCATCCCACTTATTGATTCTTAGTTTTATTTCTTGAACTTCAGGATTTTGTTAAGGAAGTTGTGCTTGTGTCTATATATTTTCTAGTTCTTTGATATATTTTCTAGTTCTTTGATCCACTTTGAGTGTGTAGGATAAGAGATATGGATATAGTTTTGTTCTTCTACATATGAATGTCCAGTTTTTCCAGAACCATTTTTTAAAAGGCTATTTTTTTCTCCAACATATATTTGTGAAACCTTTATCAAGTATCAGATGACTATAATTATGTGGGTTTGTCTCTGACACACAAGAAAAATTTAAAGCTTAGATATATCTTTTGCTAATGATTTGATACTGAAAGCATATCTGTAAATCTTAAATTTGCATTTTCAGGGCTAGAGTTGTGGCTCAGTGGTAGAGAGCTTGCCTGGCATGTGAGAGGTCCTGGGTTCAATCCTCAGTACTGCAAATAAATAAATAAAATAAAAAGATCCATTGACAACTAAAAAATATATAGTTTTTTTTAATTTGCATTTTCAAAGTTAAGATCAGGTAGAAAATTTTCATCATAAAGTCTATGAGGCTAGCAAAACTTGAATAACCAATTTCTTTTTTTAATCACAGAGGAAAAAAAGAGAAAATGAAATATCTGTTAGCCAGATAAAACAAAAATATATAATTTGAGTCTGCAAAATTTTTTTTAAAAAGTGTATTTACCAGAAGAAAAAAACATGAGCTCAAAATAAAACAATCAAGGATAAATTTTGATCAAGTTTCATTTGATGACTGAAGCAAGGCCTATGCTCAGGAAATATTTGGGATCAGTAAATGGTGGTGCTTTTACAAGTTCCTTCCCTCTGTGTCAGCAGTGGGCCAGAAAATTCTTCTTATGTGACTTGGACAAGTCCCAAACACCAAAGACTGAAGGGTAGCTCAAGGAATGTAAATGATCAGGCCCTTATGTACACCTTTTACACAAACTGTTCAAATTTCCTTCCAACACAGGAACAGGCTAGGTTCTTCTGAAATGGAATTCCCTAAGTAAATAAATCTGTTGCTGCAGCCATCGAAATAGAGCTTGCTAAGCCAATAGTCAAATTAACAAATATATAAAACTGTTGCCTTAAATCAGCATGTCCTTTTGAAACTGGAGTTTTGATATGAGACTAGATTCCCTGCTTCACCAATTTCTTTCTGGGTTCTTGTCTTGCAATTTAAAGAATAAAATCCATGGATAATAACAGTGGGAAAGAACAGAATAGGACTTATTTAGTGAAAAGAGAAAAAACTCCCACCATAGGGTAGGGAAACTGATAGCAAGAAAATCCCATTTTGGTGTGCTAATTTAGGGTCTTTTATGGTTTGCGGTAAGAGCATTGATGAAAACCTATGCTAAACAGGTTCGGAAAAACTATGGAGGCCATAGATTGCATCCTTTAGCCTGAGTTTTAATCCTTCCTGTGACTCTCATCTGGGTTCACTCCCACCTTCCATTTCCCAATTCTTTGGAACAAAGAAGTTGGCTGGAGTGTATTCTCAGAGTTGAACCTTTTACATTTGAAAAAGGCCTTGACCGTGCTCATTAATATTTCTGGCAGTTAGCTTCCAGGTATGGTCTCTGCCTTTGAAAAGGACCTTAATTGGGGCATCACTGACCATTATCTATTCTTTTTTTTTAATGCTATAGAATTTTTATTTTCCATTTGTAAATCACATGACATGTCTAAGTGTATGCTTATGTTTGTACATTGCCTTTCTTTTTTTTTTGGTGTATTTTTTTATTTATTTTTTTTCATCTTTCATACATTTGATTCAAGTGAGTTATGCATTTCCATTTTTACCCCAAATACAAATTGCAGAATCACATCAGTTACACATTCACAATGTTTACATAATGCCATATTAGTGACTGTTGTATTCTGCTGCCTTTCCTATCCCATACTATCCCCCCTCCCCTACCCTCCCATCTTCCCTCTCTACCTCATCTGTTGTTGTTCAGTTCTCTCCCTCCCCCCCCCTTTCCCCTCACAACCTCTTATATGTGCATTATCTATTCTTATTCAATAAATAGATTGGTCATATTGTAATCTTTTTCCAAACTAAAATCAAAGGAATCTCAAAGAAACGAATATAACTGTTGAGAAATTTTTAGACCTCTGAATTTCATTTTATCTTCCAATATCCCAAAAGTCAATGGCCTAGTCAAAAACCAAACAGTGGCTAGAGCTTTTTATCTTATACCACCTGAGACCTCAGAATGATTCACATGAGGTCCAAAGTCCCAAACACTGGATATAAATTTTTCAGGGTGCACACTCTTGGGACAACCCAACATAGTTCATTAACCAAGCCAATGACTTTGTTTTCCTTACCAACAATGTGTTCTTAGGTAGTTTCTATAGTGGGAAGAAAAGGAGATGGGAGAGCAAGGGGGATTTTCCCTGGAATTGCACCTGCAGCTTGGGCTACTTACAAGCATTTGAGCCCTTACCTCCCCAAAGATCACAGTCAGCTTGAGCTATGTTGCTCAAGGGCATAATCCTTACTCCAGTCTGGCAATCTTACCAACACTGTTGTCAGGTAGTAATATCACCACTTGGAGGAAGAGGCTATGTTACACAGATCATTATTCCACAAATATTCAGAACCAAATTGGCAGAAAATAAGTTTTATTCAAAAATAAATTTTATTCACCTTTGAAGGAAAATTGAAGAAACCTCTTGTTTCCAAATTTCCATCTTCAAAAGCAATGGAGTAAGAAAAAAATTTTTAAAGTAAAGTTGGCAAAATGGAACAAAAGGCAGAAAATATACATATGAATATTTTGCAGATTTAGTTAACGTGTGCTAGCCAAAGCAAAGGGCAATATTCACTCTAAGCTTCCTGGGCATCTCCCAAGTCAGAAGGACAGCCCATCAGTCTTTACTCCCCATATAAAGAAATGCAGGAAAAAGAAAAACAGTTATCAGTAAGTCATCCTTAATTTCATCTATTTCCAAAGCAGGATAAATGTCATCCCCATTTGACCCATTCATTTGTTACAGGAAATCTATGAGTGACATTATCACCATCTCCATAACCATCATTTTTATCAATGGTGGAGAAAATTGAGGTTCGAAGAGGCTACAGGACCCACCAAAAGTTGAGCCAGGCACTCCATCTCTGCCCATACTCTCCACATACCTGTACAGCTGCAGGGCATAATATCTTACTTCACAAGGCCTAAAGACACTCATTTAGCCAGGCTCCACACCTGAGAACCCAGTGAGACAGGCTGTTCAAGCTAGTTAAGGCTTCACCCCTTTGGTCCTCACTGAAGGATATGGGTCCCTTGAGAATGCTTTTGGACCTAAGATATCTGCACCTGGATCACTTTTCCCAAATCATGTCCTTGGGGAAGAGAGCTGAGCTTCAAGTTGGTTGGAAATCAGAAACCTCACATGACCCAGTCCACACAACAAGCCTGGGGGCTGAGACTTCTGTGACTTTCTCTCCAAATTCCCCTTCTTGGACTTCTTTCTCATTAATACATTCCTGGACTAGGGCATCTGGCCAATGATTATGAGGAGAAAGACCAAGAAAGCCACTTTCCTCTGAAAGCCACCTGAGAAAAGCTATAAAGCTCCATGTCCCAGTAACCCCACAGAACCCTTTTGGGGGTCACTGACAGGGCTATGTGTGGAGGCTAACCTCCATCCTAGGCTATTGCCAACTACAAGGGGGTACAGGGCTCGGGGTTTTTTTCTTAGTGTGGGACATTTTTTTCCCAAAAAGCAGTACCTAATGAAATTTTATTAAACAGGAAAAAAGCTATTAATTGGTCCTATGCAGATGTTATGCTCTATAAATTAGGAAAACCACCCTGGGTAGAATTCCACACTCTCCCTGCCAAACTTCAAGAGTCTTGGCCAGATGTGGTGCCATGAAATGTGGGGGTAAAAGAGGCTGAAGGTGCAGAGTGTGCAGCAGGAAAGGAGAAGCTACAATAGAGAGAAGTAAAAAAGAAATGAGTACATAAAATGTGGGCAGGACTATAATCATTTCAGAGTTAAACACAAATAAGAAACAGTGAGATGTATAAATTATTCCATGAAATAGAAAGGGATGGAACACTTCCAAACTCATTCTACAAAGCCAGCATCATACTCATTCACATAAACACACAACAAAGAAAGAAAACTACACACCAATATCCCTGATGAACTTAGATTCAAGAATCCTTAACATTAGCTAATTGTATTCAACAACATATTAAAAACATTGTACATCATGACCAACTTGGTTTTATCTCAAGGTTGCAAGGATAGTTTAACACACACAAATCCAAACATGTAATTCCCCACATAAATAGATTTAAGGACAAAATTCACTTCATCACCTCAATAGATGCAGAGAAAGCCTTCAACAAAATTCACTATCCATTCATCCTAAAAACACCAAAGAAACCAAGGATAGAAGGAATTTACTTCAACATTACAATACCTATATTCAAGAAATCCAAAGCCAGCCTCACAGTGAGTGGGGAAAACGTGAAAGCATTTTATCTAAAATGCATAACAAGATGAGGATGTCCACTCTTACCACTCCTGTTTAATATAGTACTAGAGATTCTAGCCACAACACTTAGGCAAAATAAGGAAATAAAAGGGATAAAAATAGAAAAGGAATAAGTCAAATCCTCCTACTGGAAAATGGTATCATCCATTACTTAGAAGATCTAAAAAGCTCTACCAAAACACTGCTAGAGTTAATAAACAAATTCAGCAAAGTAGCAGGCTACAGAATCAATGTACAAAACTCAATAGCTTTCTCATACACCAATAGGGAATCTGCTGAGAAAGAAATCAGGAAAACAATCCCATTCACAATAACCTAAAAAAAAAAAATGCCTACAGATAAATCTACCCAAGGAGGTGAAAGGCCTCTACAATCAAAACTATGGAACACTGAAGAAAGCAACTGAAAATAGAAAGACTCCCATGTTCACGGATAAGCACAATTAATATTTTGTTTAGATAGCCATATTACCAAAGTCAATACAATACTAAATGTAATTCCCATGAAAATAATAAAAATTTTATTCACAGAAATAGAAAAAACTGTACTAAATTTATTTGGAAAAATAAAAGAACCAAAATAGGGAAATCAATTCTAAACAATAAAAGCAATACTAGAGGCATCACAATACGTCACTACAAATTATACTTCAGATATAATAACAAAACTGCCTGGGACTGAATAAGAACGGATACATAGACCAATGGCATAGAATAGAAGACACAGAGACAAACCTACTCAGATAAACTCCCCTAGTCTTGACAAAGATACCAAAAACATACATTGGAGAAAAGAGAGCCTTTTTAACAAACAATTCTGGGAAAACTGGTTATCCATATGTAGGATAATGAGACTAAATCCTTATCTCTCACCCCAAAATCAACTCAAAATGCATCAAAGACCTAGGAATTAGACCAGAAACTGTGCAACTCCTAGAAACAAATGTAGGGTCAACACTGCAACCTATATGCACAGGCAATGACTTTCTCAGTAGGACTCTTAAAGCTCAGAAAATAAAGCCAAGAGTTAATAAATGGGATGGCATCAAATTGAATAATTGTTTCCTTCTACACAGCAAAGGGAACAATTAAGAGAGTGAAAAGAGAACATACAGAATTGGAGAATAGCTTGGCTAGCTACTCTTCTGACAGAAATTAATATCCGGAATATATTATCAACTCAAAAACCTTAATGTTAAAAAATAAACCAATTAATAAGTGGGTAAATGAACTAAGAAGACACTTCTAGAATAAATACAAGTGGCCAACAAATATAGGGGAAAATGTTCAATATCATTAGCAACTAGGGAAATGCAAATCAAAACTACCCTGAGATTTCATCTCACTCCAGTCAGAATGGCAGCCACCAAGAATACAAATGATAATAAATGCTGGAGAGGATGTGGAGGAAAAGACCATTTTACCCTATTAGTGGGATTGTAAATTAGTACAACTACTATGGAAATCAGTATGGAGTTTCCTCAATAGACTAAGAATGGAACCACCATATGACCCCTCGGTATTACCCTAAAGAATTTACAAAGTCATCATTCACAGTGATAACATGCATACTCATGTTTATAGCAGCACAATTCACAATAGCCAAACTATAGGCCCAGGCTAGGTGTCTGTCAATGAATAAAGAAAATGCAATATATGTATGTGTGTGTATATATGTATACTTATGTATACATATCTACAATGGAATTTCAGTCATTTGTGAAGAAGAATGAAATTATATCATTTGCAGGAAAATGGTTGGAACTTGAGAATATTATGTTAAGGCAAACTTAATATAATAACATAATAGAAGCAAGAGAGGGAAAAAAGGAATGGGTGTGAGAGAGATCTCATGAAAATTGAAGGGAGATTAGTAGTGGAAAGGGACCAGGAGGAGGGAGGAGGGAATGGAAAGGAGAAATACTGAGGAATTATATTGACCAAATTACATTGTTATATTGTGTGCATGTACAGATATTTAACAACAAATTCCACCATTATGTTTAATGCACCAATAACAAAACATGGGGAAAAAAGAATCATTGAGATATAGAGGAAGGGAAGAGACCTATACAATGAAAGTGTTCATGTGCCACCATATGTGATCAAGGCTCTGTCCTCATCATTTAGTACAAGAGAATCAGCACAGGCTCTAGCACACAAAGGAAAATAGAAAGTGAGAGGCACACAAGTTCTAAAACACAGGAACAGGTGTTTTAGAACTTGGTTGGGGCTTCTGTGCTTGATTGAGATACCATGTCAGGGTCTCTCTGTTCTATCTTCTTTCTCAGGCTGCACCCCTAGCATGTCTTTCCTGGACTTTCAGCCAGAGCTTGACAGAGCTATCTCTGCCCTGGCATCTGCACTTTCTCAGGCATGTGGAACACTGGCCAGGACCAGCAGGAAGGTAAGAGCTCTCCAGGGGCAATAGAACATGCCTGTGTATTCATAACAGCCTTAAGGTAACCTTTGTCTCATAGAACTTCATGTGTACCCTCAGGCATATCCCACATGCAAAAATGCATGTACACATATATGCACAAGAAGACAATCACATACTGTGCGCGCGCGCACACACACACACACACACACACACACACAAGGCCTTGATTTCCTGGGATGGTCTCTGCATGGGCTCATAAATTACAGAATTTTTTGTTCTTTCCAGGCTTTCAGTCAGTGTGGTGAGCAACAACCCTCTCCCAGACAGCGAGATATGCCCCTGATGGCCCAACCTCTACCCACAGACCAGGAGCCCCAGAGGACAAGGTAGGGAAGAACAACCTAAACAGACATGTTCCTAGAAGGCACCATTAGCTCACTCATCTGATAGCCTTATTTTTTGTAACCAGAACTTGATTTAGCCTTACACCATTCAATTCATTTATAAGCTTTTGGGGCTCCCTGCCCTGAGTCATCCCCCATTGTGAGAACATCATGGTTTTCTGCGGGATTTGCAGACAGCATTTATTAGAGTTGTTCTCATCCACTTCACTCTGGAGTACCTCACACATCATATCCTAGCCCACCTTTCTTTCCTAATTCTCCTTCCTCTGGTCACCTTCACTGCTCAGTGTAGCCATGGTGTTTCTTTGTTCTTCCCCTAGGTCCACCCAGAGGCTGAAATGAATTTGTTTACTTGTGTGAACGAATTTCTAATCCATGTGTTTAGACCCATAGACTGTGCTTCCCTTCATCTGCCTTTAATGACAACAGGTAATAACAATTAAGGACTGCTTGGATTCACTCAGTGCTAAATGACTACTTTATATGCTATATAATTTAATACTTGTTCCTTCCTGCTAGGAAGTAGATACTTTCACTAGCTCCATGTTAAAGATGAGGATACTGAGACTCAGAGGGCTTAGTTGCATGATGGAGTTAGATTCTAGCCCAGAGCATGTTAAGTCTCATTGTCTAACCTGCACTGCGGGTCAGCACCAGTCTACCCTCCAGCCCTCCATAGAAGCCACAGTCAGTCCTCCTTCTCAGAAACACCCCACTGTTGATTTCCTAATTTAAGGAACCTAAAAAGCACACAAATAACTAATGTCCTTTATAGGAAAAGGGGGAATATATACTCTCCTACTTTCATGGGTTCTGGGTCCTGGAGGACCAGGCACCCCAGAGAAAAGAACCCAATAAAGGGAGGAAAATGTAAGAATCCAGGACCCAGATTCTAGTGTCCGGACTCTGCCCCAAATATTGTGGTTCCTGAGCAAATATTTTCTCCAGCCAGTTCCATTAACAACAACCTGACGATATTGCTATTTTTGATATAGGGCACTGTGCAGAGGGTTTAAGATTAGGCAGATAGAGCCAGGTACAAAGGCATACATCATTAATCCCAGCAATTTAGGAGGCTAAGGCAGAAGGATTGCAAATTCAAGGCCAGCCTTGGCAACTTGGCAGAACCCTCAGCAACCTAGTAAAACTCAGTCCCAAAATAAAACTTAAAAGGACTAGGGATGTACTCAGTGGTAAATTGCCCCTGGGTTTCAGTTCAGTACCAAAAAAGAAAAAAAATGAGAGAGCCAGGAAGAACAGAAAGAATAAGGCTGAGGATGCAATGATTGTAATATAGGAAATGTGAACAGGAAAAGATTCTAGAGGTTCAAAGATGTTTATAAGGATCAAAAAATGGCTTGTGCATATAGGATCTGTTGAAATGGGCTTTTAAATAAGGGCAGAGTCCTCAGTCATAGAGATGGGATGTTCCCTATGGCTCATGAACAGAGGTCCCTGAGACCCAAAGCACCTGGATAGCCCAGGTCTCTCATTTCAAGACCCCAAAACAGATATGGAATTGAGCTACCCAAGATGCCTCTGAAAAACATAGCACTTCATGGATCCAGTTCCAGCAGGACTCAGCTGGCCTGGTCTAGAGGAAGCCTGGAGGCCAGTAAGGGAGGAGACCAAAAGGCATAACAGGTTGCTAGTCACACTGGCATAATTCCCCTCCCAGGCCTGAAAGGATGCAGAGTAAGCAACTTCCACATTCAGCTTGGTGGAAGGAAGGACAGTCCTTTTCTCTGCCCATTGTAGGTTTTCCAGCTAGGCCCTGTAATTAGATTAACAAAAGGCCTGTCTTCAAGAAAAAACAGGAGTGTCCCTGAACACATGCACAGGAACACCAGAGAACATGACTCAAAAGAGGCAGTGTGGGTTAGAGCTTGGGCTTCTTCAGCATCTTAATAAGACAATAGCACATTTTTAGAAGTGGCAAGACAAAGGACTTTGAGTTTCTAGGATGGCATATTGTGAGAAGGTAAACCTGTGGAGGAAGTAATGGCCATTTGAGCAACATATATAGGGTAGACTCCTCGGAGTACCAAGTTCTCCACTAATGACTTTCGGTTCTTCCCAGGGGAGAGGACATACCTTTACAAATGTGTGTCTTGCTTTTAGACCAAGGGAATGACTGAGAGCTTTCCCTGTAATTGCTTTTCAGTGGCCTAATCTCAAAACACTACATGTGCCAATATGGCAACTTTGGGGGCATGTTCTGCTTCCCTTTACCCTGTCCCAGAGAAGGGCAAGTCGTGGATGTATTCATTCTGCTCAGGGGATTGAAAGGTTTGTCACCTTCTCTGTGGCATTAACATTGTATCTCTCTCTAATTTCAGACACCTTCGAGGAGGGTTGCCTATGTTCTTCTGTGATTCTGGCTAAGGTGGACTGTCCTGCTTGGTGGCAGAGCCTTAACTTCCTTTTCCTCTAACCTACAGACTCAAGCAGGACCCAGGACCTTTGAGGCCCCCCGAAGGTGACACTAAAGAAGAAGAAGCTCAGAGCCCAGGTGGGGCTGGACAATGGCATGGTGCCAGTGCTGAGCTGCAGGTAGTTGCAGATCTGGAACTGAGACCATGCTCTCCAGCTCCATCGCCCATCCAGTGCTTTGTGTGTACATCTGTCCCATCTCTTAGCCTTTCTTGCTACCTCTGCACTGTTTGCAAACCTGAGAAACAGAGATATAACAGAAGTTTGGGGAAAAAAATGACAGGAAAGGCATATTTTTTGATTGGAGAAATATCAAAGAGAATCATCCATCCAGTCAACAACTATTGACTGATTGTCTGCAGTATTCTAAGAACAAGAACAAAAAGGAGAGAAGCCTCTGATGGGTTAAAAGAATTTTCAGACAATGGAAAGAAATCCTAACCTTTCTTCCCCTGGATTTTCTCTTCAACTCTGAAATCTGGAGAGTTCTCTTTCAAACATGGGTCTCATTTAATATTTTGTTGTTGTTGCTATTGTTTTACTTCTATTTTCCTTCTTCGTTTTATATTTATAGCTTGTAAAATTGACATACTAATTATAGCTATTTATGGGATAGGGTGTGACATTTCAATGCTTGTGTACATAATATAAAGATTAAGCCAGAGTAATTGGCATAACTATCACCTCAGGCGTTTATTATTCCTTTGCATTAGAAATGTTCAAAATTCTCTTTATTGGGTATTTTGAAATATTCAATTAATTGTTGTCAATCAAGTTGTCTTCTCTTCTATAGAAGAGATTTTTCCTCCTATCCATTTGAACCTCTATCCCTGTTAACTATCTTTTCTGTATCACTTTCTCCCCTTCTCTTTTCTCAAACTTTGGTAACCACTATTCATCATCTACTTCTTTGAGATCAACTTTGAAGAAAAAACGTGCATTATTTGCTTTTTTTGTGTTTGACTAATTATATTACACATGATGTCCTCCAATTTCAGCCATGTGAATAATGAAAAGTTTCATGGCTGAATAATATTCCTTTGTATATATATTCCAATTTTTCTTTATCCATTCATCAACAAACACCTGGACTGATTCTGTTTCTTGGCTATAGGGGAAAATGCTGCAATAGGCTTGTGAATTCAGATATCTTTTCACATAATGATTTAATTCCTTAGGATATGTATTGAGTATTTGATCACTAGGTCAAGTGGGAGTTCCATTCTGATATTTTAAGGAACGTCCCAACTGTTTTCCATATGGTTATATTAATCTACATTCACACAATAGTGTATTCCCTTCTATCTGCTTCCTAAGCTGTGTTTCTGGGTTGGTTCTAGTTTGGGTTTGGGGGGTTTTTGTTTGTTGTTATTTGATATATTTGTTATTTGATATACCCGTTTTAATTGGGATGAGATGATATCTTGTAGCTGTTTGTTTTGTTTTGTGCTTAAAACAATATATATTTATTATATCACATTTTTCACGAATAAATACTCCAGGTACAATTTACCTGGACACTTTGCTCAGGATCTCATAGGGTGGCATGAATTGGAGTTAGCATCTTCTCTGCAGCTCAGGATTTTCTTTCAAGTTCATATGGTTATTGATATAATTCATTTCATTGCTGATGTAGAACCCTCGGCAGCCTGATGCTTTGACAGATGGAAAGAGCTCATTGTGATTTTAAGTTGCAGTCCCTCCTCATCATTAATGATGCTGGAAAATTTTTTCATATTTGCTGGTCATTTGTATATTCTGTTCCAAGAAATGCCCATGTTTTAATCAGATCACTAGGGCTTTTGTATGTTTTTGTTTGTTTATGCTATTATGCTTAGTTCCTCTTATATTCTGAAAACTAATTCTTTATCAGATGAATAATTTTCAAATATTTCTTAGATTCTGTAGACTCTGTCCTTATTCTGTTAATTGTTTCCTTTGCTGTATAGAAGCTTTTAGTTTGATATTATGCTACTTAACAATTTCTGCTTTTGTTCCCTGTGCTTTTGGGTTCATTTCCAGAAAACCTTTGCCCAGACCAATGTCCTGAAGTATTCCCACTGTTTTCTTCTAATATTTTCATAGTTTTGTACCTTAGTTTTAAGTTTTTAACCTATTTTGAGTTGACTTTACTATGAAAGACAGGAACCAGGTTTCAATCTTCTACTTGTAGATATCCAGTTTTCCAGCACCATTTGTCAAAGAAATTGCCCCTTCTCCAATGTGTATTCTTTCCACCCTAGTTGAGAATGAGTTGACTACAAATACATGGACTTATTTCTAGGTTCTCTGTTCTGTTTCATTCATCTATTTGTGTTTCATGCCTGTTCTTATTACTATCATTCTGTAGAATTCTTTTAAGTCAGGAGTTGTAATCCCTCCAGTTTTTTCATGTTTTTATTAGTGCATTATAGTTACATATAATGCTGTTCATTTTGACATTGTCATCCATGCATGGATATTTAATATACTTTGTTCCACTTCAGTCCTCAGTACTTCATCTTTTCCTTTTCTCCTCCCTCCCCATATTCCCTTCCTCTATTCTACTGACTTTCCT
This sequence comes from Callospermophilus lateralis, assembly GCF_048772815.1. Classification (NCBI taxonomy): domain Eukaryota; kingdom Metazoa; phylum Chordata; class Mammalia; order Rodentia; family Sciuridae; genus Callospermophilus; species Callospermophilus lateralis. The sequence goes on from NW_027510157.1 coordinate 471,981, forward strand.
TCTGTTTATTTATATTTTTTATTAGTGCTTTATAGATACACATAAAGGTGAAATTCACTGTGGTACAGTCACATATGTAATAGCATAATTTGGGCAATTTTATTGCACTGCTCCTTCCTTTTCCCATTCTTCTTCTCTCTCCTTCTATCTCCTTCTCCTACTCCACTGATCTCTCCTCTATTTTCATAGGATTCCCCCTACCTTTTTTTCCCTTATTTTGGTCTAGCTTTCAAAGATGAGAGAAAACATTTGACCCTTGACTTTCTGATCTGGCTTATTTCACTTAGCACGATCATCTCCAATTCCATTCATTTATTGACAAATGTCATAATTTTATTTTTCTTAATGACTAAGTAAAATTCCATTGTGGATGTATACCACATTTTCTTAATGCATTCATCTGTTGACAGGCACCCGAGCTGGTTATTATCCAACTTAGTTACTATGAATGGCACTGCTATAAACACTGATGTGACTATATCACTATAGTATGCTGATTATAGTTCTTTAGAAATAAATAACAAGAAGTGAATAGCCAGGTCATATAGTGGGTTCCATTCCTAATCTTTTGAAGAATCTCCATATTGCTTTCCAAAGTGGTTGTACTAATTTGCAATCCCACCATCAATGTATGAGTATACCTTTTTCTACACATCCTCACCAGCATTTATTATTATTTGTATTCTTGATGATCGCCATTTTAACTGGAGTGAAATGAAATCTCAGGGTAGTTTTAATTTACACTTATCTGGGATGTTGAACATTTTTAAATATATGTGTTGGCCATTTGTATTTCTTTTTTTGATGAATGTATGTTTAGTTCTTTTGCCCATTTAATGATTGAATTAGTGGGGATATTTTTTAGTCCATTATTTTTATGAGGTTAAGTTTTTTCAGCTCTTTGTACATTCTGGATGTTAATCCTCTGTCAGAGGAGTGACCAGCAAAGATCTTTACTCATTCTATAGGTTCTTTCTTCATGATCCTAATTCTTTCCATTGCTGCATAAGCTTTTTAACTAGTTGCCATCCCACTTATTAATTCTTGCTATTATTTCCTGAGCTTTAGGGGTATTGTTAAGGAAGTTGGTGCCTATATTAAAATGTTAGAGGGTTGACCTTATGTTTTCTTCTAGCAGTTGCAAAGTTTCTGGTCTAATTCCCAGGTCTTTGATCAACTTTGAGTTGTCTTTTGTGTAGGGTGAAATATAGGGATTTAGTTTTATTCTTCTATGGAGATCCAGTTTTCCCACCACCATCTGTTAAAAAGGCTCTTTTCAGAATAAAATCATAGCATTTGCAAGTAAACGGATGGAGTTGGAGAATATAAAGCTAAGTGAATTTAGCTAATCCCACCCCAAAACAAAAACGAATGCCAAATGCTTTCTCTGATATAAGGATGCTGATTCATAATATGTTTGGTAGGGGGAGCACGGGTGGATTAGATAAACTCTAGATAGAGCAAAGGGGGGAAAGGGAAGGGGAAATGGGGGTAGGAAAGACAGTGGAATGAGATGGACATCATTATCCTAAGTACATGTATGAAGTCACAAATGGTGTGACTCAACTTTGTGTACAACCAGAGATACGAAAAATTGTGCTCTATATGTGTAATATGAATTGTAATGCATTCTGCTGTCATACATAATAAATTGGAATTTTTTTTAAATTTTTAAAATATTTTCTCTAGGGACTGGGATTGTGGCTCAGTGGTAGAGCACTCACTTGCCTAGCACAGGTGGGACCCAGGTTCAATTCTCAGCACCACATAAAAAAAAAATAAAGGCATTGTGTTGTGTCCATCTACAAAAAAGATTCTCTCCCTCTCTCTCTCTCTCTCTCTCTCTCTCTCTCTCTCTCTCTCTCTCTTAAAAAAACACATAAGTTTAAAAAAAATTTTTCTCCAACATGTGTTTTTGGTAACTTTGTCAAGTATCAGATGACTGTATTTATGTGAGTTTGTCTCTGTGTCTTCTATTCCATTCATCTTCATGTCTGTTTTGATGCCAATATCATGCTGTTTTTGTTACTACAGCTCTATAGTATAATTTGAGATCAGGAATTGTTATGCCTTCAGCATCACTCTTCTTGCTCAAGATTGCTTTGCCTATTCTGGGTCTTTTAGTCTTCCAAATGAATTTTAAGGCTGTTTTCTCTAGATCTGTAGAGAATATCATTAGTATTTTGATGTTGCTTGCATTAAATCTGTATAATGCTTTTGGTAGTATGGCCATTTTGACAATATTAATTCTGCATATCCAAGAACATAAAAAGTCTTTCCATATTCTTAGGTTTTCTTCAATTTCTTTCCTCTGTGTTCTATAGTTTTCATTGAACATGTTTTCAATCTCTTTGGTTAGATATTCCTGAGTATTTTTGTTGTTGTTGTTGGGGGAGGTTATTTGTTTTTGAGATTATTGACAATGGAAGAGTTCTGATTTATTTTTCATCAGATTCATTATTGGAATATAGGATTTATGAATGTTGACCTTATATCCTGCTACTTTGCAAAATTTGTCAGGTTTAGAAGTCTACTGGTAGAGTTTCTTTTTTGGGGGGAAATGGGGGCATCTAGATATATGATCATGTCATCAACAAACAGATAAAATTTGACTTTCTCTTTTCCTATTTGAATTCCTTTAATTTCATTTTCCTGCTTGATTTAGGTAGCTAGAGTTTCAAGAAATATGTTGAATAAGAGTGGTTATGGTTCTTATCCTTGTCTTGCTTCAGATTTTAGTGAAAATACTTTATGTTTTTCTCCATTCAGTATTATATTGTCTTGGGTTTGCTGTATGTAGCCTTTACAATGTTGAGGTAAGTTACTTCCCTATCTTTAGTTACACCAGTATTTCTAAAATGAATGGGTGCTGAATTTTGTCAAATGCTTTTTCTCATCTATCAAGACAATCATGTGTGTTTTTTTTTCCTTAACTCTATATCTTTTGATTTGCATATATGGAACCAACCTTGCATCCCTGGGATGAAATTCACCTGATCATGATGTAGTTTCTTCTTAAAGTGTTTTTAAATGCAGTTTGCCAATATTTTATTAAGAATTTTTGCATCTGCATTCATCAAAGATATTGGTCTAAAGTTTTCTTTCCTTGATGTATCTTTGTCTGATTTTGGTATCAGAGTGATACTGGCTTCATGGAATTTATTTGACAGTGTTCTCTCCCTTTGTTTTATGGAATAATCTGAGGAGGATTGGGGTTAGTTCTTTAAAAGTCTGGTAGAATATAGCTGAGAATCCATATAGTCCTGGGCTTTTTGTTGGAAGGCTTTTAATTTCTGTTTCAATCTCATTACTTGATATTGGTCTGCTTAAGTTTTCTACATTCTCATGGCTCAATTAGGGTTGATCATATATATGTAAAGAAATTTGTAAATGGCCTGGTGCAGTGGGGTTTGCCTGTAATCCTGGTGGCTTGGGAGGGTAAGGCAGAGGGATTTTGAGTTCAAAGCCAGCCTTAACAATTTGATGAGGCCCTGAGCAACTTAGTAAGACCCTATCTCAAGATAAAAAATAAAAAGGGCTGGGGATGAGGCTGAGTAGTTAAGTGCCTCTGGATTCAATCTCTAATACCAAAAAAAAAGAGAAAAAGAAAGAAAGTTGTTGATATCTTCTAGATTTTTCAGTTTATTAGAATATAAATTTTCCAAAATAGTTTCTAATGATCCTTTGGTTTTTAGAAGCATCTCTGGTGATATCTCCCTTTTCATCTCTAATTTTGTTGATTTGGGTCTTCCCTCTTTCTTTTGGTTAGTTTGGCTAAGCATTTATCAATTTTACCTTTCCAAAGAACCAGTTCATTGCTGCATTTTTTATGTTTTTTAATTCTCCATTTCATTAATTTCAGCTGTCTTAATTATTTCCTCTCTTTTTTTGATTTTGAAGCTATTCTTTTTCTAGGTACTTTCAGTGTAACATTAGGTTATTTATTTCAGATCTTTCTAATTTTTAAAGTAGGCACACAGTGCTATAAACTTTCCTCTTAGAACTGCTTTCATTCTGTCCCAGAGATTTTGACATGTTGCATCTTTATTCTTGTTTGTTTCTAAGAACTTTTTATTTCTTCCCTGATTTCTTCTTTGACCCATTCCTCATTCAGAAGTATATTATTTAATATTTAGATGTTAAAATGGTTCTGTTTTTTTTTATCTTGTTGTTGATTTCCAATTTTATCCCATTATGATCTGATAGAATACAAGAAATTATCTCCTTTTTATGTATTTACTAAGACTTGCTTTGTGCCCTAAAATATGATCTATTTTAAAGAAAGTTTCATGTGCCACTAAGAAGAAAGTGAATTTAGTTGTTGATGGATGAAATATTCTATAGATGTTTATTAGATCCATTTGATTAATAGTATTTGTTAGTTCTGAAGAGTCCTTCTGTCTGGATGACCTATCTAATGTTAACAAAAGTATGTTGAAATCACCTAGTATTATTTTATTGTGGTCTATTTGATTTTCTACATTGAGAAGGGTTTGTTTTATGTGTGTACATACACTGATGTTCAGGACATAAACATCTATGATCATTAGATCTTCTTGTTGAATGATTCCTTTAACCAATATGAAGTGACCTTCTTTATCTCTTCAGATTAATCTTGCCTTAAAGTCTACTTTGCCTGATATGAGAATAGCTATCCTTGTTTGCTTTGGGTCTGCATTCAGATAGTAAATCTTTTTCCATCTTTTCATCTTCAGCCTGTGGACATCTTTATCTATAAGATAAGTTTCTTATAAAAAACCTATGGTTTGGTCTTATTTTTTCAATCTATTCTGCCATCTATATCTTTTACTTGGAGAGATTAGACCATTTACATTCAATGTTATTTATAGAGATGATTTTTTGATTTCTTGCTATTTTAATTTATTTCTAACACTTAATTCAGACTTGATTTTCCTTTGATTTGGCTATTCTAGTAACATTAATCCCTATGCTGGCTCTGATTTTTATTTTTCATTTCTTCTGTATAAAATATTTCATTGAGTATGTTTTATAGTGAAGGCTTAGTAGTTACAGATTCTTTTAGTTTTTTCTTATTGTAGATGGAGTTTATTCTTCAATTCTGAAGAATAGTTTTATTAGATATAGTAAACTTCATTGGTGCATGTTTTCTTTGAGGGCTTGATATTTATTATTCTAATCTCTCCTGGCTTTTAGGATTTGGGTTGAGAAGTCAATTGAAATCCTAATTAACTTACCTCTAAATGTGACCTGCCACTTTTCTCTACCAGCTTTAAAGTTTCATTTTTCTTCTATATAGTAGGCATTTTAATTGTAATGTGTCTTAGAGACAGTCTTTTTTACCTTGCCTTTTGGGGTTCTAAATGCATCCTGTATTTGGATTTCTATTTTATTCCTAAGGTTTGAAATTTTTCTGATATTATTTCATTGAAAATGTTGTGCGTTAGAAAACAATCAAGAAGGTGAAGACAGAGCCTATATGAATGGAGAGAAAATCTTTCCCAGCTGTAACTCAGAGCATTCACCTTCAGGACATACAAAGAACTCAAAAAACTTAGCACCATAGAAACAAATAACCCAATGAATAAATGGGCAAAGAACTGAATAGATACTTTACAAAAGAAGAAATACAATTGATCAAAAAATATAGGAAAAATTTTCAACATATCTAGCAATTGGAGAAATGCAAATTAAAACTACACTGAGATTCCATTTCACTCCAGTCAGAATGGCAATTATCGAGAATACAATAAACTTTGGCAAGGATGTGGGGAAGTTGCACTCATATATTGTTAGTAAGACTACAAATTTGTGCAATCACTCTGGAAATCAGTGTGGAAATTCCTCAGAAAACTTGGAATGGAACCACCATTTGACCCAGATATCCCACTCCTCATTGTATACCCAAAGGACTTTAAATCAATATACTATGATGACATGGCCACATCAATGTTTATAGCAGCTCAATTCACAATAGCTAAGTTATGGAACCAATCTAGGTAACCTTTACAAATGTGTGTGTGTGTGTGTGTGTGTGTGTAGGGTGATCTTTCTCTTCCTATATTTTGTAAGTTCATTTCTTACATCTTCTTTTAGTTCATATATATATATATATATATATATGTGTATTTATATACACACACAATGGAATATTACTATATACCTATATATGCATATATATATATATACACACACACACACAATGGAATATTACTCAGCCAAAAAGAAGAATGAAATGGCATTTGCCAGTAAATTGGTTAAATCTGGAGACTATCATGCTAAGTGAAATAAGCCATTACCAAAAAACCAATGGCTGAATGGTCTCTCTGATATGCAGATTCTAAAACACAATAGGGGTGGAGAGAATCAAAGTTCATTGGATTAGACAAAGGGGAATGAAGGGAAGAAATGGAGGATGGGAATAGGAAAGACAGTAGAATGAATCATATATGACTTCCCCATGTTCATATATGAATACACAACCAGTGAAACGCCACATCATGTACAACCACAAGAATGGAAAGTTATACTCCATGTGGTTGTACTGTCATGTGTATCTAAAAAGAACAAATTTTACAAAAGAAAGAAAAGATTGTGCATTGCTTCAGTTTGTGTTTCAGTGCCTTCCTCTATATCAATGATTCTTATATTTGATCTCAGTGTTATCCCAAACTTCTTGAATATTCTGATCATGGCTTTTTAACATCTTTTCTTCATTGTTGACTTTATTTTCAAGATTATATGTTTCATCTTCAAGGCCCAAGAGTCTGTCTTCTGTGTTGTCTAATCTATTGATTATGCTTTCACTGAATTTTTATTTGATGTTTTGAGTCTTTCATTTCCAGAATTTATTTTTTAATGTAAATTTTATTTATATATGACATCAGAATAAATTATAATTCATATTACATATATAGAGCACAATTTTCATATCTCTGGTTGTATACATAGTATATTCACACCAATTCTTATCTTCATACATGTACTTTGGATAGTAATGATCATCACACCATCATTAATTACCCCATGCCTCCTCCCTTCCCCTCCAACCTTTCTGCCCTATTTAGAGTTCATCTATTCCTCCCATGCTCTCCTCCCTATCCCACTATGAATCAGCCTCCTTATATTCAGCATTTGGTTTTTTTGGGATTGGCTAACTTCACTTAGCATTATCTTCTCTAACTCAATCCACTTACCTGCAAATGCCATGATTTTATTCTCTTTTATTGCTGAGTAATATTCCACTGTGCATATATGTCACATTTTTTTTTATCCATTCATCTATTGAAGGGCATCTAGGTTGGCTCCACAGTTTAGCTATTGTGAATTGTGCTGCTATAAACATTGATGTGGCTGTGTCCCTGTAATATGCTGTTTTTAAGTCCTTTGGGTATAGACCAAGGAGAGGGACAGCTGGGTCAAATGATGGTTTCATTCCCAATTTTCCAAGAAATCTCCATACTGTTTTCCATATTGGATGCACCAATTTGCAGTCCCACCAAAGTGTGTGAGTGTCTGTCCCCAATGGAAAAGGGGTGGACCCGGCCCACTGTGCACCTGGGTTCTGTAGAGGCTGATGTGGGTGGATCTGGGCCACTGGGCTTGACCTCCCGCTGTAGTCTGCTCGTAGGAAGGGGTGGTCTTGCACCAAAGGCTAGGCTCTGACAGTGTCCGCCCTGCCAGGGGAGGGGTGAACCAGGCCTACTGAAATCCTGGATCCCAGGTGAGCTGATGTTTGCTGTCTGGGCTGATCTCAGCTCTCCAGGTGGAGCACTCGTCAGAAGGGGTGGTCCTGCACCACAGGCTAGGCTCTAGTGAGTGTCTGCCCCTCCAGGAGAGGTGTGGACCCAACCCGCTGTCTACCTGGGCCCTGCAGAGGACGGTGTGGATGGATCTGGGCTGCTGGGCTTGACCTCCTGCACCTCATTTCCAGAATTTCTGTTTGATTCTTTTTCAGAATCTTCATTTCTTTACTGAAATAATCATTCTCTTCCTATAATTTTAAGTTCATTTCTTACATCTTCTTTTAGTTCACTAAATATTTGAACTTTCTAAGTATTCTTCTCTGACATTTTTTCCAATGTGATGTCAATAGGATTCATTGTTGAAGTGTTGTGATCCATTGGGGTGGTTTCTTCCCTTTCTTTCTCATATTGTTTGCATGTCTATCCATCTGCTGTGATGATTGTCTCCTCTACTTTTATGCAAGGGACTGTTCAATTAGTTTCTTTCTCTTAAGTTCTCCAGACTGGGTGAATATCCAGGTAATGATACTTCAACTCAACATATATCCTCTGCTGTTCCCAGTATTAGCACCACTTTGGGGAAAAATACTATCCTATTAACATCAATAACTTAAGAGTAAACCACATACTAATAAAACTTAGGGGGAAAAGCTCATTTAAAATGTTCTCCACTGTTCCTCTCATCCAGGTATAAAATTATAAATATGTTTTGGAATAGATTTAAAAATAAGTTATTAAAGAGTAAAATCACTTTTACATTGTATAGAGACTGAAAGGGGGAGAAAATATGGATAAAGAAAAGATAGAATACAACAGTTACTAATATGGCATTATGTAAAAATGTGGATGTGTAACCGATGTGATTCCGCAGTCTGTATTTGGGGTAAAAATGGGAGTTCATAACCCACTTGAATCTAATGTATGAAATATGATATGTCAAGAGCTTTGTAATGTTTTGAACAACCAATAAAGAAAAGAACAATGCAAACCAAGGTGAAAAGAAGAAAAAGATGGAAGGAGCATTTGAGGTAAGAGCAGATAACGAAAGAAGGAAATGAGTGACTAAAAGGAGCAAGTGTAAACCTGAGCTAGGAAAACAAAGATAGAATGATTCCAGCTAATGCTTAACCCACTAAAAGAAATACAATCAAATGGGTTGAGGGTACAATATGGACTAATAAGGAAACATCTTCTGAGTCACAATTAAAAGTAACACATGTAAGATCAAAATTGATATTAGAACTATTTATAACAGTCCATGTTGAGGTGGAGAAATTTCTTATTGAGTCTTCCTGATTTGGAGAACATCAGGATTTGAAGACCTTTAGAAGATGCCCACCACTCTTAAGCTTTACTTCTCTGTTTCCCTGGGTATGGACTAGTGATCACACCAGGTCACCTGTAATAGAATTCTAGAATTCAGTGTGTCTAGGTACCTACTAGCTTTCTTTTGGGTCAGAGAAGATGGTCTCTAATTGTCTGTGACTTTGCAGCCCAATTATTTCCTGTTAGGGGGTGTAGTCTTGTGTGCCCTCCTGAAGAAAAGCTCCATGTATCCAGTGCTGTTGAATTCAATGTGTGCTACCCTGTGTATATTTTGAAGTGTGTGGGGTATAGCATTCTAAGGTACTATAGTCTGTTTGATGTGGCCCTGGGGGGAGGGGATTGTGGGTCCCATATGGGATTGCCACCCTCTGGAATGTACAGGTCTCAGGTCAGTGAGCTTATATCTGAGAACACTGGTTGGTAGTTGGTGACTGTGAGGTGCTGCTCTTCTGTAAGTCCCCAGAGGAATGTACTGCTGTTGTGTATGCACAAGATTCTCTGCTATAGATAGTGTATATATATATATATATATATATATATATATATATATATATATATATATGAATGATATATGATTCCTATATCCTCAGGAATACCCTTCTGTGGGTCCATGTCTGAACAAAAGTTGAATTAACTGGCAACTGTGGGATTTACAGCTGTAAATATTCCTAGAGGTTCTGGGGCACAGAAGCTATTTCCCTGTTTGCTATGGACTTCTTGCCAGCCAGTTCTTGTTCATCAGCCAAGGGGCCTGAGCTTACATACGTATAGTGTCCATGCTATGTCTGCTCACTGTTTCTGTTCGACAAAGGGGAACAGGATGCAGAGCTCAAGGATGTCATGCTGTTAGGGGGCACTGTGTGCCCAATGCCCTCCACAGGGCCTTAAAGTAGCATCGAGCTTGGTGACTGCAAATGTAGAACCTGTGACTGTGGGTTCTCTGTGGTGCTCTGTGGCACAAAAACCTCCACCTTTGTTGATATAGATCACTGGAGTACCTTCCTTGTAACTGGGTTAGAGTATCCATTGGCCTGCTTGTGTCTGAGCTTCTACTATCTGTGGTTGTGAATTGTGGGTACCCACTCCCCTCCACTGAGACTTCTATAGAGAAGCACTATCTAATCTGTTCTGGTGGCTCTCTGCAATTTCAGGGCCTGCAGGTTCAGGCTCTCTGTGGGCCTCCGTGGCACAAAAGCCTTTACCCTGACTAGTTCAGCTCACCAGGGTTTTACCCATGATGAGGATGGGATGTCAGTGGTTCTTTCTTTGCCTGAGCTCCCATAGAGGCTATGGGGAGTGTTGGATTGAGGCTAGCACTCCCCAGGAGTGATTATGTCTAAGATTAGATCCACCACTTTCCCCTTGTCTGACATAAGGGAAAAGCATCTCAATAACTTTCAGTTAACAGAGATCCTTCTACAATTTTCTATATAATTTCAGTGATTTAGACAGATTACTGAAACAATCCATTTTTGAGGTATCCCCTCAGGTTTTACTTATTACTATCTGAAAGTGGGAAGAAGGTCTGTTGATTTAATTTCTTCTAGGGAGGCTGGAAAGCTGTGGCTGCCCTGCCTGGCACAGCTTTCAGTATACAGTTTTTGGGTTAAACTGGAATCTCCACAGTCTTTGGTGCTCCTGTCCCATTTTAACTTGGTCTTCTTTTCTTCCCAAATGTTAAGAAAGTAGGCTATGGGCTTTACCTCTTTCTTTTTTATTACCCCTCCCCCCATCCCACCCTGGTCAGAGTTCAGGGTAAAGGAATTTTGTCCTTATTCTCTGTTCCAATAACCAAACTCCAAGCCCCTCCAACTATTCAGTCTTTTGTGGTTCTGTGCAAATTTTAGCAGTGTTTAGTCCATTTATCTGAAGAATGTCATGGTTACTTTGATAAAAGTTGCATTGAGTCTGCACACTGCTTTAAGTAATATGGAAATTTTATCTATATTAATTATTTCAATCCATTAACATGGGGGAATCTTTCCACTTTTTTGTGTCCTCTTCAATTTCTTTCATCAGTGTTTTACAATTTTAATCATAGAGATCATTCACATCTTTGGTTTAATTTATCCCTAGGTGTGTGTTTAATATCTATTGTGAATGGAATTGCTTTCATGATTTCTTTCTTAGAAATTTTATTGTTGGTGTCTAAATAAGGTACTGATATTTATATGTCGATTTTATATTCTGCAACTCTACTGAATTTGTGTATCTGCTGTAGCAGCTTTTTGGTGAGCCTTTGAGTTTTGCTATCTATAAATCATGTCATTTGCAAACAGGGATAATTTGATATTCTCTTTTCCTATTTGGATACCCTTCATTTCTTTCTCTTTGGATACCCTTTACTTACCATATGATATTGAATAGGAGTGTAAAAGTGGAAATCCTTGTTGTGTGTGTAATTTAGAGAAAACAATCCCAGTTTTTCTCCTTCAGCATGAGATAGGCTGTGAGTATGTTATGTACAACCTCAAGATTCATTTCTTCTATACCTAATTTTTTAGAGTTTTTAATCATGAAGTGATACTGATTTTTATTGAATTTTTTTGGTGCATCTATTGAGATGATCATATGGTTTTTTCTCATTTGTGTTTTTAATTTGGTTTATTATTTCTTTCATTTCAAGGATTTCTATTTTTTTATAACCTCTATCTCCCTGTAGAGGTAATCTTTTTCTTCTTGGATTTATTTATGTAGCTCATTGTCAAAGTGATCTTTCACTGTCTATATTTGTTGTCTAATGTCTTTTTTGAGATTCCAAAACATTTGAATCATGTAAATCTTGAAATCTTTCCTGTCATTTTTTCTGTTGTTTCTGTTAATTCTTCTAGTGATGTGTTGTCTTGAATTGTTTGTGGTACTTTATTCCCTTGTCTTTTCATGTTGCTCGCATTTCTTTCCCACTCTGTGGGACTGGTGTGTTATTGTTTTTACCCTATAGATTTGTAGTGCTCTTGTATAGTTCCAAGATCCCTTTCTTTGTGGGGAAGGACACTGTTGACAGTTCCCAATATCAACAATACACGACCTATAATTATTGTTATTAAGACATTTATAGTTAGTCTCAGTGTCTAAAAATGTTGAATTCAATTTTATTTAAAATATAATCAGTAGTTTCATAAAAGGTATACAGTTTCTGGTGGCGGACAGAGAACTGGGGGTCAGGTGTTTGATGTTATGTTAAGGGGGAAAGATGTGAAATTTGGAACTTTGGAGGAGAACTCTAATGAAGAGGGTTTGTAGCAGGGGAATTGACAGGAGGCAATTTAGGGTAGACAAGTACGTGGGAGGACAGTAGAATGCATAAAAACAAACACATGTATGTATTTAGAAAATTACAAGAAGTAAAAATAGTAAAAATTAGGAGGTTGAAAGAGGAAGAGAGGGAGGAAAAAAATAAAAAGGAAAGAAAGAAAGAGAAAAAAGAGAATGAAAAAAGGGGGGCTTATGCAATTATTTTATTCTGGTAACTCACTTCTTAAAGTTCTATTTTTTCATGCAAAGTTCTGTTCAGTAGCAGAACTCTGCCGGTAGCCACGCCCACCAAAAGATGGCAAGAAAGGTTTTCCAAGATGGAGTCCATCTGTTTCCCACATCAGGGTGTCTGGTGAGATGGGGGGAGGTGGGATGTCTTCGTGCTGTGGCTAGAACACAGTCCGGTGACCTGCGTGGGAGCAGAGCGTAGTCTGGAGTTCTGCCGCTCTGCAGAGGTACTGATTTGGTGTTTCTGCTCCATCGCTTAAGAGTCCTGTGGGTGCTCAAACTGTGGGCTTTGGGAGTGGAGTCTGGACTCTTACTGGAACACAGAGGCTCTGAGTTCTGCTCGGTGTTCGCAGCTCTAGTGGATTCTGTGAAAATCCACTGTATGGGGTCCTGTCACATGCTTTGAGGTTTTGTATTCCATCAAGGCAAAACCCCATGGAGAAGCCACCTGATAGCTTTCTCAGGTTCATGCACAAAGCAGCCAGAAACGGTATCTCCTCTACTCCTCCATCTTGATCATACGGTTTTTTAATCCTTTATTCTTTTCATATGGTTACACTTAATGATTTGCATATGTCAAGACATCCTTGCATCCCTGGATAAATCCTTTTTGATCATGACATATAATCCTTCTAGACAGATTACTGAAACAATCCATTTGGATTGTGCTTCTAAAATTCAGTTTGCTAGTATGTTTTAAAGGTTTTTGCATCTATGTTCATCAGAGGTATTGGTCTCTTATTTTTTTCTTTCGTTATGTCCTCATCTGGTTTTGGTATCAAGATAATGATGGCTTTACAGAATGAGTTAAGAAGTGTTCCCCTCTCTGAATATTTTGGTAAAATTTGAGAAGAATTGATCTCAGTTCTTTAAAGAACTGCTAAGATTCAAGAGTAAAGACATCCAGTCCTAGGCTTTTCTTTAGGGAGAGAAGTTTATTTCTGATTTAATACCCTTACTTATTATTGGTCTGTTTAGGTTTTCTATTATCTTTCAATTTTGGGGGGGGTTATATATGACCAGAAATTTATCCATTTCTTCTAGGTTTTCATTTTGTTTTTTTGATGTATAATTGTTTAGTCAGTAATGACCCTTTTATTTATGTGGTATCAATTTTAATGTCTTCTTTTTATCTCTGACTTTATTTGTTGGAGTATCTCTTTTTTGTGTCTTAGAATAGTTAAAGGTTTGTCAATTTTAAAAATAGAAAAAAAATGTTAATATTTATAAAATTTCTAAAGTTCCTCTTTCTGTAAATATCTAGTTTTATTCTATTGTAGTCAGAAAATGTACATACTATAATTTCATTTTTTTAATTTGCTAAGATTTTTTTGTGTGCATCCATTTACTAATGAGAAGAAAGTATATTCTGCAACTGTTCAGTGAAATGGTCTGAATGTGAATGAAATGAATGGTCTGAGTGAAATGAAGACATTTGCAGACCACTTCACTCATCAGTTGCAGACTATACTATTTTACAAATATATGGGAGTTAACATTATCTTCTGTGAATCAGTGAAGAAATCAAAAGGGAATTAAAAATTTCTTGAAATTAATGAAAGCAAAAACACAACTTAACAAAACCTATGGAATACAAAAAAGTAGTTGAGAAAAATAGAAAATATCAACAACTTTTTTCCATTCTTAAAATTGACAAATCTGTGGGCATATATAACCCCCCAAAAATGAAAGCTGAGATCACAGAAAACCTAAATAGGCTAATAAATAGTAAAGATCAGTAATAAGCTTCTCTCCCGGAAAAAAAAGCCTAGAGTCATGTTACCTTGTTTGTGGATGTTTCTTGTGTCCTTATGTTGTTGATTGTGTATGTACTAGATCAGTTGCCTCTACCAATGTTATAGGGTGGCTTTCATATTAAATAACTTCCTCCTGCACTACTCTCTTCACCTATAATCAACATTGGTAATAACTGCAGGTATCTCGGTGGCCTACACATCAGGTGTTATGAGATTGTACTGTCGGGTGGGATGCAGCTCTCTTAGGTGGGGAGAGTTTGCCGGCCTACTCTGAGCATGTGCTCTGAGTATGGGATGACTTCCAGTTTCCAGGAGTTGCATGATTATGGGTCAAGCCCATTCAGTTCCAATTGGTGTGGTGCAGCATCCTGGTAGTTAGTTAGATTTCTATAAGTGTCAGAGATGCACAGGTACCATTACAGGGCTTCCAGTGACCACCTACTCAGGGTAAACTGCCCAACATTTTCAGGCCAGATTTATTGGAATAGTCTATTTAAATGAGTCTTGGTATTGCAGAGGATGGGCAAGACTATTCAACTCCTTCCTGGTGATCTCAACAGAACATAAAGCTTGACTGCTTCCTGAAGTCATGGGTGGTTGGTCAGGACCACCTGACTGCTTCCCAGTGTCTCTGGAAACTGAAACATTCATGGCATGCTGTCTAGCTACTTTGCACAGGCATGGGTTTATGGTCTGGGCCACTTAGCTGCTTCTAGGCAACTGGAGAGTGGTTAGGGTCACTTAACTGTTTCCTTAATTTTCTACATGCCAAATCCCTCAGATCATAATTCCCAGGTGTTTCTCAGGGCCATGAGGAATGTTGTTGCAGCCACCTGGAAAATTCAAAGGTTTGAATCGTAAAGCAGCAGGGAGAAGCTGCCTGGCTGCTTCACAGAAACCCAGGTGGACAGGGTTTGCATATCATACCGTCCAACAGGAACCTATACAGGAGAGGTAACAAGTGGGCTACATTCTTTCTCTGGGGCAATGCAGCAGTGTGGTAACCTTGAAGCTCTCAACCTGGACTCAGGGCCTGCAAAGGCTATAGACTTCTCCAGCAGCAAATGCTTCAGGTATCTCTGGATTTAATGGGGACTGTTGAACACCTCTGCTTACTCTTTCCCCACCAAGCTTCTCTTGTTTCAGAGAAAATTAAAAAATGAGAAGGTAGATGCTGTGGCTTATTTCCCTTCTGCGTATCTCCATAGTTGTTACATCTCTGCCACCTTCCCACTGCATACCAGCACCCTGCCTCAAACATTCCAATAATATAGCTGGTGTACTTTTCTTGTTTGTGGAAGAAAATGTGCCAGGAACTTTTAGTCAGTCATCATGCTGATCCAGAGTTGTAATTTCATTTCATCTGCATTGAATATTTGGAGCAAATGTGGACTTTCCCTGATGCCTGAGTTCACCATACAGTTAGGTATTGTAATACTAGTATTACATGAGTATTAGTTAATATTCTTGAGATGCCCTGAAGACCACTTAAACTTAACACATGTTCAAAGGCAAAAATCATCAGTACCCATGATGTCCTACAAATTTCAGAATCCTCTATCTTCCTGATTCATGACCCTTAGCATATGGCATTCATCCTCATGGTCACTCATGATTACAAGACAGCTTCAGAAAAGGCAGAAAGGTAAAGAGTGAACTTAGCTTCCTTTTTAAAGAGGATTTCCAGAATCCACTGTGCAACATTAGCTAAATCTAATCTAATCTCTAAATCTAATCTCTGAGAGTCTGAAACACTTGTTCAGATGGGTATTCTAACTCTCAAGAAAATACAGGGTTAATTAATGATGCAGTGACCTCTTAACCACAATGTCAAGGAAGAACACACAAGGCTCTGAATGGCCTGCTATCCCCAGTCACTAACCACCCATTTTTCCAGGAGTTTCTTCTTCCACTTTTCCAAACAAAGTTCATGCTAATGCCAAACTGAATTTTGACTACCTTCCGTAGCAACCTGAACATCCACTTGGGGTATCATTTGTCACATGTAATTCCTTGCCCTGTGCCTGCCTTTCTTGATAGACTGCAAAGTCTGTGGAAGTTCACTGATGGATTCCCAAATCCAATCACTGGCTTGATACATATTGAGTGCTCAATAAGTGTTTCTTTATTACTTATGTGTGAATGGATGAAAAAATGGCAGATGGATGAGTAGATGGGAAGATAGGTAAGTAGATGGATGGATGGATGGATGGATGGATGGAAATAAAGGTATGTGAATGAATGGATGGGTAGGTGGCTAGATAGATGGATGGATAGGGAACTGGATGAATGAGTAGAGGGATAGCAAAATAGATGAATGTGTGGTTGGGAGGAAGACAGGCAAGTATGTTAGATTTTTGTCACTGAAAAAATATCAAGAAAAACTACTTAATGAAGGAAAGATTTAATTTGGGCTCACAGTTTCAGAGGCTTCAGTCCATTGTCAGCTGGCTCCATTGTTTCTGAGCCTGTGGTGAGGAAGTACTACATAGTGGAAGTATTCGTAGTGGAAGTACTTCATAGTGAGCAATACTGCTCACTTCATGATAGCCAGAAAGCAGAGACAGTGGGGGAAGTCTGGGCACAAGATATAGTCCCCAAGAACACACTCCCAAAGACCCACTCCCTTCAACCAGATCTTACCTCCTACAGTTTCTACTACCTACTAATAATGTTATCAGCTATAAACCCATCAAAGGATTAATCCATTGATGAGGTCAGAGCCTTCATTTCCTAAAAGTCCTCCTCGGAAAATTGTTACACTGGAGACCATACCTTCAACACATGAGCATTTGGAGATCCAAACCAAAATAGCAGAATAGGTATGTACATGGGTGGATGGAAAGATGAATGATAGGAGGTGGGGTGAATGAATGGAAATATCAAAGAATAGATAGATGGGAGAGTGAGTAGCTAAATGGACAGACAGATGGAAGTATACATAGATATGTAAAAGGATGAATGGATGGATGCAAGCATGCATATATGGATACATGGACAGCCAGATAGATTAATTTTACCTATGTTCTTTTATATCTCTGGCTTTTCCCATATGTAGTTCCCTCTGCCTAGAAGAAGATTTTCTTCTATCTTCCACTCTAATTCCTCCAGTAACCTCTTCTCGATTCTTTAAGATTCAACTAAAATGTTCTCTCTTCAGAAAGCTCTCTCTGGCTTCAGTTACCTGAGTAGGTATCCTGATTTTTGCTCCTACATTTCTAATGCATCCCTCCACATCAGACTTTACTACTTCACTGTGCTGGACTGTAAGTCTGGTTCAACTCATCAGGTTCTGAGCTCTCTGAGAGCAGCACCTGATGTTGATGCTGTGTGTCCAGCACTGGTCCTATAGCCAGTCCTGAAGCAGGAGTGCAAGCAATTTGTAAGAAAATTTGAATAAAAGTAAAATTGATAAAGAGCCTGACTGGGGATATGCCTCAGTGGTAGTGAAATTGCCTAGCATATACTAGGACCTAGGTTTAATCCAAGCACCAAAAAAAGGGGAAAAAAAGAAAGTCCTTTGGCAGGCATAGAAGCACATGTCTGGACTCCTAGATACTCATGAACTGTGGCAGGAGACTGCTTAAGCCCATGAGTTCAAGGCCAGCCTAGGCCACATACTGAAATTGTGTCTCAAAAAAAGAAAGAAAGAGAGAAAGAGAAATAGAGAAAGAAAGAAAGAGAAAGAAACAAACCCCTGTGCCTGAATCAACAAATGGGACTTACTTAAACTGAAAAGTTTTTTCTCAGCAAGAGAAACTATAAGAGAGGTAAATAGGGAGCCTACATCATGGGAACAAATTTTTACTCCTCACACTTCAGATAGAGCCCTAATATCCAGAATATACAAAGAACTCAAAAAATTAGACAATAAGATAACAAATAACCCAATCAACAAATGGGCCAAGGACCTGAACAGACACTTCTCAGAGGAGGACATACAATCAATCAACAAGTACATGAAAAAATGCTCACCATCTCTAGCAGCCAGAGAAATGCAAATCAAAACTACCCTAAGATACCATCTCACTCCAGTAAGATTGGCAGCCATTAGGAAGTCAAACAACAACAAGTGCTGGCGAGGATGTGGGGAAAAGGGTACTCTTGTACATTGCTGGTGGGACTGCAAACTGGTACGGCCAATTTGGAAAGCAGTATGGAGATCCCTGGGAAAGCTGGGAATGGAACCACCATTTGACCCAGCTATTGCCCTTCTCGGACTATTCCCTGAAGACCTTAAAAGAGCGTACTACAGGGATACTGCCACATCGATGTTCATAGCAGCACAATTCACAATAGCTAGACTGTGGAACCAACCAGATGCCCCTCAACAGATAAATGGATAAAAAAAAATGTGGCATTTATACACAATGGAGTATTACTCAGGACTAAAAAATGACAAAATCATGGAATTTGCAGGGAAATGGATGGCATTAGAGCAGATTATGCTAAGTGAAGCTAGCCAATCCCTAAAAAACAAATGCCAATTGTCTTCTTTGATATAAAGAGAGCAACTAAGAACAGAGCAGGGAGGAACAGCAGGAGGAAAAGACTAACATTAAACAGAGACATGAGGTGGGAGGGAAAGGGAGACAAAAGGGAAATTGCATGGAAATGGAAGGAGACCCTCATTGTTACACAAAATTACATATAAGAGGTTGTGAGGGGAATGGGGAAAAAAAACAAGGAGAGAAATGAATTGTAGTAGATGGGGTAGAGAGAGAAGATGGGAGGCGAGGGGAGGGGGGATAATAGAGGATAGGAAAGGTAACAGAATACAGCAGTCACTAATATGGCATCATGTAAAAAGGTGGATGTGTAACTGATGTGATTTTGCAATCTACAATTGGGGTAAAAATGGGAGTTCATAACCCACTTGAATCTAATGTATGAAATATGATATGTCAAGAGCTTTGTAATGTTTTGAACAACCAATTAAAAAAAAAAGAAAAAAAAAGCTAAATAAAGATATTGTGTCCATCTACAACTAAAAAGACAACAAAAATAAATTTAAAAGACACAGATGTTACTAATTTGATTAATATTATTCTTTACTAAAACAAAATACTAATATTTTCCCTCTAATTCTTATTGCACAATTAAACCCAAATTTTTTCTCTAATGTTATGTATTATGCAACTAATTGCCTAAAGACTGGCATTTCACTTTTCCAAGTGATACTCTTATAATTAAAGTCAAATGATTACAGAATATGAAAATAATATCAATGTGCTTTCTATTTCTAAGTCAACTATCCTATTTCCCAATAATTTATTTATCCATTTTTTTTTCTTTTGGCACCAGGTATTGAACTCAGGGGCACTTAACCACTGAACCACATCCCCAGTCCTTTTTTGTATTTTATTTAGAAATAGGGTCTTACTGAGTTGCTCAGGGCCTCAATAATTTGCTGAGGCTAGCTTTGAATTCACTATCTTCAGCACCACATAAAAATAAAGGCATTGTGTTGTGTCCATCTACACCTAATAAATAAATAAATAAATATTTTTAAAATAAAATATAGAAGCAATAATTTATCTGGCTATCTGAAAGGGCTGCAATGAGATAGAATATCTAAAATCTCCCTAAAAGTTATAAGTGGAATATAAATACTAGATGGTATCCATATTAAAAAATAAATGGTTGCCTTACAAATTAAAAAAATTTAACTACCTCCCTTTTCTTATTAATTGCCATAGGAAAAGGAAGAAGCTAATTATCAACATTATAATCAGTCTGAAATCATACTGTGAAGTATATGAAAAGCTCATAAGTGATTCACTACATTATTATTATTATTTAAAATGCACACTAATATTTGTCAGGTTAATGCTTTTAAATAAAATCATTAGCTCCTTATTCAAGATATAATAAAAACACGACTAACAAGCATTTTACAAACACAAAATTTAGCTAGAGCTGCATTATTTTTATAACTAAAATACATCAATAAATATTCTAATGCTAAAACCATTGAAAGTATTTTAACACTTGCTAGAGAGATCTGACTTTCTGAAAAATACTTACTTCAAAGAATTTGAAAAATTCCCAACTAATTTTTAGATATTCAGACTTATAAAGCCCTATGACCTCTTCCAATCCAATTAATTCTCAAAAACATCTAATTTTGTTTCTAATTAGGTAGTTAACCATAAAATTTCAAGTCTTGTCATTAGCATTTACTTTTTTGGTTAAGAATAATATATTTATCACATATTTTTCTCTAACTTTTAGGTATCAATTAATTGAAAATGACATTGACTATGTAAATCACAAAAGAAAACCCAAAATGCCAAAAACCCCAAACTCAAAATAAATCTGAATTCCAAAGGAAAACAAAGAATTATAAAATACAAAATTGGATGGTTTGCCAAGTAGGTAAAGAAAACATTGTCACCATTCCCCAATTATAAAAGTGAATCATAGGAGACGACTTTTCTTTCAATGGTAGGATTGAAATGAGGGCCTCAGGCATGCTAAGTACAAGCTCTACCACTGAACTACACCCCAACCCACAAATCACCACTGTTGTTCATTAATGCTGGTCAAAAATTTGCAGTTTTATATGCATGAACAAAATAAAACAGGATAAGGTTAAAAAAGTATAAATTTGTGTAATTCACTTGGCAGTTCCCAGTGTGAATGCTACCAACCTTGAGTTTCTGTTTTGTATAAACCAAAGGCTTTATGATAGCATTATTTCTGGAAACTAAAACTGCACTCATGAAATAAAGTTTTGAAATAATTAAATGTTTTTTAACTAAATATTCCTAATTCTCTAAGCCATCATAAGGAGGAAGACAAATACCAAACCATAAAATATGTCAAGTGTACAAACTATGTACTTCTCAAATATCCAACTTTACATTCTTCTGAACAAATTCCACTGAATAACAGTGAGATCACCATCAAAAAGCAGCAGTCAAAGGGGCTAACCATATAAAATCAGTTAAAATATCAAAATCATACAGCTAATGGTAATGAATTAGTTAAATAATGAAATAGGAGAACATTTCACATAAACATTTTATATACATTGTATCATTTATATCTCACTACAACTTTAGTCTGCTATTGCCCCCATTTAACAGATAAAGAAACAAGACTCAAATAGGTTACGTAGCTTACCCAAATTAATGTAACTAGTAAATTAAAGAACTTATATTCAAAATCAGCTCCATCAAACATCAAAGTCTTATGCTGTTTCTGCAGCAAAGATCTTCTTGGAATAAGGGTAAGGTATATAATATGTCATTAAGAAAGTAAGTCACAGCCAGGTGTGGTGGCACACACCTGTAATCCTAATGGCTCAGGAAGCTGAGGCAGGAGGATCATGAATTCAAAACCAGCCTCATCAACTTATTCTAAATAATATATAAAAAAGGACTGGGGATGTGGTTCAATGATTACATGCCTCTGGGTTCAATTCCCAGTACCAAAAAAAGAAAGTAAGTCACACAGTTACTATAACATGTATTTGTTTAAATTTCTAAGCATTCTACTCAGCTACAAAACCTTCGTTGAATAATAAAATTTCAGGAAAACCAACCAGAGACAATAGATGTGTTTTTGTCTAACTATCCCAGACTGCTGGGACTGGAATTCAAGAGTCCCTCAACTCTATTGCTACCCATGATAAACATATACAAATACTTAGGAAATACTAAGCAGAACTCAATAGGCATTATAAGGGGAATATAAAGTAATACAAAACATGGCAATATCTAAGGCATGGACAGCAAGCATCCAAAACAATTTTAACTCATCTGAAGCTAAATGATGACTGTAATACATTTAACAAATTTGTTTGCCATCTTACAATTTAAGAGGACATTTTAACATTGTTTTAGTAATCCTCTTTAAGTTAAAAGCAAAAGCTATTTAGTGGAATTTAAACCAATGCATACCTTTGAAGGGCTATACACAATTTTCTCAGTTATATTACCTTAAAGAAGAAAATGCTAAGTGAAATTTTTCCTCCAGATGATGCCCACTTTTAACTTTAAAGGAAATACCAATTTAAAACCACAGTGATAAAAATGTTGCAGTGCTTTTAGGACTTTCAGATTCATATCAAAAGTCAAGAGGGGGCTGGGGTTACAGCTCAGTGGTAGAGAGGTTGCCTGCTATAAGTGAGGCACTGTGTTCAATCCTCATCATCACATAAAAATAAACAAAATAAAGATTGATATTGTGTCCATCTTTAAAAAAAAAAAAAGTGGGAAATGGTCTGCTGGAGAGCAAGAATAAGCGCAACTGACCCTCCCCAAAGGAACCTCCTTTCTGACTTGACTTTTTGTTAATGACAGACAAGCCCTGAGCTGGTGGAAGTGAACAACTACCCAGGTATTTGACTGACCACTGTCAAGTCCTTGTCCTATGCACAACTGCAGCTGATGCTACCCTGGTACACAAACAGGCAGCAGCCCTAGATTGGGTTCAGATGGGGCCATACTGGGGTACAGATGGGTCCCCCAAGCCCAGGTGAACTAGTATCAATGGCCCCACTCCTGGATTCTCATCAGAGGGAGTGACTGGGACTTAGCACCAAAGCTTCTGCAAATGCAACAGGGCCTGTCCATCAAATGACTGCTACCTTGGAGGCATGACTAGCCATAGAAGCACAATCTAAACACCAATTTTGCAATTGCCAGAGAAGCTGTCACAGGTCTCCTGGTTACCAGGGAAACCATAATGCCCCACTGGGTCTGTTCCAATGACAGCTACAGTAGCCCACTCTCAGGACTCTCACTGCCCTGGAAGAAAGACAGATGGTTGGCTTGGTAAGAGATTGGGGGCTGCTGCTTCATCTAACTGGGTTATAATGAATGCTGCCACTGCTCCTGAGGTCCCATCAGACTTTCAGCCCTGCCACTACCACATAAGCCATGGGGCTGTCAATCAAGCAGCTACTTCTTCAGTGGTCCAACCCAGCTGTCATCAGGATGGCTGCAGGCTCAGCTGTCCTGAAGTGGTTCCAGGAGATGTGGCTTCAGCTATAGCAGTTTTAGACAACCTACAGTCACCCACCGAGGAAGGAGGTTTCCAACCTGTAGCCACTTTGGATGCCTCCACCCACCGTCAGCTGCCCCCATTCTGGCAGAAAAGGAGCACCTCCCCAGCCCACAACAGCCAGAACAGGTGAGCCATAATACACCTATGCAGGCTGGCCTGACTAAGCAGAAAGCCTGAGTATAGTCAACAGGAGACTGTGCACATGTATTAACCTATCCCTGTTTGGCTAAAAAGCAAACTTCCTCATCAGGTCAGTCTGAGACCTATGTCCTGTTTATAGACCCCCTATGCTGGAGTATAGTTTCCAATAAAGACTTGTTGGGATGGTTCTACTATGGTGCATGATCTCTATTTGGGGTAAAAAATAGATGAGCTGCTTGCATTAAAAGCTGATAACAAGATCTACTAGCCCTATAGAATGCCTAACAGAGAGAGCTGCTTAAAGCTCTAGAGAGCAATGGAGAGCTGTGGAGGAGGTGAGAAAAAGCAGCTAGAAGCCGCTAGCTCTGATCACTAGATATGCTCCTGAAAGCTGCCAGGGGATACTACCCTGGCTGCAAAGGCACTGCCAGGAGTGGCTGGGACAGCTATTAACACCTTGAGGATAAGATTACACTAAGGGTAAAGGGATGCTGGCACTCAGAGCTGGTAACACTAAGATGCACTTTATCTTTTCGTGATTTCTATCCAAACCAAGCAAAAGAACCCCTGACTGATTGGTAACTGTAGCAATCAGCATCAATTCCCAACTCCTTCTGTGCGCCTCCTTACATGAGGCTTAAAGTCTAAATCATCATTTTCTAGACTTCCTTGCTAAGTGAATTGTGAATTTGATTTGTTATTTGTCTTTCCTTAACAGAATGCCATTTCTTTCTCTTGCTTTATTATATTAACAGTACTATATCGAATAGTAATGACAATGACCACCCTTGCTTTGCACATAATGTTAGGTGAAAGCATTAGTCTTTTACCAATAATTACAATATTAGCTACAGTTTTACATAGATCTCTTGCTATATCAAGTTGAGAAAGCTCCTATTTCTAAGTTTGTGAGAGTTTGCCTTCTATTCCTATCTTTCTAAGCTTTTATCATGAATTGATAATGAGTATTGTTATATGCCTTTTCCTATGCATTTATGAAGATGACCATATGGTTTTTTACAATTCTGTTCATATTTTGAACAATAATTTTCAAATAGTGAACCAATCTTTCACTTATAAAATAAATGTCACTTACCCAGGATGGAGTATCCTTTTCATATTAATAAATTGAGCATTCAGAATGTTTTCATTCATTTCCAGAAGTTTGTAGTATATAACTAATGAGACCAAGCATTAAGGATGTTTTCTTTCATTATTGGGAATTTGGAAATGAACAAGATGGCCTTTAGGAAACTACCCAGCCTCTAGCTTATACAATGTGTAACATGTAAATAACTGGTGACAGAAATAACCTGAGGAAAAAAATGATCTCTGTTTTTGAGATCTGAAGACCTTAAAAACATTTCATGACTAGGCAAGAAGAATCAGATAGCAAGTATCTGGCCCACCCTCTATGGGAAGATACCTATAAAGCACCTGCAAAATGCACCCTACATCAGCTTCTATAGAGATGGGCTTTGTGACAAGTCTTCTATCTTCTCCTTTAGCTGACTTCCGAAATAAATTCACCTTCCTTGTCTTAACACTTTGTCTCTTGACTTAACTACCCTGCTGTTAGATGAGCAGCTAGACTTAGTTTAGTAACATTAACTGTATTCACTTTACTAATATTTTATTAAATAACATCTTTTTGTATTAGGGTAATACTGGTAAAATAACATCATGTCTCTCCCTTCCATTTTTTGAAGAGTTTGTACTTAACTAGTATCAGAGGTGAGCAGAATTCACCAGTTAAGCCATGTAAGCTTAGGCGGTAGGCGCTTGCCTAGCACATGCGAGATGCTGGGTTCCATCCTCAGCACCACATAAAAATAAATAAAATAAAGATATTGTGTTCATCTATAACTAAAACTTCCTTTGTAGGAGAGTTTTGAAGTACAAGTTCAACTTCCTTAATAGAGACTTATCCATGTTTTCTTGACAATAATTTGGAAGTTTGTATCTTTTTTTTTCCTCCCAATAATTTTGAGTTGAAAATGGACCTTTATTTTATTTATTTATATGTGGGGCTGAGAATCAAACTCAGTGCCTCACACATGCTAGGTAAGAGCTCTACCACTGAGGCACCACCCCAGTCCCGGAAGTTTGTGTCTTTGATGGAATCTGCCCATTTATCTAAGTTATCAAATGCATTACAAGATAATATCCCTTTATTGTCTTTTAATATCTATAGAATCCGTAATGATGTGTCACTTTCTTTTCTGGTAATAGGAATTTCTGTTTCTTTGTTCCTTATTAGTCTGATTAGAGGCTTATCAATTTTACTCTGTATCAAATAACCAGTTTGGTTTCATACTTTTTTAAAAAAACTCCTCCTTTTTAAAATATAATTTTTAGTTATAGATGAACACAATATCTTTATTTTATTTATTTTTATGTGGTGCTGAGGATCGAACCCAGCGTCTCGCATGTGCTAGGCAAGCACCTACCACTGAGCCACAACCCCAGCTCCAAATTTGTTTTTATGTGGTGCTAAGGATCAAAAGCAGGGACTTGCATGTGCTAGGTGAGCGCTCTACCACTCTACCACTAAGCCAAAATCCCATCCCCTTATTTATTTATTTTCATGTGGTGCTGAGGATCGAATCCAGTGCCTCACACTGGAAAGTGCCCTACCACTGAACTATAACCCCAGCCCCTCACTGAATTTTTTAAATACACATTTTTTTGATGCTGTTTTCCATTTCATTGACTTTACTCTCTGTCCATTCCTTCCTCTTCTTTTTCTGGGTGTAACTTGTTCTTTAGTTTCTAGTTTCTTAAGGTAAAAGCTTAGATAACTGCTTCAAACCTTTTGTTTTCTAATATGAGCATTTAACACTATAAATTTCACCTAAGAGTTGTCCTTTAGGTGTATCTCTCAGATTTTGATATGCTGTGTTTTCATTTTCATTTTTTTATTCCTTTATGACTTATTCTTTGGCCTATGAGTTGTCAGAATATGATGATTGTTTTGAAATACCTGGGGATTTCCCAATTATCTGAATCTGATTTCTAGCTTAATTCTACTGTAGTTAGAGAACACAGATATATTCCTTAAAAAAATTACCTCTAAAAAGAAAGAATAGAAATCAAACTCAATTTTCCTACGTTAAAGAACTATAAGGACATGCCCAAATTAGAGTCATTCAGCTTCTTGTATGGCATCCTTTCTACTATCATATTTTTTCTCAATAATGTCTCAAAACAAGACTTGTTATCGCTCCCTTCACTTCAAAAAGAAAAGAAAAAAAATTAAAAGTATTCCACATGTAGCATCTCATTTGATTTCTACAACTCTATATGTAAGCAAGACAAATGATATTATTTTGCACATGGAGAAGTTGGAGCTGAAGGGAATGACTTGCCCTACTATTCTCAAATGTCTCATTTACTCCTCAATTCTCAAAGCTGGAGCAATATAGCTGAGTGTGGATGTGCACACCTGTAATCCAATGACTTGAGAGGTAAGGGTGAAGAATCCCAAGTCCAAAGCCAGCCTCAGAAATTTATCAAGCCCTAATCAACTTGATGAGACCTCATCTCAAAATAAAAAATAAGAAAAGGCTTGGGATGTTGCTCAATGGTTAAGCACCCCGGGTTCAATTCCTGGTACAATAAATAAATAAAATAAATAAATACAGCAATATAGATCAATGAAATCCACAAATAATTAAAATACCTCATTTTAGCTATAGTCGGAATTACCACAACCTCAGTTCAGCGTGAATTATAGTAAAATTGACTAGTTTGTTTTTAAATCTTGACTTCTTAAACAGATTCATTATTAGCAAGATTCAGACAACAAAGAATTGGCTAAACTGCAAAAAATAAAAAGCAAACTAACAAAGAACATAGGAAGTAAATAAGATCTGTTTACTAGGACATAAAAAATTAACATGAAATAAATATATCAGTTATATGTTTTCTCTTTTAATGTCCTAATTATCGATTAGGATAAAAAGCTCTAAAATATTATCTGTTATTATATTAAAATATGTTAAAATTGAATAGTAAATATTCAAAAATATTATTTTATGCTATCCTATTAACAACTAAATTTCTAAACTATAATGTTATAGAAATGAAATGGCTTTAAAGGTAAAGACACGCATTCTTACCATGTAATTGCTGACTTACAAGTTGCAGAGATTCCTTCAGTTAGCACCACTTTGGCTCAGATATCAGTAGTAACAGCAACCAAAATTAAAACTAAAGGAAAAAAAATAAAAACAAAATTAAATGCCAATAGGCAGAAGCTTTCAAGTCTTCAAAAAAGTCTTAAATTAAAATTTCATATTTCAGTAATTTTAATGAGAGTCTTAATCCCAGAACCTGTTCTTCTCTAATTGGTTTAAGCAAGAAGCTGATATGGTATATGAATTCCCATAAAATTTCAACTCCCTATCCTGGAATAAACTCTGAAATTAACTTCAGGGACTCATAGTTAATAAGAGCTAAAGGTATATTATAGGTACGTTCAACTGAACCACTCAATTCGTTTATTCAACCAAAACATGCATTTTAAGGTTTGTTACTGCCTACAGAATCCATCAAATATTGATCACTGATGAAGACTTGTACCTGATGAGAGCCTTTGTAGTAATTTTTCCCACAATAAGATTCAAACTTAATGAACATCTTGGGGATCATATCATAAGTATTTAATAGTACACCTAAGGATAAAGTAGTAGAAAAGATTTTATACCTGCTGAGTGAACCCAATAAAATATTTCCAGGATACTGTATATTAGCAACCAGGCTATGCAGCAATCTGGCAAACAGTGTTTAACTATGTGCTATAGTATTAGGTAATGAACAGTAAAATGCAGTTTTCTACTCAGAGTTATAGTTTACTTGGAAGAATACAAATAAGAAAAATTTAGTGAATAGGCATTAATACATTCAGCAAAACTTTATCAAGCATCTTGTATTAGCCCCTTTAAACACTGAACACACAAAACTGAGTAAGAAAATAACTGACAGGGGGCTGAGGTTGTGGCTCAGTGGTAGAGTGCTTGCCTAGCATGTGCAAGGCATGGGCTTCGATCTTCAGCACCACATAAAAATAAATAAATAAAATAAAAATATTTTTTTAAAAAAGAAAAAACTGACAGATACATGCAAGCAATTTTAATGTTATAAGGTAAATGCAAAAAAGTGATAACATGACAGCCTAATAATAATGTATTGTAATATGTCAAATAACTTCAGGGAATCTAAGGATAAGGAGGATTGAAGTTTGGGAAAGGCAGGCCAGGCAAGAAAAAGTAGAAACTGCCATTTCCATGGGGCGGGAAAAGAGCCTAATACACTCCTGTGTCTACTAGAAATAATTATAAGAACATGTATGAATTATTTATAGTTCAACAGATTTTGAGAACATAGTTCAGACTGCCACATCCTTTCAAAAGTATCTTGATAATTCAGAATGACCATTTATTCAGTTTTATACTGTGTTACATGTATACTATTTTGCTTATTTAAAATCAAAAGTATCACACAGCTTTCTTTTTCATCCTTAGGAGCAGCTGTACAGCATGCTCTTGATTACACAGAGTAAAAGGAAAAAGTGAGCTTTTCCCTAAGTAATCTGCATTAAATCATCACCTTATTTATAAATACAGGTTAGATTATTAGATTATTCAGGCCTCATTTGTCTTCCATCAATCAGATGATCTGATTTGAAGATTCTGAAAGTAACCAGCAGTATAAGCCCTATGAAAACCTATTTTAGAGATGGTTTTATCTAGCTAATGTGGTTACAACGAGCTAATGCTGCCTAAGAGTGAGGAAAGTGTCCAACACCGGGTCTGTTTTGTGGATGTTTAGGAATTCTTCCATTTGTGTGAAAGTCTATACAATTATTACTTTTGTTATTAGCTATTATTTGGTAAATGCTGTAGTCAAGATCAATCATAATACTAATATTTCACATACATTTACTTAAATCTTGAGAGGCAAGTTCTTCCATTAAAAATGAAGAACTTGAGGAACAGAAGGTGATTTGCCCAGGATCACACAGTCAGGGGGAAAAAGAAGTGTCAGGACAAGTTTGTCCAACTAGAGTCACTGTTTTTAACTATACTGGGCTGTCTCCTTTTGGATAAATAAAGATGCTCCCCTCCCCTTTCTTATCCAGCTGCTAACATACCTAAGTCAGGCACCACAAAGGTCTTGAAGAATATAAATTCCCTTTTTAAGTGTGTAGCCTCATTGCCAAGTGACAAGCATCAGTCCTTTAAAGTTATAGGTCAAGGCTGTAAAGTATGAAACACAACATCTCTACTAGAGGTGCAATACTGCCAGCTCAGAGGTGCATGTTTCCATGAAACACCATCATTCCAATTCTGTTCACATCTGTGGTTTAATCTCTACATTGTGCTGGCAGTGCCCCCCCATGGAGCAAGAACACACCTGCCCTGTAATTTCTAAATTGGTCTTGTGTTTGTGATGCTCTAGCAGACAATAAGGCCCACCTCCCTTCTAGCTATTTGTTGATTAGAAGAATGAATGAAGGAACAAACTTATCTTTATGGAAATCCTCCCTCAAAAATCCCACCAAAGATGTACTTATATTTTCTGCACAATGCTATCAACTAACCCTAACATTAAATCATAATTTAGGGAACAACCATAGACCAAAGCCAAGCCAGGATAATTAACTACCTGCTTAAAATTTTTTTTCTAAAAATAAGGTGGAAGGAGGACCAGACAGTTTGTAGTAATAACGTGACTTCAGGAAATTTCAATTGCATTACAGACTATTCACCTCCAAAGCATACAAATTGCTTTCTGGTTATGTTTCACTACACAGTGACACAAAAGACAACTAAATTTTTCTCATAAAATATTTAATTTTGTTCTAGAAGGCATTTTACAAGGTCAAGGATAAGAAGGTTTTCCCTAGTAATAAGCCCATAGTCTTACTTATTCACTATTTTAGAGTCAATATGAAATAAAGAATCTTTTTTGTGAAAACGTTTAACCTGAGAATAGGTTGTGCCAAAATGACTGCTAATCTGCTGATATTCTTCCAATCTGATTGTATTTGGATTTGTTTACTATTTTGGTCCTTGCCATCTCTCTTAAGCCTCTGAATTATCCAGAAATCAGAAGCTAGTACATACAGAGTTTACACAGGCTCTCTACAGAAAGACTGTTCTGTACTTCATTCCCTAGCACAACCTCTTTAACCAGGCTTAAATTCTACATTCTCTTCAAACCCTAACTATTCACACATTAAATTCTATTCACTTACAAGACTCTCAAACTGTATAGAACATGTAGCCACTATGAGATTCAGAGAAACATATTTCATTAAAATGTTAAATACAAAATTTTGGTATAAAGCATATGAGTAGCACAAATAACAGCAATTCCCCCACCCGACCCCTCTTTGATTATCTTAGATTCACCAATCAAAACAGGCCCAGTTTAATAGGGCTGGCATGATAAAATAAAGTTCCTTCTGTTTTAACTCTATAGGGAAAGTAACTGAACAATCAACCCATTCTTCCAATCTTATTTCTATAGTCTTCATCCCTCTTTTGTCCATAGACTGCCTGAACAATGAAATGTTGCCTGATTCTAGAATCACAAATAAAATCCAGTTAGATCTTTTAATATGTTATACTTCTGCCCTTTGAAACCAGCCTCCTACTATGCTGCAGAATGTAGCCATGATTCTCTCAAAGATGAAGCTATGAACAGGAAGATACTACACAGACCTGAAAGTGTGAAGTGCGAGGTCAGGTACAGGCATGCAGAGACTGATTCCATCTGCAATTAACACGAAAAATCTAAACTTTTCATGTGGAACAGTGACACCAAGAGACTGATTTCTGTCTTTTCAGATGCACAGATTATACAAAGTTAATGTAAAGATAAATGCTCATCACCATGTAAATACAGTGCTATCAAGTGACAGATGCAGAGCTTGCTCTTAAAATAGTGCTTGTATTGTCCATCCATCCCCAAGGAAATGCACAGGCCCATATATTTGACTGAAGCAATGTCACATAGTGAAAGAGACTGAGAACCATACACCCCATGTACTGAGGCTCCCCACCACAACAGCCCACCTACTTCTGCTTGAACACTGTGGAGGCCGAGGAAGTTCATGATTTGTAGCCACAGTCATTAAATGTCACTATCTAAAATAAGGCTTCCTTTGTACTCAATGAAAGCCTACATCCTTATAACTTCAAACCAGCACTTCCTGATCTCCCAGATTCTGTGGAGCCCTACAACTTTACCAGTTTCCTGGGATCTGAGGCAGGACTGCCCAGTGCTCTCCAGCTGGTCCCATAAGATGCTGCTCAGAGCCACACTTACCTCACAGGCCTGCAGGAAAAGCCCTCACCCTTCTCAGTGTCTCTCTGTCCTGACCCATCTCTCTCTCAGTGAATATCCGACTAGTTTTATTTTCATCTCTTCACACTGCCACCACATGTGACACACCCTGTCCTGTAGCACTATGGGGCAACAACACTCAATTCCTGGGAACAAGATATAGGGGCATTACTTCCACTTGCCAGTTACTTTCTAAGATAGGTTCCCCCTACTTTTCATCAGAACACCCCATCCTCAGCCTGCCCAATGCTGGCATTTTCTGTATCCACTGCTAGGCCTTAGCCTCTTTCCTACTAGTGAAACTCAATGGTAACTGCTGCTGCAAGATACTGCTCAAGCTAGCCTGGCAGCAACCACTTCCCCCGTTCTCTGTGCCCACAACAGAATGCTACAGAATTTTGAGCCAGATTCCAAGTTATGCTGGCTTCTCTGCTTACACAGCAGGAGACTCAAGGCAGCTGAATTAAACCCATGTTTCCCTAACTACAAAGATGAGACTGGGAGAAGTATTATTATGAGCTAATAATGTACTGGAAGAGTTGATCTTGGCAATAAGATGACACTATCCCACCTGCCCCTGGCACTCAGCCAACCAGATCATGCAATATGCCAGAGTGGAAAACTACCATGTCCTCCCAGGCCTTTAAACAGACAGGAGTTCACAGCAATTTCCTGATCAGTGTGGCCCAGAACAAAACAAATAAGCACAGGAAAAATGTAGAACCA
Organism: Callospermophilus lateralis; assembly: GCF_048772815.1. NCBI lineage: Eukaryota > Metazoa > Chordata > Mammalia > Rodentia > Sciuridae > Callospermophilus > Callospermophilus lateralis. The sequence continues at coordinate 504,508 of NW_027510157.1, forward strand.
AGATGATTTCACAAGTTCAGGTTTTGTTCTAGTCTTAAATTTGCTCACTTATTGATTACTACAACAAAAAGAACCAAACTGCTGAAAATTCAACTTGTCACTATAACAGTTCTTAGTATTTTTCTCTTATTCTCCTTCTTCCTTGGTACATAGATAATATTAAAGAAAAAAAAACTTTTATCAAATAAATGAATTTTCCCAAATGCCTAGGTAATAAAATAAATCATGATGTGTGTTCCTTGTCTACTTCAACCAGAGAAAGCTAGACTTGCCTTGTTCGCAATGATTTCATGCTTGCTGTCTGACCACCACTTTTAAATGCAGCACAGGCAATATGCATAATATGCATGAGAATTTGAGTCAACAGGACAGTTGCTTCCATTCAACTACACAGTTAATGAGCTTCTTTGCAATAGATATAAAAAGATAAAATAATAACAACTTATTTATGATAAAATAAGGTTTCTAGCTTGAGGAAAGACTGCTGACTAGAATCAAGTAAAAAAAAAAAAAAAAAAAAAAAGCTTTTAAGCAACATTCCGGAACATCCACAGTCATTAAATACAAATGAGGACTAGTACCACTTGGCATCAATAAGCCATTTTCTTTGGAATACTCAGAGGCAGCCTGAACACTGAAGAAAAGAAAGGGACAGGCAGGGTAGTAGGAGGAGACAGAGAACTGGACATTTTACAAGGTGGACAGAAAGTGATGAACAGGGCTCATGAACAGGAAAAGCAAAGTGAGACCAGAGGGTCATTGAACCTCTGTCCAGAATTGTGTAGAAAACATATACAACAAGCTTACCAGCTAGAAGATTCCAAAATTTCAATTTTTTTTTAAACTCCCCATTTTTAAAAGTGAGACACACTGTCCTTGGCTGATCTTCTGTTGCTCTTGACCCCACAAAGACTACAAAGCAGAGGCTATCAGGGACACCTTTAAAGGTAACAGATTAAATCTTGAAACAGATCCAACCCAAGTGAAAAGATTTCCTTGCCCAAACGATTTTTCTCTGCTTTAATTACTGCACCCTATAACTGGAATTTATCCCTGATTCAGAGAGATGCTAAAAATAGTGTGTTTTAGAATATAGAATGAGACACATCATGTAATTTTGTTACTAAATGGACTCCTAGTGTTTCACTGTTCAGTAACGTACTCTTCAAGTACATTTCCTCTTTTTTATTAATCAAAAACTGTAAAACACTTCAAAGACATGTTAAACATTAATTATCAATACAAATTATATTTATTAGTTTATAAGTGAAATTTGAGGCATATACTAACCTGACTTAAGAGTCTCCTGACTTGTTCCCTCTATTTCTAATCATGACCTTCATTAAATACCTTTGATTGCAAGAGTACCACCTAATTTGCATATGATGAGTGAATTAAAGCTGTTATACAACAGGCTCTCCATTGCAAATGACAAATTAATAACAACAACTTACATTTGAATCCACAGTGCCATTTACAAAAAGCTTTCACATAAATCATCTCATGTAATCCACAACAACCCTGACTCCAACAAGACAGAAATCACTTTAACCATCTAAAAAATTAGGAAACATAGAAAGAAAAGACTCGTCCAAAAAAATCATAGCCAAATAAAGGTGGGAGACATTCACCTATCAAAGTTAACTCCATCTCTGACTCCCAATTATGGGGGTTTGGATGTAAGATGTCCCCCAAAAGGTCACATGTGAGACATTGCAAGAATGTTCAGAGAAGAAATGATTGAGTTATGGGAGCCCTAACCCATTCAGTAAATTAATCACCTGATGGGATAGAGTGGTAATTGAAGAGGGGGTGAGGGGGTGGGGGATGGCAGGGGTGTGTGTGACAGGGGTGGGGTGTGGGTGGTGGCTTTGGAGTATATATTTGTATCTGGCAAGTGAGCTCCAGCTCTCTCTGCTTCCTGACATCATGTCAGCTGCATCCCTCTTCCACACTCTTCCTCACCTTGAGCCTTGAGGAACAGGGTCTGCTGTCTGGGGATTGAGACCTCTGAAACCAGGCACTCCTAAATAAACTTTTCCTTCCCTAAAATGGTTCTGGGCAGATCTTTTAGTTGCAGCAGCAAAAAAGTGGACCCAAACACTCCCTCTATCTTTTTCAGTGTGTTGGTGCAACCATCCTAGCCTGGGTGAATCACCCCTCCCTACAAACTTCTATAAAAGGAATATCACCCATGTGCCAGCCAACTTATGCTGCTGTATACTGTGGCTAACCTTTGGAGACCTATCCTTTGCCTCCTCAAATCAATCAGGAGCCCTGAGAGGGCAGGAATTGTGTGTTTTTGTAATATCCAAAGCCAATTCAGTGTATGTAATAGGCACACACTAAACTTCTGTTTATGATGCCACATGTAGACAAGATCTCATTCCCTAACTTCAGAAACCAAGCCATGAGCTGGGCATGGTGGTGCACGCCTGCAATCCCAGTGCCTTAGGAGTCTGAGGAAGGAGGATCTTGAGTTCAATGTCAGCCTTAGCAACTTAGTGAGGGCCTAAGCAACTCAGTGAGGCCTTGTCTCTAAATAAAATACAAACAGAGCTGGGGATGTGGCTCAGTGGTTAAGCATCTCTGGGTGCAATCCTCAATAAAAAGAAAATGAAGAACCCAAGCCATGGCCTTCTTAGCTTTGGCTCCATCCAGAAAATCTCATTCATGTACCCTTATAAATAAGCTAAAAATTATTATTATTATTCTGATTTGTTGTTATTTTCTTTCTGCTTTTTACAAAAAGAGAATTTCTTAACTGGCTCAAAATTGCCTTACATCTTACTGGCTGGGTTTCTGCCCCTCTTCCACACCTACTGCATACCATCCCTGGATTCTGACTGCATGTTGCTTTAGGAATACCCACTCATGTTTTTATTCACTTATTTTGACTACCTTGATTCCTAAATAATCTCCTGGCTTCTATTCTGGTGCCAGAACCTCACCTTTATCTGCCAGACCAACCTTGACTCTCAAACCTGACTTTCTAACCTGTCCTCACATGTACAACAGTTCATCACCTACTCAGGGAAGCCTTCTACAACTGGTCGAAAGAGGAAGTGTGCTGTTTATTGCATGCAAAACTTCCACTGCTGTTTAAGGAGAAGGATAAATGTAACAACAGTTCTGATGATAGTTACTCTCACCTCTCTTTGACCCTTATTTTATTCAAGCTCATACTCTGAAATGGTGGCAGATGCCCTGGCCTACTATAATATCACGGTGCAGTGAGCTAACTTTTAGACACCCGTGCGTTAGAGCACAACCCAAACAGATTTGCTTTAATTTCATTAGGCCCCAGTTGGGGGAAGGGCAGAGCCGCCGGGCGCCTGCAAGGTAGGCAGACCTACGACTCACCAGCAGATCAGGCCCAGCAACCCACGGAGTGGCAGAGCCACCCCTGCGCCTGCAAGGTAGGCGCACCTGCCACCCACCGGCAGGTCAGGCCCAGCAACTCTCTGAGGGACACAACTGCTCCACGCACGTGCAAGGTAGGCGGAACCGTGACCACCGACAAAGCAGGCCCAGTGGCCCGCCAGACACATCGCCCCGGTTGGGGGAGGGGCAGAGCCGCCGGGCACCTGCAAGGTAGGCGGACCTGCGACCCACCAGCAGAACAGGCACAGCAATCCGCAGAGCAGCAGAGCCACCCCCCGAACCTGCAAGGTAGGCGGACCTGCGACCCACCGGCAGGTCAGGCCCAGCAACCTGCGGAGGGGCACAGCTGCCCCACGCGCCTGCAAGGTAGGCGGAACCGTGATCACTGAAAAAACAGGCCCAGTGGCCTGCCAGACACATCGCCCCGGTTGGGGGAGGGGCAGAGCCGCCACCAGCGCCTGTTAGATAGACAGACCTGCAACCGACAGACAGAACAGGCCTAGCGGCCAGCGGAGGGGCACAGCCGCTGCTAACGCCTGCAAGGTAGATGGACCTGTGACCACCGAAAGAACAGGCCCACCAAAAGTACAGGCCCAGCGGCCTGCTGGCGTGGTAGGCACATTGTCCCAATTGGAGGAGGGGCAGAACCACCACCAAAGCCTGCGAGGGAGACTTTGCAACAATACAAGAGCAATATAAATATATAGGGGGAAAAATCAATAACACAACAGTTTCACCAAGCAGAAAGAAACGCGATCAGTTTGAAAAGACAAGGAAAGAAAGGACCACAAGCAATGCAGGTCAACTCAACTTTAGAAGAGGTAATATCTGCAGCAGATGGAATGTCAGATAAAGAATTCAGGATATACATGCTTCAGATGATCTGGAGTCTCAAGGAAGACATTAGACAGCAAAATCAGACAATGAAAGACCACATCGACCACTTCGACCACTTCGACAATGAATTACATAAACAAATTCAAGAAGCAAAAGATCAATTATACAGGGAGATAGAGGTTATAAAAAACAAACAAACAGAAATCCTGGAAATGCAGGAAACAATAAACCAACTTAAAAACTCAATTGAGAATACTACCAGCAGAGTAGAACACTTCAGACAATGAAGACAAAGTATTTCAACTGGAGAAGAACATAGACAGCTCAGCAAAGCTGTTAAGAAACCATGAGCAGAACATTCAAGAAATATGGGATAACATAAAGAGACCAAACTTAAGAGTCATTGGGATACAGGAAGGTATAGAGGTCCAAACCAAAGGAATGAGCAATCTATTCAACGAAATAATACGAGAAAACTTCCAAGACTTGAAGAATGAGACAGAATCCCAAATCCTAGAAGCCTACAGGACGCCGAATGTGCAAAATCATAAGAGATCCACACCTAGACACATTATAATGAAGATGCCTAACATACAGAATAAGGAGAGAATTTTAAAAGCTACAAGAGAAAGGAAGCAGATTACATTTAGGGGTAAACCAATCAGGATAACAGCTGATCTTTCAACACAGACTCTGAAAGCTAGAAGATCCTGGAATAACATATTTCAAACACTGAAAGAAAATGGGTTCCAACCAAGAATTGTGTATCCAGCGAAATTAAGCTTCAGGATGGAAGTTGAAATTAAAACCTTCCATGATAAACAAAAGTTAAAAGAATTTGCAGCTAGAAAACCATCTCTTCAAAACAAACTCGGCAAAATATTACAGGAAGAGGAAATGGAAAATATCAATGAAAACCAACAGCGGGAGGTAGTACAGTAAAGGGGTGGGGGGAATAATCAAAGAGGTAAACAAACCATGTTTAGTAACATAAATAAACAAATATGGCTGGAAGAACAACCCATATCTCAATAATAACCCTAAATGTTAATGGCTTAAACTCACCAATTAAGAGACACAGGCTAGTAGAATGGATCACAAAACAAGACCCAACAATATGCTGCCTTCAGGAGACGCATTTGATAGGAAAAGACATACATAGACTGAAGGTGAAAGGTTGGGAAAAATCATATCACTCATATGGACTTCGGAAACAAGCAGGAGTGTCCATACTCATATAAAATAAAATAGATTTCAAGCCAAAGTTAATCAAAAGGGATGAAGAGGGACACTACATACTGCTCAAGGGAACCATACACCAACAAGACATAACAATCATAAATATATATGCCCCAAACAATGGTGCAGCTATGTTTATCAAACAAACTCTTCTCAAGTTCAAGAGTCTAATAGACCACCATACAATAATCATGGGAGACTTCAACACACCTCTCTCACCACTGGACAGATCTTCCAAACAAAAGTTGAATAAGGAAACTATAGAACTCAATAACATAATTAATAACCTAGACTTAATTGACATATGTAGAATATACCACCCAACATCAAGCAGTTACACTTTTTTCTCAGCAGCACATGGATCCTTCTCAAAAATAGATCATATATTATGTCACAGGGCAACTCTTAGACAATATAAAGGAGTAGAGATAATAGCATGCATCTTATCTGATCATAATGGAATGAAACTGAAAATCAACGATAAAAGAAGTAAGGAAAAATCATGCATCACTTGGAGAATGAACAATAGGTTACTGAATGATCAATGGGTTATAGAAGACATCAAGGAGGAAATTAAAAAATTCTTAGAGATAAATGAAAACACAGACACAACATATCGGAATCTATGGGACACATTGAAAGCAGTTCTAAGAGGAAAATTCATTGCTTGGAGTTCATTCCTTAAAAAAAGAAAAAACCAACAAATAAATGATCTAATACTTCAACTCAAAATCCTAGAAAAAGAAGAGCAAAACAACAGCAAAAGAAGTAGAAGACAAGAAATAATTAAAATCAGAGCTGAAATTAATGAAATCGAAACAAAAGAAACAATTGAAAAAATTGACAAAACTAAAAGTTGGTTCTTTGAAAAAATAAATAAAATCGACAGACCCTTAGCCACGCTAATGAAGAGAAAAAGAGAGAGAACTCAAATTACTAGCATACGGGATGAAAAAGGCAATATCACAACAGACACTTCAGAAATACAGAAGATTATCAGAAATTATTTTGAATCCTTATACTCCAATAAAATGGAAGATAGTGAAGGCATTGATAAATTTCTTAAGTCATATGATTTGCCCAGATTGAGTCAGGAGGATATTGACAACCTAAACAGACCAATATCAATTGAGGAAATAGAAGAAACCATCAAAAGACTACCAACTAAGAAAAGCCCAGGACCGGATGGGTATACAGCAGAGTTTTACAAAACCTTTAAAGAGCAACTAATACCAATACTTTTCAAGCTATTTCAGGAAATAGAAAAAGAGGGAGAACTTCCAAATTCATTCTATGAGGCCAACATCACCCTGATTCCTAAACCAGACAAAGACACTTCAAAGAAAGAAAACTACAGACCAATATCTCTAATGAACCTAGATGCAAAAATCCTCAATAAACTTCTGGCGAACCGGATACAAAAACATATCAAAAAAATTGTGCACCATGATCAGGTAGGATTTATCCCTGGGATGCAAGGCTGGTTCAATATACAGAAATCAATAAATGTTATTCACCACATCAATAGGCTTAAAAATAAGAACCATATGATCATCTCGATAGATGCGGAAAAAGCATTCGACAAAGTACAGCATCCCTTTATGTTCAAAACTCTAGAAAAACTAGGGATAACAGGAACATACCTCAATATTGTAAAAGCAATCTATGATAAGCCTCAGGCTAGCATCATTCTGAATGGAGAAAAACTGAAGGAATTCCCTCTAAAATCTGGAACAAGACAGGGATGCCCTCTCTCACCACTTCTGTTCAACATAGTTCTCAAATCACTGGCCAGAGCAATTAGACAGATGAAAGAAATTAAAGGCATAAAAATAGGAAAAGAAGAACTCAAATTATCACTATTTGCAGATGACATGATTCTATACCTAGCAGACCCAAAAGGGTCTACAAAGAAACTATTAGAGCTAATAAATGAATTCAGCAAAGTGGCAGGATATAAAATCAACACGCATAAATCAAAGGCATTCCTGTATATCAGCGACAAATCCTCTGAAATGGAAATGAGGACAACCACCCCATTCACAATATCCTCAAAAAAAATAAAATACTTGGGAATCAACCTAACAAAAGAGGTCAAAGACTTATACAATGAAAACTACAGAACCCTAAAGAGAGAAATAGAAGAAGATCTTAGAAGATGGAAAAATATACCCTGTTCATGGATAGGTAGAACTAACATCATCAAAATGGCGATATTACCAAAAGTTCTCTATAGGTTTAATGCAATCCCAATCAAAATCCCAACGGCATTTCTTGTAGAAATAGAGAAAGCAATCATGAAATTCATATGGAAAAATAAAAGACCCAGAATAGCAAAAACAATGCTAAGCAGGAAGTGTGAATCAGGCGGTATAACTATACCAGATTTCAAACTATACTACAGAGCAATAGTAACAAAAACAGCATGGTACTGGTACCAAAACAGGCGGGTGGACCAATGGTACAGAATAGAGGACACAGAAACCAATCCACAAAACTACAACTATCTTATATTCGATAAAGGGGCTTAAAGCATGCAATGGAAGAAGGATAGCATCTTCAACAAATGGTGTTGGGAAAACTGGAAATCCATATGCAACAAAATGAAACTGAATCCCTTTCTCTCGCCATGCACAAAAGTTAACTCAAAGTGGATCAAGGAACTTGATATCAAATCAGAGACATGGCGTCTGATAGAAGAAAAAGTTGGCTATGATCTACATACTGTGGGGTCGGGCTCCAAATTCCTCAATAGGACACCCATAGCACAAGAGTTAATAACTAGAATCAACAAATGGGACTTACTCAAACTAAAAAGTTTTTTTCTCAGCAAAAGAAACAATAAGAGAGGTAAATAGGGAGCCTACGTCCTGGGAACAAATCTTTACTCCTCACACTTCAGATAGAGCCCTAATATCCAGAATATACAAAGAACTAAAAAAATTAGACAATAAGATAACAAATAACCCAATCAACAAATGGGCCAAGGACCTGAACAGAAATTTCTCAGAGGAGGACATACAATCAATCAGCAAGTATATGAAAAAATGCTCACCATCTCTAGCAGTCAGAGAAATGCAAATCAAAACCACCCTAAGATACCATCTCACTCCAGTAAGATTGGCAGCCATTAGGAAGTCAAACAACAACAAGTGCTGGCGAGGATGTGGGGAAAAGGGTACTCTTGTACATTGCTGGTGGGACTGCAAATTGGTGCGGCCAATTTGGAAAGCAGTATGGAGATTTCTTGGAAAGCTCGAAATGGAACCACCATTTGATCCAGCTATTCCCCTACTCGGTCTATTCCCTAAAGACCTAAAAAGAGCACACTATAGGGACACTGCTACATCCATGTTCATAGCAGCACAATTCACAATAGCAAGACTGTGGAACCAACCTAGATGCCCTTCAATAGACGAATGGATAAAAAAAATGTGGCATTTATACACAATGGAGTATTACTCTGCATTAAGAAATGACAAAATCATAGAATTTGGAGGGAAATGGATGGCATTAGAGCAGATTATGCTAAGTGAAGCTAGCCAATCCCTTAAAAACAAATGCCAAATGTCTTCTTTGATATAAGGAGAGTAACTAAGAACAGAGTAGGGACGAAGAGCATGAGAAGAAGATTAACATTAAACAGGGATGAGAGGTGGGAGGGAAAGGGAGAGAGAAGGGAAATTGCATGTAAATGGAAGGAGACCCTCATGGGTATACAAAATTACATACAAGAGGAAGTGAGGGGAAAGGAGGAAAAATATAAGGGGGAGAAATGAATTACAGTAGAGGGGGTAGAGAGAGAAGAGGGGAGGGGATGGGGGAGGGGGGATAGTAGAGGATAGGAAAGGCAGCAGAATACAACAGACACCAGAATGGCAATATGTAAATCAATGGTTGTGCAACTGATGTGATTCTGCAATCTGTATATGGGGTAAAAATGGGAGTTCATATCCCACTTGAATCAAAGTGTGAAATATGATATATCAAGAACTATGTAATGTTTTGAACAACCTCCAATAAAAATTAATTTAAAAAAAAAAAAGAAAACATAGAGGGTCACACAGATTAAAACTGAAACACGCTCCACCGCCTTGTGTGAACTTGAACAATGGACTGAGCCCCATGATCCCAGCTTCCTCCTCTGTAAATGGGGTTAGGATGGGACCGTCCCCGGGATGAGGACAGGAAGGTCCTCTGCCTGGGGTGAGCCCAGGAAGGGCAGGGGGGCTCAAGGAGGTTACAGCTCCCCCGGAAAGCCAGACACCAGGACGGTGGAGACAGGGCCTGTGTCCTGGTAGGAGTTCGAGTTGCTTCAGGTTGAGAGCAGGTTAGGGAGGGAAGGGAGTGTCACATGGAGCTGATAGACGTCGAGACGCCACACCACACACACGCCCAACATAAACAGACACAGGTCGTAAGTGCACGTGTCTACAGCGTGTCTGTGTGTAGAGCGTGAGGCCCGGGAGGACAGCAGTCTTCATGGGAACCTCGGGGAGCGGTGGACGGCCTGCTCCAGGGAGAGCAAGCGGCCAGGTGAGGCTGCTGGGCCAGGAAAATGGAGCAGAACCTGGAAGCCGTCACTGGGGGATACCGAGAAACGAAGGAGACTTTCACAGGGAGTGACAGGTCAGACAGGGAGTTCACGGTGGCTGAGGAAGGTACCAGGACGCAGAGTCGACAGGACTGGGTGGAGGCCGCGTGAGGATCGAGGAAGGAGAGTTCAAGGCCGACTCCAGGGTTCTGGATCAGTGACTCTGTGACTTAGCCACGGCAGGTGGCATCCAAGAGAGGACAGGAAGTGGGGCCAGATGGGAGGCACTGGGAAGGCCAGAGACCAGTGTGGTTTCTGGTCCACGTCCTTTGCGTCTGCCCTCTTCTCCTCAAGCCCTTTCCTGCCGTGGTCCTGTCTCTGTTTGAGTGGGGTCCTCCAGGACTCCCAGGGTCACTGATGCCCATCTCTTCCGCTGTGGCCCTGGATGCTTCCGAGGCTGGTGGGAGGGTAAAGACGTGTGAGACACACAGGAATTTCCCTCCAACTTTCAGAGTTTGAAAATTAGGTTGGCTCCGGTGAATGCCCCCGAGGACAGTCAGCTGTGGGCTCGGTCCCTCTCCCTGCCTCCCAGCCATCAGCTCTGCCTCTCCTCGCCCTCGCCTCTGCTCAGTGTCAGGTTTAGAGCATTCTCTCCTCTCTACCCTCTCTGGATTGCTACCAGGGGCGCATCTTTGAATCAAGCCTCTCCCCAAAATGAACTGACTTTAAAATACCAATGTTCCCAGCAGTTCAGAACGAGGCAGGAGGATTGCAAGTTCGAGGCCAGCCTCAGCAACTGAGCAAAGCCCTAAGCAACTTAGTGAGATCCCTCAAAAAAAATTTTTGAGATGAAAATAAAAAATAAATAGATATAAAAATGCAAACCTTAGGCAGCTCTTGCAAAGGCCTTTGGTAACAGTCAAACTCATCGCTCACTCATAAAGCAGACTGACTGTTTTCATGTACATTGGGGTCTTTTGGTCTCCCGATGCCACCTGCCCCTCCCCAGATCAGAGTCACTGATCCAGAACCCTGGGAATCATGAGGGCAGGGGCACTGCCCTCCCCAAGTCAAAGAGTGGACTCCCAAGCTGGCCAGCAGGACTCCCTGCCCAGACTCTGCGGCAGAGATGAGAGGGAAATGTGCTGGGTTGGGAGCTCATCGTGGAGGAGGTCAGACTGGGGCCCATTTGCTGAGCAGTCTGTGTGGCCTGCAGGGATGCCTGGTGCTGTCCAGGGTCCCAGCTCCACTGCTTCCTGAGAGCAGGCTCAGACTGTTTCCCAGGCTCCCTCCACTTGGGTCTGGCCAGTGGGGTGTGAGTGGAATTGGGACGGGCATTTCAAGAAATGGCTCATCACGAATCGCCCAGATGCAGGCTCTGCACCCATTGCCTGAGCAGAGGGGAGTCCAAGGACCAAGAGCAGGGTGGAGCCACAGGACAGAAGACGCCCACAGGACAGAAGATGGGTGGCCGAGGGACCGTGCAGAGGAGAGCACCCCACGACCCTGACTGATGGGTCTGCGCTATGAGACACAGAGCCAGGTTGGCCCCGGAAATGACTCTGCCCTGATTAATTCAGAAGGTGCCCCTTCTGAGCCTCCAGCCTTCCAGTAGATTCCTTCTAGTAAAGGTCTCTCATGGTCAAGGTTTTCTGCTTCTGGCCACTTTCTATTTTCTGCAATCAAAGAACCCTGATGGTAGGAGCTGGGAGTGACTTTAGAGACCATTTCCCAAAATGAAGGTCCAGAGAGGGGAAGTAGATGTCCCTAAATCACACAGATATGAATGGCGGATCTGGACCTGGACCCCGGCCTCCGGTCCTGGCTGGGCTCCATTGCCCTGGGATCTTCTTGCCAGGAACATAAATCTGGATTCTGTGATGGAGTAAAATGCATCGAGTCACCTCCAGGCATCGATTTTGCCCAGAGGACCCTGCGCCAGCCCTGGGGGCTCAGAGTGGGGATCGATGGTGGGGTCCGGGTCCCGGGACATAAATCACAGCGCTGAGAGCTCAGCAGAGCTGTTTTCTGGCAGTAAATTTCCTGCAGCCGCAGTCCAGCTCCCTCCCTCATGTTCCACCTCGTAGATCAGACAGTGTTTGAAAGGGAGGTGGAGAGGAGAGAGGCCATTCCTCACCTGCTTGCTTTCCCTCAAGACTTTTGAAGAAACTTTTAATTCTGGAATAGTGTGAGATTCACAGACAGCACAGAGGGGTCCGCGTGCCCTCCGCTGGCTTCCCGCCATTAACGTCCCACTCACTCGGGACCATCACCAAAGCCCACGTTAACTCTGAAGGACCCCCGAGCTGCAGACCTTATTGGGATTTCTCCAGCCTCCCCACTAAGGTACTCTTCTGTTCCAGGACCCGGCCCAGGACTCGACGGGTCTCTGTCTCCTTCTTGTCTGCCATGTGTCACGCCCGGCTCTTATTTTTCTTAGCCTCCATGGTTTGGAAGAACACCAGTCGGCTGTTTGGTGACTGTCCTTCCACCTGGGCTTGATATTTTCTCACGATTGGAGTGTGGTTATGAATCTGGGGGGTCTTGCCCTGTGTCTGCCCTGCCATGCACAAGGTCAGCATCGTTATCATCCCTGAAGTGACCCGTGACCCACTGGACATGGTGGTGGCCACTATATGGCTCACTAGTTTCCCTTTCCATTCCCTGCTTGTCATCCAGGAGTGACGAGGTGGAGACCACATTCAGGGCAGGACGTTCTCCCTCGACAGCTTCAAACATGGACAGTGATCTCCGTGGCTGATGGCCTCCTGCTCAGCCCCTGCAACAAGGGACCAAGGCAGGGCCCTGTTCCGTGGTCTGCTCTGTGGTCTGTACGGCTGTCCAGTGACAGGACAGAGTGGCAGGGAGCCGGCTCAGAGCTGGCCTCTTCTTTACACCCTGGTGGAGGCTGGAGAGTGGGGGCGGGGGGAGGTGAGGAGGTTTGGGGAGATTGACCTCCTGTTTCACCCCCACCTACAGCCCAGAGATCTGCTCCAGCTTCCCCTGGGTAGACCAGGGGAGCAGAGGGTGCATTCCCGCCACAGCCTGCGTGGGAGGGAGTGGGGAACCTTTGGAGGGGTGGGCCTGCTGGAAGTGAAAGCTAGAAAAGGAGTACCAAGCAAAAGACGCAGGAAAATATTTCTTGGAAGACCTGATGGTCTGATTCCTAATAAGGAAAAGCCTGAAAGTGTCTTATTTATCGTGAGACACAGCAAAGAGATTCAGTGAGGAGCTCCTCAGGAAAACAGATGAAAATAGGGAAAACAAGTTGTTTGGGGCTTGGAGTTTCCACCCATCTCCAGGCAGCTGCATTTGAACCCAGGCTGTGAGCTGCGGCAGGGCTGCAGTGTGAGCTGAACTTCCTCCCCCTGGGGAATTTCACCCAGGAGTTCCCAGAAAAGCAACTTCCCTGCCTTGTGATGGTTCAAACAAACCCATAATTCATACCCGGCTTCCAACCGCGCCTTCCTGAGTTCTGCAGGGTTCTGGGCGATGAAACCAACACACGAAGACGGGAACCCCGTGGAAAGCAAGGGCGGCTGTGTGCGGACACCAAGTGCCCAGTGGTCCTAAGGCGAAACTCTGGTGAAGAGCTCCTTGGGGAGAAAAGCCTCCATAAAGGGCAACTTATATCTTTGGGATGCAGACTCTCCATGTGCCTGGGAAGGAGAAGAGAGGCAGAGGGAGTAGGCAGGATCAGTCACGTAGAATCTTGGCCCTCACTTAATCAGCCCACTACCCGCCTGGCCATAGATGGGCACAGGGAGCCAGGTCTGCGTCTGGAATAGCAATTCCCAACTTTGGTTGCACACAGAGTCTCCCCTAAGGAGCATTTTACAAAATACCCATTCCCCAGGTGTCACCTTAGAAGGCTACGGCTTCATCTGTCTGCAGGGGGCCAGGAATCAGTAGTTTTTAAAAGCCCCCCAGATGACTGCCAGGTTGCACTGACTCCTGTCAATCACTTTAAAACCTGACTCCTGTTGGAAGTGTGGTCTTCCCTCCAGGTCATCAGCGTCACCTGGAGAAAATGGACTGGGTGCAGCCCAGTGGCAGGACGATTGCCCAGCATGCCCTGGGTTCCAGCCTCAGCATTTCAGAATAAATAGATGAACACAAAACTCAACAGCCAGCTGGAGGGGCGGGTCAGGAGCCGGGGCAGTGTGGAAGCACCGGCCAGAAGGTCAGGAGTGCTTCCAGATGACCTCGTGCACAGGAAAGGGGTCTCCTGCCACCAAACAGAGGGAGCCAGGACAGGTAGATCTGGGGTCCACCTTGAAGCCCGGTCTCCACTTCTGCTCATAAATGATGCAGTCACTGAGCAACCAAGGACAGGGACGAGTACCAGGATGGGCTCAGAGACGTCACCTGGGCTTCCTTCAACATTCCTACCTCACTGGGGGAGGAGCATAGGTGGAGTGTGTGGCCGAGTGGGGACCTCCAGGGGGGACACACGGCTTCCTGCTAGGTGGTGCTGCCCGCTTCCTCCAGATGAGGACTGAGGACCTTGGGAGGCCCTTCTGCCGTGGTGCTAGCCTCCACTCCCTTCTCTGTAAAACGGAGGTGATGATGACTTCCCCCTGGGTGGGTCGCTGCCCGGTGAGATGGTGACGTAGAGACTGGGCACAGGGCCCTGAGGCAGGGGCTTGGGCGGCAAGTCCTTTGGATGCATTGCTACAGGGCCCTGCGGGGGGGGGGGGCTCTTGAGCTAAAATGCATCATCTCCTCATGCCTCTGGGACGACACCTCACCTCTCCTCTCGGATTAAATTTCTACCTTCCCTTGAGGGTTCCTGCCCACTGAGACAGGACAGCCCGCCTCTGAGCAGCAAGCAGAGCCACTGTCATGGAGGTTCACTGGGTTATTTTTGTCAACATCCCTGCCTTTGATCCACTTGGCAAAGAACCTATGGGAAGATTCTCAGGACAAATACACGAGCCTCCGCTCTGGGCCACTCACTGCTCCTCCCCACAATCATGGAGAAGAGTCTGTTGCTATGCCTGGTTTGGGGCCAGAAGGGGAGCTGCAGACCAGAGAGGGGAGGTAACCTGCCCAAGCTGGCCCAGTAAGGAAGCCGCCTGCAAGACTGGACTGTATCACATTGTGGTTCCAGTGGACACCCCGCACTTCTCCATCTCTAACCTTCTGTTCCGCTTTCCCATTTCCCTTGTTCTGTGTTTTCAAACAAAACTGAATTAAGTTTCAGTGAAAGTGAAAAATAACCAAAGGGGAAGATACAATTCCTAAAGAGCTGAAGGTCAACGCAGCTGCCCACCCAGGCCTGCATGGTGGCAGCTGGGAAGCCTGTGGATAAAGAGTCCAGCTGGTTTGGAGCAGCATCTCAGATGAGAAGGGCTGAAGTCTCTAGGTCCTTGTCCAGCTTCAACACCACCTGGACATGTTTTTCAGCCCCCTCCCGCTTTCCAAATCATCCACCAGACTTCAGCCACCACAGTGCCCAGCACCTGCCCTGGGCGATGCTCCTCCTGCACACATGGATGGACATGCCACCCTCAGGAAGCAGTGATGACCTGGAGGGTTATTCAAACAGAGCCCCGGCCAGAAACCCAGGATCAGCTCCTAAGACCAACTACTCTCCTCCCTGCTAGGGTTCCTAAGGGGTATTTGGGCAGTTAGGAGGCCATAGGAGGTACGGAAACAACACATTACAGCTGAGATTTGGGCCCCAAGTCCACTGCAAAACTAGGGCAAAATTCAATGAACCCAGCCAGGACCCAGAGAATAACAGGACCATTCTCTCAGCCCTGCATCTCTGGGGAGTCACCTAACTGCTGATCAGGGAGATTGAGAGGACCCTAGAGAACAGGAAGCCAAGCAATGCACATTCTTCAAAAAGGAAGGTCACTAGAGAGGGCAATGTCCCTGATGCTTCCAAGAGAAGTCATGTATGGTCAGCAAGACTCTGACCCATCCTGGCAGATGGCACCACTGGTAGAGGAAAGGTAAAGGAGCCAAGGGGCCTCACGCATATTCCCAAGAGTGGTCTCTAAGGAATCTCAGCTGACTGTTAAAAGTAGATAGGAGCAAAGCTGGTTTTGACCAACTTGGTCTTAAACACCTGGCAGGAGAGTATAGCCTAAAAGCACAGTCCTACACGGGCATTTAAAAGGAAAAACAATGTTTTTTTAAGTGTAACTTAAGAGGTACACTTGTGTCAGCCCTATCAAAAGGAAGCTGGAGACTATAAAGGAAAGGTTCTTGTATGATAGTGCCCAATAACAATGATCACAAAGAACCCTAGAGTCACAATTTGAGCTTGATCTCATAGACCCACAAATCTTCCTAACCTGGATAAACTTGATCTGTTCTTCACCGATATGATTATGAGTTACTGTCTTCATGGTTTTCAGAGACTGGCTGAAATACAAATTGCTTTTGTGCTAATTGTTTAAAAAAATGATGCTTTGCTGTCTTGTTTACTGTTGTCTTAGTACAATCCCTGCCCTAGATATGCCTTGTCCTGTCACCTGCCATCTGCCACTGTGGACCGCTGGACTGCTCTGATGCCTTTAACTGTCCATGCCTGATAGGGAACAAGGACTTTGGGTTACTTTCCCCAACTGTGTCCTCTTCTCAGCAGGAAGCAGCTTGGAGATGTCATCACCCATTTTTCCACAGAACTGGAACGTAGCAATGGACAGTGGGGACGTGGAACAGTGGTCCACTCTAGGCTTTGAATATAGTCCTTGCTGCTCTGCCAATGCAACTTCTTCTGGTTTTTTGTGGTGATGGGGATTAAAACCAGGGCCTTGTGCATGCAAGGCAAGCACTCTACCAACTGAGCTCTACCCCCTCCCCCTGCAGCTTCTCTCTTAAATGGACATGTTTCTTTCTCCTCCTCTCTCCCTGTTCTTCCCTAATCTCTTCCCCTCCATAACCTCACAGGAAACAGGATTACCTTTCTTCCCCATGTTAGGTAGATCTATCTGTTCTTGAGCACACACCCACCATAGGAATGAAGTAATCCAGACTTTGGGGATGGTACCAGAGACCTCAAAAATGACTTCTCTCCCAGATTCACAAGTGAATTACAACTCCAAGAAAGAACATGTGGAATGTAGTCTTTGAGTCACCTCTTTAAAAGCTCCCTGTTCCTTACAGCCTCTGGAACAGGGGCCCCCCGTGTTTCTCCTTTGCTAGCAAAGCAGTGAGAATTCTTCTTTCCTTTTTCTCACAAACACACACAAAAATACAGCAGACCCCAGTGAGGACTCATCTGTTCTTGGCCAGTGAAGCCCAAGTCCATGGGGGCTTCCATAGGATCCAGAAGCCTGTCCTTCCCAAGCCAGTGGATGGGGTTTGCCGTGGCTGTGGGAGGGGAGCAGAGCAGCAGAGGGACATTGGGTCTTTGCTGCCTGGGATGGCTTCCTAGAAGGGTTGGTGTGACTGCCAGGCCCTGACTTTATGTTGCACCCTTCACCTGTGTCCTGGAGGAGCAAATCAGAAGAGGAGGGAGAGGAGAGCCAGCCACCCTCTCCCCTGGGCCAGTGCAGCCATCTGGCCTGGAGTATCAGTCACTCCCACCTGAGGTCCTTGAGGCCCACAAGGTTCCAGGGAGGGACATGTTCCTTGACCAGTGGCCCGAGTTTTTCCTGGAGCCTGTTAGACACATTGTGACTTGGGTGCCTTCCAGACCCCTAAATCAAAGCCGGCTCCCCAGATGCCCACAAGCACCAGAGTCTGAGAGGCCTGGAGCCTGCTTCTCAGAGTAGGGATGTGGCAGCTTGGGGCTCACTTGGGTGCTGGGAGGTCAATCTGAGGTTGCCCTGCCCCCAGAGTCAGAAGTTCAGGCACTGGGAGGACCTGTCCACAGCCTCTGCCCACCTTCTCAGGACAGCTTCCAGGTGGAATGTTTGCAACTCAGGAATCCTGGGAAGGGGCCAGGGAAGAAAGACCAGGTCCAGAAAACTGGTCCTCTGGCCCAGGGATCCTCAGGTGCTGGCCTCAGGTCCTCTCTGTAACGTGCCACCTGGTGGGCACACTGAGGCTACAGCTCCTCTTCAGGGGAGATCAGAAATCAGTAAAGCTGCCGGGTTCCTGGCACTCTCCTGCCTGATCCTAGGAGTCCACCCCCTTGGACATCCCTGCTCCTGGGGGGTATCACAAGCAAGAGGCCTTCAAGTGCTTGTGACATGGTGGCCCCAGGGCCTGGGTACTCGGGAGAGTGGTAGGCAGCCTCCACAGGGCCTTGTGATCATCTTCTCCAAGATCTGAACCTACGTATACTGACCTGTGGGCACGTTCCACAGAGATCCCACGGTTCTCTCCTCACCTGTGTGTAAAACACATGTGCTTAGGCATGGTACCTAATGCAGGGGGCCTGGGTCAGGTTTATTTGGTCGGCACACCCACGCTGGAGTCCCCAGGACGCTAACACACCAAACAGCTGGTGAATCAAGGCCTTATCAGAAGACAACCTCTCACCACCAAGGCCCAGGTCCCACCAAGCTGGCTGCAAAATAGGACCCCCATCCCACCTGGCAGCAGGTCCACACCTGTCCCAAGTCCTCATCCTATCTCTTGTGTCCCATCCCCACTGGCCACTCATGAGTCTCCCTCTTCACTGTGGCCACCTGTCAGCTCAGACAGGCTCTTCATGTGACCATGGAGCCCCCGGGATGTCCCTGGAGAGCCTGGGCTCTGGAGCTGTGGCGCATCTCTGCAGCCCCACACAGGGGATGGGATCTCCTGCTGGCTACTGGGTCCCCCCGGCCAAGGTGACTCCTGGTTACTGGGGATGCCTCATCTCCCCTCAGACCCAGCTCAGGGGGCCTGAAGTCCAGGACCTCTGACTCCTGCTCAGGCCATCCTTTAGTCCCCCAGGGCTGCCATGACAAGGGGCCACAAACAGGGTGGCTTGGAAAAACAGAAGCTTGTTTCTGGAAGCTAGGAGTCCAAACTCCAGGTGGGCAGGGCCATGCTCCCTGAGGTCCTGGGCAGGAGCCTGGCTCCATTCTCTCCTAGCTCCGTCAGCTTCCCTGGCTTGCAGATGTGACCCTCCAATTTCCACCTCCTTTCCCATGGTCTGTGTCTCTGTGTCCAGGTCACTCGTCCTTTCTCTTATAAGGCCACTCATTGGGCTAGGACCCCCAGGCCCACCCTACTCTGATACAACCTTGTCTTAACCTGACTGCACCTGCAAGGACGCTATTTCCAAATAAGGTCATAGTCACAGGTGGGGATTCAGACCTGAGCAAGTCTTTGAACGGAACACAATTCTACTCACTGCTGCCGCAATGTCCTCAGGGAGCCCTTGAGGCCAGCTGAGAAGGCTCCAGAACCAAGCCCTCACTGGGCCAGGAGCACTGGTGGTCTAGCCCCCACCAGAGGCCCTAGGATGCTGCTTCCAGCCCCCACAAGTCTCCCCAAAGGCCCTCAGGTTGGCAAGAGGAGAAGGCAGGGCACAGGAGGAATCCAGTGCTCAGTCCTGGAGGACCGTCACCCTGCCCCCGGGCACTTTGACCGTTTTCAGAACAGGACCCCATCTCATGACGAGATCCCGACTCCACTGCACATGTGGGGAAACGGAGGCTCGGGGGACAAATGGCTTGAAGGCAGAGCAGGGACTTGGTCCAGGTTTTCAGGCCACTGCGGGATTCCTACTGACGGCCTCTGGAGGGGTCTCTCTTTCTGGGGGGGGGGGGGGAGACATGACGAGGAGCCCTCTGACGGGCATAGGACAGATGCTCCCGCGTGCGCCAGAGATAGCAAGGCAGGCGCATCCTGCTCTGCCTCCCGCCTTCCATGCCCAGGAAGACACATGAACCAGGTGTCACTGGAATGGTCTCTTTAGGGACATAAATACCCTCCTCCCTATAGCTGTGCACCCTGCCTTTCAGTGTGTTATGGCGATCTTTTTCACATCTTAGCTCATCTGCTGCTCGGAATGTTCCCTGCCTTGAATAGAGAATGAAGTGGGAGCATAAATCAGGAGCCAAGGGCCAGCCTCACCTCCTCCTGGGTCCCTGGGCTGGGCCGCCCCCTGCTCCTCAGCCACTGAGCCAGTAGTTATTTTAACTGCTGTTTGGTTTAAAGGCCTGTTGATGTATCGGTGGCTTTTTTATATGTGGTGGGTCATTTGTGTGACTGATTTCACGGCTCACACCACCTGCTGAATGACACCCCTGGACACAGATCAAGCAGCTTGTTCTCCGCGGGCAGCTGGGAGCAGCACCGGCCAGGGAGGAGGGCGGCGGCGGTGCAGGCTCCCTCCCAGGTGCTCCAGCCCAGGGGACGTAGGTGGCGCGGAAATAAAACGGGGAAATTGATAGAATTCAGGTGTCGGCGTCTGACAGTAAAATCCTTTCTCACACAATGCAGAGTAAATGACGCGGGCCCAGGTAAACAGGGGCCGATGGACAAAACAGACTCTGAAAATAGTCCCATGCAGCCCGTCCGAGTCTCAGCAGCCGGGAGAAGCCCGGAGTGAACTTCGCAAGATGACTGAGGGGGAAAAAGAGACAGGGACCCAGTGTTCAGTTTCTGGAACTCAGAAAGGTCCGGCGTCCCTGTTCTGAGGGGTACTTGTTCTTCGTCACCCTGTTGGGACAGGCCCGTGTCTGCTGTGGGCAAGCACCGCACATTGTGGGAGTTGATTTTCCAGATGCCCCGGTGTAGGGGACATTGGCCCCAAGGTGTGGACACAGGGATGCCCCCACTTGCTGCAGAGGTCACTCCCTCCCTTGGGTCTGAACAATTTAACAGAAAGTGGCTCCATTTCCGTTCCTAAGCTGTCCTTTCTGCTTCTCTTCCGCTCCCTTCCTTTCTGCCCTTCTTAAAAAGTGTCATGCATTATTTAAGACACTAAAGGTTTAAAAACAGGTGCAAAAAGTAATTATAAGTCATGCAGCTTAAGAATGACCCATCGCACTTGTGTGAAGGCCACCCATGTCCCCACCCCAGCCGCCTTTCCACCTCGCACGCCACCAGTGACCTCATCCAAACTCAACCACGTGCTGCCTAATCCTGTACATCTTTGCAGCTTAAGTGACATTTAATATTGCTCTGTGTGGCTTAAACTCTGTTCATGGGCACTGTCGTGTGTCGTGCGAACCATACGCTTCCTTCGAGGGCCGGGCTGCTCTGTCGACATCGTCCCTGGGGTGGACCTGGCTGCCACATGTAGCTCTGGGCTCCCCACACTCCGCCATGTTGGGGAGTGTCTGCTGTGTGCTACTGCACATAGGACCGTGAGCTTGTGTCTCTGTCCCTCGCCCCAGGGTGGCAGCAAAACCACAGCCAGTCATCCCAGAGGGACGGAGCTTCCAGAGGGCCCAGCAGCACCTCAGCTGCCTCTGCCCTCCAGAGAGGTGCCCGAAGGTCCACAGTAGGGACCTGCCCTCCACTCCCCTCAGGATGCAGAGGAAGCCTCACCTGAGCTTGGCCCCCCACCCTGCCCCTGGGTGGGCTGAACACAGAGCCCTCCAACCCGCAGCAGTGGACCAGCCCTGGCCAGGAGAGAAGGACTTCCCCAAGCCCAGCTGCCACCTCCCGCAGTGGGGATGAGAGGACAGGTGGGAGGGGGAGGGAGCCGGCCATTGGTGAGCTCAAGGCACAGATGGCACAGCAGCAGCAGGGCCAGTAGAAAAAGGTGTCCCCTGAGGAGGTGAAAAGGCCTGTCCCTTGATTTCAAGCCGGTCCCTCTCCAAGGGGATTGCGGCTCTGCCTCTGTGCCCTTGGGCAGCTTTCCTGATGAGCAGGGGACTACAGCTGCCGTGGGGTGGTGGTGAGGACTGAGCTGCTCTTGGAGAGCCAAGCACAAGGTGCAGGGCACGGCCCCCCAGCTCACGTGGACTGGGACCCTGTTCACCATCACCCCTGCATTGGCTCAGCTCTCCAGAGAAGGCCCAGGAAACACGCAGACAGCGTCCCCCTCAGGGAAGAATGACCAGCGAGATCCTCCAGAGAACACGATGTTCCCTGGACAGCAGGACGCGGCAAGGGGACCCGCATGCCACAGTGACCAGGTGAGGTGGGGAGTGGTGAAGAGAGCAGGAGGAGGACGACGTCAGACATTTAAACAGGATCTTGGCCCCAGTGATCAACCAGTGTGGCAGAAGTCTGAGGCTGGAGTGGCTCTGTGTGGGGAGAAGCTCCTTCATACCAGGCTGCAGTGGCCCTTGGGCGAGCCTGCGGCTCTGTACCTTTCCTGGTAGGTGCTATTGGCAGCCATGCGTGAGAGCCCTCCTTCGCCACCTCCCGGCGGGTTTAGGGTTGACATTGACACAAGCAACTCCATTTAGATTTGGTTAGCTTTTAAATTTCTTTCACAGTATGTAAAAAAAATAATAATGATAATAATCATGGGAATTGGGGGTACCGCATGCCACAGTAACCCCCACGCCCCCAGGTTCGTAAGCCAATTCCCATAATCAATCTTTTTTTACATACTGTGAAAGAAATTTAAAACCTAACAAAATCTAAATGGAGTTGCTCATGTCAACGTCAACCTAAACCCGCGGGAGGTGGCGAAGGAGGGCTCTCATGCACGGCTGCCTAATATGACCACAGGAAGGTGGAGAGCCGCAGGCTCGCCCAAGGGTGAGGGTGATTCCTGGGGCTACTGATTCAGAGGCTTCCTCTTCTGAAAACTCCGAGGCACACCAGGACCCCGCCTTGCCGCCTGGCTGAGCCAGTCAAGCCGTCTGTCACACCATCAGCCGTCCCGCCTGCTTGGTAGATGAGGCTGTCTGTGAGTTTTATATTGAACAAAATGTTCAACTTCTCAAACAAAACATTGGAAACTCCTAACTCGTGGGACTCTCATGGACATGGACAGGAGAAGAGCAAGAGCTCAAGCCCCAGCCAGGGCCAGCCCGTAGGTGGACCAGCCTGGCTGCCCACAGGCCTGGTGCCCTTCCCTTCTCGGGGCCCAGCTCCCTGCGGCCTGGAGGACCTGGCAGGCGGCTGGAGAGGGAAGCTGCAGACTCGGAGTGTGACCTGGGAGAAGAGACCCCACAAGGACCCGAGCGGGGCCTGCCACAGGCTGAGTGCCCTCACACAAGGCCCAAGCTCCATGACCACGCAGGCGGGAGCCAGGTGTGGGGCACACAGCCCACAGAGGGACAGCTGGGCACCGCAGGACGGCCTCTCGTTGCCATTCTGGGCCTGACAGACGTGGACCCGGTCTCTGGAGCACAGAGGAGGAACACTAACCTGCTGAGCAGGACTGGCCCTGTATTTCTAGAACAGGGTGAGGTCCCCTGGCTGGGGGAGAGCTGCCCAGGGAGCAGAGTCCCTGAGGGGGGGTCTTTCACAAGACACCTGCAACGGGCATGCCTGGGAAGACCCGAGAGCATCCCGGGTATTAGGGTTTGGTACTAGGTGTCCCCAAAATCTCAGGTGCAGTTCGAGAAGGCTTAGAGGAGACGACTGGGTCATGAGACCTTTAACCCCATCAGTGAATCCGTCTTCTGTTAGGGATCAACGGGTCATAGCTGCAGGCAGGGGTGTGGCTGGGGAAGGTGGTCCCTGGGGGGTGACTCTGGGTTTGTTGATCAGAGCTCTCTCTGCTTCCCGGTGTGATGTCCTGGGCCACTTTCCTCTGCCATACTCTTTTGCCGTGATGTCCTGCCTCATCTCGAGCCCCAGGGAATGGAGGCGGCCATCTGTGGACTGAGACCTCTGAAACCGTGAGCCCCAAATAAACTTTTCTTGCTCTAATTGCTCTTGTCGGGTCTTTTGGTCACAGCAGTGAAAAGCTGACTGAGGCACAGGTGTGTGGAGCACAGACCTTCCCAGAGCTCAGCTGGTCCTTATTGCTCAGAGTCCATGGGGACCAGGGGAGGAGGCAGCCTCCCCTGCAGCAAGGGGCCCTCCCAGTCCCTGCCCAGCATCCCGTCCACCCCCATCACGTCGGGCACCTCTTGGGTGCCAGGTGCTGCCCGCAGAAGAGCACACACTGGAGGTGGTGCTTCAGGTTTAACCAAGGGCTTTCCTCAACTGTTTAATCATTCACCAAATAATTATCTGCCACGTTTTCCTGGTTCGAGGTCCGAGAGACAGCAGTGAGCCCAAGACCCAAAGCCCTGTTTTCCTGAAACTTAGGAAAAGTAGGCTCAGCCCTCTCCGGCAGTGATAAGGGCTAAAACAAACAAAGCACATAAGGTGAGAAATGAGGGGCCAGGTCACATTAGATGGGGGTGGGGGAGTCATGAAGGAGGAGGTGACATGTGAGTCCAGATATAGAAAAGGGAGGGAGCCATACCATCATGTAGGGGAAGGGCAGCCAGATGGAGGGAACAGCATATACAAAGGGCCTGAGGCAGGACCTGCCTGGCCTGTTGGGGAGGAGCCAGGAGACCTTCGTGGCTGGAGCAGTGTGGACGAGCATGAGGGTGGCAAGAAAGGATCTGGGGGTCACACAGGGCCTTGGGGTCGTGGGCTTCAGTTTTTTCTCTACATGAGGTGGTGCCATTGAGAGGTTTTGAACATGAAGCTCCCATGAGTGAGCACATGGGACAGTTTGATTGTTTTGCTAATTTGACTGGATAAACCCATCCAGTATCATCATCGGGGGTTACAGTTTATCAAACAAACGAGCAATAAGAGATGGAGAGGAGACGGGGAGAGGGGTTCATTTTAAGGAACTGGCTCACACAGTTATGGGGTGACAAGTCCAGCATGTGCAGGAGGGTTGTGAGCACCTCCCCATGGAATGGTGCCCAGCTTGGAGTGGGCTGCCCGCCACGGAGAGGCACAAGAGGATACGGTGCCCCTTCACACTAAAGCCCCCTTAGAAAGGCCAGGAAGCCCCCAGGCAGTGTGCTGTTTGCCCACCCCCAGCCCCCAGGGACAGAGAGCTCAGGGACAGCCTGCTGAGTGGCCTCAGCCCTGACCACTCCCTCCACCGGCCTCCCTGGGGCTCCTCACACTTGATGCAGAAATGCTGGTCCTCCAGTGCCCCTCCACCGCCCCTGGGACCTCCTCTCCACCCCCTCACAGTCTTACCTAGGAACCGCCAGCTCCATGCAGAGCCTCTGCACTGCAAGTCCCCTCCAGAGCGGGCCCCCTCCACGGCCCTCGCCTGCACTCCTCCGGGTTCCTGCTCAGGGCCTCGGCCCCTCCCCGACCCACACTTCCTCACCACCACTCCCTTTCTGCTTGGCTTTGTCACCTTTGTAGGTGTCATGACATGACAAATCATGGTTCCCTCGTTTGTCTCCCTACCAGAATACAAGCTCCACCAACGTGGAAATTCTCCCTTGTTGGTGCCGTGTTGTATCTCCTGTACCTAAGATGGCGCCTGGCACAGGATGCGTGTTGAGCGGGTCCATTCTATGTTACAAATGCAGAAATGGAGGCTCCATGAGGTCATATGCTTTTCCAACAGCCCCTAGCTCTAAGGACGGTCCTGGCTGCATCGCTGCTTTCCACCTGGAAGCATAACTGATTTCAGCTACCAGTGTGACATCATTGGAGGCAGAGTTGGGGGGAGACCTGACCCCTGGGCTCTGGTTGTCCTGTGAGCTCACTCAAGGGCTCGCTCATGGTCATTCATTCCCTGGAGTCTGTGTTCAATTCAGCAGGTGAAAATTTTCCTCTTTACTTTCTTTTTTTTTTTTTTAAGAGAGAGAGAGAGAAAATTTTAATATTTATTTTTTAGTTTTCAGTGGACACAACATCTTTGTTTGTATGTGGTGCTGAGGATCGAACCCGGGCCACACGCATGCCAGGCGAGCGCGCTACCGCTTGAGCCACATCCCCAGCCCCAGCCCCTCCTCTTTACTTTCCTCCTGCAGATACTACCTCATGTCCAAGAACTGACCTGACTCAGGGCCCTGGGTGCCCCCTGGGCCTCGGTTTCCTCATCCCTACAGGGAGATAGATGATTTCAAAGTGCTGGGTCACCCTGAGTCATCCCTGTCTGTGAGTCATCCCAAGTCCTCACCATGTGCAGTGCCCTTTGACAACACCAGGGGGCAGCCTTTCCCCACAGAAGACACCTGGCCGCTCTGCTTCTTGGTCAGCACTGAACCCAGCAGCAATGAACCCAGCCTGGGCTTGGTGCGTCCCTGCCTGTCCCTGGGCAGGCATCCACAGAAAAGGCACGTCTGCACTGAGAATGGAGAAACAGTTGGGCAGGGGGTCTGGAAACATCTCCAGTGACCACTAATGGGTGGAGAGGGGGGACTTGGATGGACCCAGCGGGTCCCTCACCTCACACCCCACCAGGATGGACAGGTGGCACTCCTACCTGCACTCCAAGGTCCCCACGCCTGCAGCCCAGCTCAGCCTCCCCAAGGCTGCAGCCTCCTGCTCCCTTCCTCCAGTGTGCAGCTCATCTTGCCTGATCCAACTGGCCCTGGGGTGGGCCCTGTGAGCTGGGGTCCTGATGGGAATTCTGACTCCCTCTGCTGCAGCCCCGTTTCCTCCCCGTCCACTGCAGTGGGGACGTTTCTTGGCAAGCCCAGGCTTCAGGCCCTGCCCTGGGTGTCCAGTAAGGCCATGGACTAACCCTGATCGCGTAGCATGGGGCGGGTCAGGGTCTCTGCTGTCATCTGGGGAGACGGTGCGAACTCACAGAGCTCCATCAACGCGCCTCCACCCCGGGGCAGCCTGCGGTGCTGTGGGGCCTTGCTGGCCCAGGTCCACCTACAGCCTGCGGAGCCACCGGGTCCTCTGAGGCCAGGGCCTCCTTCACCACTGAGGGAAGCATCACAGAGCCCCGCTCAGGGGGACAGCGAGTGAGAGAGCATGTGAAGCTCACAGTGAGGCCACTCCGACTGGTCTCTGTACCCACCTAGGGCACCTCTGGGGGTCTTCGCTCTGAAAAACCTTGAAAACACCTGCTGCAGCCCCAGAATGAGGCCAGGACCCATCCTAAGGAAAGGGGGATGGGAGGCCACCACCTAACCCCGGGGGGAATTATTCCCACCTGGGTTCGGGCCCCGCTGTTCTGGCCACTTGAGCCTGGGACAGGTCCCCAGCCTCTCTGAACCCAACTTCCTCCCCTGTGAAATGGGGACGGAAAGATCCTGTCCTCTGGGAGATTGGAGCCCTGTCCAGGCTCTGGCAAGCACAGCTGGGGCCCATGAGAAGCCGTCTGTTGTTTTACCAGCAGAAAACTACAAGTGGCATATAAATGTCACCTGGCTGTGCCCTGCCCTGTTCTTATCACATCAGCAGTGACACGTAGGACAGGACCAGGCAGCCTTAACTTTCTAGCTCTGCTAATCCCATAAAACCTGCAGCAAATCTTTCAGGGCAGGGTAAGAATCGAAGGCTGAAGTGTTTACCTCTGGTGGCTAAAAGTGCAGGTGACATTTTCTGAGAACACAGGTGGCTTTGGCAGCGCTATTTAGGGTAACAGCGCGTGGAAGCATCTTCCGGCCCCCGACCTGAGGCCCAGCCGGCTCCCCGACCTCCCGTGACCCCGGGGCTTGGGCGCGTGAGTCCAGCACAGCGCTGACCAGGGAAGGAGTCGCCCGAGGGCCCCCAGCTTCGTGTTCTGCCTCCTCTTCACAACATCCCCGTGGAGACGCCAAACGCCGTGCTGGGGCTCAAGTGGCTTTGGTTTGGTTTTGCCCTTTCTGGGTGGCAGAGTCTGGGGTGGTGGTTCTGGTGGGGACTCAGGGCCCCTGCAGGTGGCAGTGTGTGAGCGCCATAGGGAGGAAGAGGCACCAGGGCCCTGTGCTCTGGAGCTGGTGAGGGGACAGGAGAGAGCCCGACAGGGAGCTGACCAGGTCCTGTCCTTCCAGGCCCCAGATTGGCACCCGCAGGCCCCCGACTCCATCTCCGTCCACTCCCTACTCTAGCCCAGCTCCCCAGAAGCCCAGGGTCAGTAAAGCCAGTTCTCTTCCAGCTGAGGAGACTCAGAACGCCCCTCCCGTTATGAAGCGTCCCCTGCCTAAGCACCCTGTGGCTTCTGCGTCATCCACAGGGACAGATGCGGCATGGGCCTGGTTCCCAGGGCTTCCTAGGCTGGAGGTCACACGGCCACCCTGAGCCTCCGTCCAGCAGGAGAACCCCCTTTCTGCCCAGCGGCAGCACTTACCCCCCCCCCACCTCCTGCTTCCAATCTCGCACCTGTCAGAGCCAGCCCGAAGCCCCAGCCTGGTCCCAAAGAGACCCAGTGAGGGAGGCATGACCCCAAATCCTGTTCCCTTTAGGAATCCTGGTGGCAACTTGAGGCAAACATTGGGAGCATGTTGGGTGGCCTCCGTGAACACAGGACGAGAAGGGAGCCCTGGAGGTCCCCCTGGGGCTTGCAAGGGTTGGGCATGTGTGTCCTTTGAGGGCTCTGTGCCGAAGCTTGGTCCCCAGTAGGGTGGTGGAGAGGCGGTGCAGAATTTAAGAGGTGGGGCCTCTGGAAAGTGGCTGGGTGACGGGGACCCCACCCTCCTGAGGGATTAAGGCTGGTGTTTGGAGTGGGGGGGTCCCACGGGAGGGAAATGGTCTATAAGGGCGGCCACCCCACCCCTCGGCCTCTTCTGTCACAGCTGGTTCCTTTTTGCTTTCTTGCCATCTATGGCGCAGCCAGCGTCCCTTACCAGGGTCCCTTACCAGGGTGTCAGCATCAGGATGTTTGGGCCCTTCAGCCACCAGCATCGACGGCCAAATGCCCCTCTGTCCTTTACACATCACCCAGCATCTGCTCTCTTGTTGCAGGACACAAAGACTGAGACGGGCCGCCCAGGGCAGGACTCAGCTCCCTGCCCTCCTCCTCTGGGTGACCACTGGGGCCAGACTCCCACAGAGAGCCCGGTGGTCAGGACGGCTACTCTGTGAAAATGGGTCTGACACTGGGTTGGACAGGACACACCAACAGGGAGGCGGAGCTGCCCACAGCAGCTGGACAACACCACAGTGGAGCCTGGTCACCCTGTGGGATGTAGGTACCTGGTCTTCCCAGGGCAGCCTGTGCTCGGCCCTCAGCAAGCCTAGACACTCAAGCACTGGACACGTTGCCCAGTGCGGGTGCTGAGTGCAGGGTAGACCCTTGCACAGCCCAGGCCCTGGACACGGAGCAGGAATTCTCACTGTGGGTGACGGCTCTTGGAATGCGTCTGAGACGCTCATCTCCCGTTTGTCCCCGAGAGAGTGGGAAGCCGGGCTCCGTGCATGACCCCCCCGACAGACAGAGTGGGAGGGTGGCAGAGCAGAGGGGGCCGCGCCCCGGGGCCTTGCCATGTTCCAGTGCACAAGGGACTGCTGGGTTTTCAAGGGACTGAGCTGAGGTTAGGATGCACCCCGCGTTTCCGCCTTCCCGGATGAGCCGTGTTCTTGCTCCTAAGAGCTATAAATCTTCTCGGTCACAGAGACAAAACAGCCCTTGGCCCTTTTTTCTCCTCTGTCAAAGAAGCCCCTTGCAGGGGGAGGCTTGTCAGCTGTGTCTTTGGGCACCCAGAAACCAACTCAGGCCTGGGTCACCACCTAACCCGCTCCTAAGCCCCCAGAGACTGACAGCACACAGGGCGCACACCAAGGCCAGCACGAGCCGGGCCCAGCACCCCCAGCCTCCCTCCCTGCCCTTCCCCAACTCTTCCTCCTCCCTCTGCACCCCAGGATCCAGCAACTCACACGAGGTGCTTTTCTGCAAAGGTCTCTGGGTCCCTGACACCAGTCCTGGCCAGCACTGCACTGGGCCATCAGTGGGCACTGGAACAGGACAAGCCACCGACCAGGTGGGCCACAGCAGGTGGAGACGGTGGCTCCATAGACAGTCCTTGAACTAGAAGTGGACCTCCCTCCCAGGTTGGAAGAAGAGGGGTTTCCAAGGCACTCTGACTTGGGGAATGAGGGGACTCAGGGGGGAGCTCAGCCAGGAGGCTATGCAGGGGGAAGGGTCCACCCCTGGACAAGGGCCATCAGGAGAAGACAGTGAGGCACGCCTGGCCTGAGGCTAGCCTTGGACAAAGGCCAGGTGCTCTGGTCACTATTTTGACTGCCCGTGGAATCTCAGATCAACTTCAGAGGCACGAGAGGTTGCCCTACGGCCAAGTCCGAGAGCCCCCGGGGGTTTCGTCTGTTTTGTTTGAAATCCTTGCTTGGTATCGGGCAGAGGCTCGTAGGTGCCGCGTGCCGGGGCTCAAGCCCCACAGATCTGGTCCCAAGATCTGCTCCTGGCGCTGTGGCTCTGGTGAGACCCACGGGTGTGATGAACTCCCTGTGCCCAGGACAGCACCTGGGTCTCGGCCAAACGTACGGACACGCGGGTAAGAAGGCAGGACGCTCAGGAGATCCCTTGGGCTCAGGCCTGGGTGCAGCCCCAAGGCCCCCACTAGAGGCTCACGGGCCCCCACTGGTGGCTGCTGCTGGAGTCCCCAACGGAGAGCTCGGGAAAAGCCAGCAACCCGGGGCCATTCTCTGCCAATATCGAAATCGCCCTCAGAGACTTTCCACGGGCGGCAAAGCCAAGTGATAGGAGGAAAATTGAGGGTTTATGTGTTTTTTAAATAAAGGAATTCTAATTCCAATAAAAAATAATGCCCTTCCATGGCCAATTGCCGTCTCCTCACCTTCTTCTTCCTTTTTTAATAAAAATTTTTATTGTGCACATTAGGTTAACCAGACCCAGGCACAGCCTCTCTGTATCTCCGGGGCAGTCAAGGGGAACCTTCCCGGCTCATGCCCAGACTGCGAATCAGACCGGCGCCCTGGGAAGGAAGAGGGCTCACACAAGCTCCTCTCTGCAGAGCAACCAGGCTGCTCTCCGGAGCATATTTTCAAAGGAAATGTTTTAATAGTACAGCAGTCATCACTTGCCCTATCCTCCTGTCTCTCTGATTCAATTCCCAAGACCCAAGCCAGAAGGAAACTTGAGGCTGGGGGTTGGAATTGGGGCTCCATGTGTTCTCTGAAGTCATTTTTCACAGAGCATCCCCTTTGCATGAATGGACAGGCATGGTTCTGAATCCTGGTACTGCCACTTCCTGTCTGTGTGACCCCAGGCAAATTAATTAACCTCTCTGAATCTGTTTCATCATCTATAAAATATGAGGAAATAATAGCCGTCTCACCATGTGGTTGAGCAAACTGAGCATGTGATGTAGGTCGAGTTCCCTGCACAGGAAGCGGCTGCTCAGCGGATGGTGGGCAGAAAAGGATGGGGGGGATGCTGAGGAGGAAGACGGTGGAAATGACGCTGGAATGTGGTCAGCAGCAAGGGCCACGATTCCCACCCCTCTGCCCAGCGTTTAGTGTTGGTGCGGTGGGTGTGTCACGGGGTGTGCCAGTTGGCTATTGCCATGGGACAACTAACCCCCAAGCTCAGACAGACGAGGCAGCAGACGTGGGAGGCAGGGACAGAAGGTCGCGGGGGGCTCTCGACCCTCGCCGGTGGCTCTGCCTTGCTGGGGACACAGGCACCTGCAGCCCGGGCTCCCTGGGTTTGGATGTCAGAATCAGGATCGCAGCACAAGTTGGGGTCCGTGGGCCTGGGACCCAGGCAAGGCTCTGATCCTCTCTGAGCCTCCCGTGGAGACGGGAGCCTGGCGTCACCTACGTGTTAGAGCTGCAGGGGACTCCAGCGCCGAGTGGGCACATAGTGGGCACCAGGCTGGGCACTCGGAGCCGCCTCAGAAAGGCCTGCTGGCTGTCGCCAAGCTCAGTGGAGGCAAAGGAAGCGTGGACCCCGCTGTCCTCCGGGAGCCCGTGGGTCAGGAGCCTCCGGGCGGGGCCTTCCTCCGGCCTCTTTCTGCCTTCGCCCTGGGTTACCTCCCTGACCTGAAAAACCCAGACCAGCTCAACTCAGTGTTCCAAGCCTGCGGTGGCTTCCCAAACCCCAATCCTACAGTGCCACCCACACTCCCCATGGTGACCTGCACCGCGGCCCTGGCCACTTCCCCAACCCCACGGCTCCGTCTCTCCCCGGCTCTCTGGGCTCCAGGCATGAGACCTCCTCAATGCTCCTTTCCACCACAGGACCTTTGCCCCTGCTCTCCCCTCTGCACAGCAAGACTCCCTCCTCAACTCTGTCCAGTCTCCACTCAAATCTCTCTCCTCAGACCAGGCCTGGCCCAGCCCCGCCCGCCTGCGCCCCCATCCCACCCAGGTGACTTTCACACACAGTGTTCGTCGCTCTCAGAAATGGAATGCTTGCAGCTGCTTGTTTTAACTGTGCTGGGTCCATGCCTCACACACAGGCGGCCGGGGCTGACGCACAGGTCTGAGCCCGAAGAGAGCCATAGCCCCATTTCAGAGATGAGGTCAGTGCGGCTCAGGGAGCTGAAGCAACTTGCCTGGTGCCTCGCAGCCAGGGGCCACGCCAAGATGTGGCCCTCACTTAGGTCCAGTCCTTTCCCACTGCCCCCGAGTCCACCTGCCCAGGGAGGGGCACCAGGCGGCTGCATGAGCCGCAGAGACATGCCCGGGGCCACCCGCTCTCAACAAGAAGACCCTGGGTGGCCAGGACTCCAGGGACAGCACCTGGCTGTAGGTGAGACCCGACGCTCGCCCTGAGCGTGTCGTGGGGGTGGTCCTGGTCACGGTGTCCACATGCTGATGGCGAGGCTGGTGGGAAAACCCAGACTGGAGCGTGGGTTGGTGCCCACAAGAGTCACAGGCTTGTCCTGTGGGTGTTTCCGTTTCCAATCCAGAACTGAAGCAGGACTCCACCCGGAGCTGTTCCCTCCACGCGGGAGCCTCCCTGTGGACGACCTCCCGCTACCCCCGCGATGGCCCCACATACAAGGCTCCATGAAGTTGTGACAGGGGTGAGACGGGCTCACGGCCCTCCTGGTGCACGGTGGAATCAGGGATCCAGGCCTGCGGTGGTCATCCCTGCCCACACGAGTTTCCCCCGGGTCTGCAGCCTGGGGAGTGGCCGTGGCAATCAGAGACCGAGTTCTGACTGACGACGGTGTAGGGAAACCGCTGGACACCAGGGTCTTCTCAGGAACCCACGGGCTCCCTGAAATGTGCGAGGGGTGCCCGAGGGGGTCCTTGAGGTCCTGTGTGGCCCGGGCAGTGCTCCTGGGTTTGGCTCCCGACCTTGCAGCTGTGACCTCTTTGCGCTGTAGAGAGCGTGAAGCTCTAATGCCTTTGCCCAGCTCCCACAGGGTCGGGAGGAGTAGGGGAATAAGCCCCGACCGGGTGCTGGCTGCTGCTCTGGGCTCTTGGAAAATATAGGACACCTTCCCTTGTGCTGTCCTGGTGGCCGAGGTCGTCACCGGCATTGTGACTAACACTGAGAGCGACCCAGGGTGCACACACTTGCTGGGCCCCAGGGACACAAAGCACAAAAGATATGGCCTCCCTCAAGGAGCTTCGGTCACACGCTGAAGCAGGTCCTTGCAGGCCAGGCTCCATGCGGGTCCAGATGAGCCCGGGCCTGGGGAGCCCGGGAGGCTGGGGCAGGGAGAGGCTGGGGCAGGGAGAGGCTGGGGCAGGGAGGCTGGGGCAGAGAGAGGCTGGGGCAGGGAGGCTGGGTCAGGGAGAGGCTGGGGCAGGGAGGCAGTGATTTGCATGTGCCGAGGGCCTGCTGTTTTATTATCATCGTTACTGCCACCACCTCCACTTTACAGATGTTAGAATCAAGTCCCTGAGAGGTTGGACCCAGACCAGCAAGAATCGAGTTGGGCTTTGAGCCAGGGTCACCAAGAATGCTGTGTTCCTGGGACTTCAATTGCTAAAGGCAGGAAAGTCCTAGGACAACCCGGACAGGCTGGCCACCTGCAAGGGCAAAGCCTCCGTGTCCTTTACCTGAAGCAGAGACGGGCTTTTCCTCCTGGTAACTCCCAGGTCTCAGCTAGAGGCCTGAGGCCGGTCTCCTTGCTCTGCCTGAGCCTGAATCCCACCCGCCTGCCTGCACCCCATCAGCTTTCCTGATCCTCACAGCAGGGCTGGGCACAGGATGGGCGGTTACAGGAAGACGGTCGCTGTCACAGCAGGGACGGGCAGAGCACTCTCGCCCACTGGTCCTGTCCTCTTCCTGTAGGGAGGGCTCCTGTGAGCTCGGTGAGGACACAGGCTTTGGTCTGGGCTTGGTGTCATGCTGTCTGGATTCCTGGGTGGCTCGCGCCTGCAGGCAAGCTAGGGGGCTGAGGAGACGGGGGACAGCCGGGCAGCACACTCGGGGAGACGGAGCACTGGCCGCCGAGGGAGGGAGGAACCGGAGCAGTGGACTGGCTGGGCCGGCTTCCTCAGAGCCCCTCTGCAGCTCCGTGCCGTCTGACCCCGTGGCTCTCAGGCCACGCAGACTCTGTGAGTCACATGGAGGGGCACTCCGTGGCGGGCTCTCTCCAGGGCCGCGTGGATCCGCGCACGGCAGACTCATCCGCAGAGTGAGCATCTCCTCTGGGACCCACTCAGAGAGGGTGTCTCCCTGCTGGAAGGCCCTGGGAGAAAGAGGGACCCGCCGTGGTGTAGGTCCTCGGGGTCCTCCATCCTGCACAGGGTGACCTCCGCCCGCCCAGAAGGATGGGACACTTGACCTCGTCACCCTTGACGGCCGGAGACCTCAGAGTCCCGTCTTGCTCCTGCAGTTCCAGGGCCTGTCCTTTTCCCTCTGTTGAACACAGAGCTTCTGGCCTGCTGAAGCCCCGCGGGAGGCTCCCGCACCCCGGCCCTGCAGCAGAGGGCCATCCGTGTGCGCCTGGGCATCCCCCGGAGAGATGGCCAAATGCCCACTGCTGCGCTCCACCCCTGGTGACTGTGATTCAGTGGGTCTGGGTGGAGCCTGAGTTCCCAGGTGGCAGTGACGGGGTTGGCGGGGCACGACGCTGGGAGAGTCGATGATGGATTCCAAACCAGGACACTTTTTCACCCCCGCGAGACCTCCTGCTCCTCAGCTGTAAAACAGGGCTGGTCCTGACTTGGCAGAAGCGTGAGCAGAGTCCCACAGATGGCCAAGGCCAGACCTCCCCGCTCTGTGCTGGGCAGCGCCTCGGCTGCCACGAAGGCCCTTCTTTGTCACACAGCAGCGGGAAGCGGGTCTGATGGCTTCTTCGCCCAATGCTCAGTGGAAGTGGATCCAGAGTTACCGAAAGTCTCCAAGCGCTGTGCTTGTCACCATGCAAAGGAGACTGTGCAAAAATGTCAAGGACGATTCTAAGAGGCGGCGGACACTAAGAAGCTCAAAGGCCCAAGAGGCCCCTTTATCAGAGTCCTCCCTGGGGAAACTAGCAGGAACCGCAGTCAGCGAGCCCTGCCCTTCCACTGTGGCCGC
Source organism: Callospermophilus lateralis (assembly GCF_048772815.1). Taxonomy (NCBI): domain Eukaryota; kingdom Metazoa; phylum Chordata; class Mammalia; order Rodentia; family Sciuridae; genus Callospermophilus; species Callospermophilus lateralis. The sequence continues at coordinate 539,631 of NW_027510157.1, forward strand.
CACGGGGTTAAGTCCTGCTGCCCACCAACGCTCCCTCCTCTCGGGCTCTGGGTTTTCTTTCTCTGGCTCACATCCACCCACCCACTCCCGCTTTCTCTCCTAGTGCAAGTTTAATAAGCCAATATCAAAACCATCTAGGCCTGGAGCTTTCAAAGACTTAAGACTTTTAAATGTGAAGCACCTCATTATATCTCACTATTTTCAATTAAAAAAAGACCTGATAAGCCATTGATGTGACACTGGTTATCAGTGGGATTTGTTTGACGTCGATTTGAAATGTGTACCGCTTGCTTTTGGGGGTAATGGAATCAAACACTTGGGAGCTGCTCCATGCTAGGAGATCACTTTTCAAGTAAGAACATTAAAATGGAGAGAGACCTTGCTCGGGGGTTTACAGAGAGAAAGCGCCATTGTACAGTAAGGCAGAGAGCAGTGGCTACATGGACAATTGACTTCCTTCCTGTTAATCAACTGCAATGTTTACCTTCTTACGCCCACCATTTCCAAACCATTAAAACTAAGAGGATTAGCATCGCATTTCTGCCAAGGTGTACTTTCATTTCAGCAAATACTACTTTCACTGTCAGAGGAGATTAAAGGTCTGAAAGAAATGATTTCTTTATCTGGCATACATTGTCACATAGGTTAAAAAAAAAAAAAAAAAGATCTGGTTAAGAGAAGATAGTATCCTTGTCCTGTGAAACCGATCACAAAAAGACTTAAATTTCAGGACAAACAGCATAAAAATTGTGGAGAATAATCGAGTGTTAGGACCAAGGATTTCAAGCTGCCTAAATAGTGACCATAAAGGTACCAGCTGGCACCAGCAGGAAAGTGGTAGCCTTCACTCAGTAGGCTCCTCCAGCCTAGGATTCTGGTGGAGCATCAGAAAGCACGAGAGTCCAGGTAGGATGGTTGTGCTCATGCGGTTTTGCCTATTTATGGGATTCTTGAGGCTTTTAAAGGCCTATTGTGTGCTCCCTTCTTAGTTTCAGAAAGTGTGGAATTTTGACAAAGCCAACTTGCAAATATGCCCCTTGGTCAAACCCCCTGAAAGCACACTTTGAAGTTGGATGTTCTCTCCCTCAACCTGCAGACAGCTCAGATCATGTTCAAGGTCTAACCGGGCGGTTTGCAAGACGCCATCCCCGCAGCAGGAACGTCATCTGGGAATCTATCAGGAACGCAAAATCCCAAGCCCCGCTCTAGAGGTGCTGACCCAGAACCTCAGGGGTCCAGCAGTTCTCCAGCTGACCCTGGGGGTTGAGAACCACCACTCCAGGGCTAGTGTCTTCTATTATGGACAGAATGGTGTCCCCTCAAAGTTCATGTGCTGAAACCCTAACCCCCATGTGACTCCATTAGAGGCCAAGCTTTTAAAGAGCTAAGCAGAGTTAAATGTGGCGGAGGGGCAGGGCCCTAACCCAACAGAACAGCTGTCCCTGCAGAAGGAGGAAGAGGCACCAGGGGTGTCCCGGCAGAGGAGAGGCCATGTGGGCACACAGCAGCAGTGGCTGTCTGCAGGCGGAGGAGAGCGACCCTGCCAGCACTGTCACCAGGGGCTTCCCGTTGGGCATGTCACTCACCTGCAGTATTAGGGCGGCCCTAGGAAACATCTTTAAATTACTGTCAGGAAAAGCTGACAACCTAAAATTATTGACCCGACAAACACATTTTTCAAGACTTAAGACAAAATGGACCTTTGAATACAAGCAAAAGTTAAAAAAATTAATTTCAACTAAACTCAAACTGCAAAAAAACAAAAACATTTAAACTGAAGGAAGAGATGTGGAGCTTTGCAAAGGAATAAAGAGTACTAGAAATGAGGCTTCGCTGGTAAGCATACATTCTTTTTTCTTATTATTTAAGAAATTTTAAAAGATAATCAAGTGTGTAAAGCAAAAATGATTACAATGTACTCTGGGCTTTATAAAATGTATGACATGACAGCCTAAAGACCCAAGAGAGAGAAATAAAAATGCAATGTTGTAAAGTCCTTGTCACATACATGAAGTGGTACACTATCACTTGAAAGCAGACTGTGACACACTGAAGATGTAGACCACGAACCCTGAATCACTCCCAGGAATGACGCAACTCAAAATCAGAGCTCCTGAGTCAAAAGGGAAGTCTCAACAAAATCATCACAAAATAGTTCATCCAAAATAAGGCAGAAAAACAGAAACAAGGGATGAAGAACTGCCGCAGTCTGGCTGGGCACAAATAACTGGGAGGTCACGAGCCACTTGTAGGTTCAAAACAGGAACGAACTTTATTCCAGAACCCATGCAAACTCCACGGGAACTCAACGGGAACTCCTCCGCAAGAACTCAAAAGTATCGGGCACCCGAGGTAGCAGGAGCCGCCCTATTGCCAGACAGCAGAGGTCCACATACACAACTGAACACACAGCCTGCCCCAATCCAGCATCATCCAGTTACAGCAATCAGTCATCATCCCAATAATTATACACAGCTTAACTTAACCATCATCATCCTAATGGCTCGCTGGCACTACCCCTCAACCACTCCTTCTGGCAAAATGCCAGGCGCCATCCTGACTTGGTTGTGGCTCTCAACAAAGAACAGGTGGAGAAAATAAACAGAAGGCAAAATAGTAGATATAAATTCAATATTATTGATAATCACATTAACTTACAATGGTCTGAATCCCCCCAAGTAAAAAGCAAATATTGTCTATTTGGATGAAAAAATGATACCCAACTAGATGCTTCTTACAAGAAACCCATTTTAATAAAAGCAGAAATGAGTTAAAAGTAAAAGAGTAGAAAGGATACACTATCCTAACACTAATTTCTTTTCAATTCTGCAGTGGCTAGTTTAGTATCAAAGTGGATTCAGAATAAATAATAATTCCAGTGCTACAGACTTTTTCATAGTAATAAAGGGATGAATTAGTCAAAAAGACATAGTAGTTCTAATTAGTTTTTCACCTAATAGCAAAATTTCAAAACAAATGAACCTAAAACTGGTAGAAGTACAAGAAAAAATGGGAAGATCCATAACTCTATTAGGGATGCTAATACCTTTCTTAACTGCTCAATAATTGACAGAATTTAGACAGGAAATCATTAAAGATACAGAGCACTTGAGCAGGACTATCAACCAGCTTTATCTAATTTACATTAATGAAAATATTCTACACAACAACAGTAAAATACATTTTTTTCCAGTTCACACAGAACATTTATTCTGGGTGATGAAAAAGTGTCAATAAATGTTAAAAGATTCATATTATAAAGTGTGTTGTCTGGTCACAATAGCATTATGTTAGAAATCAATGACAGAAAATCCCCCAATGCTGGAAAACTACAAACCATACTTTTAAGTGGCCTTTGGGTCACAGAAACTATTTTAAAAGAAAATTAAAATTTTTTCTTGTATATGGAAACAGAACATACCACAATTTGTGGGATGTAGCCAAAGCAACACATAGAGGAAATTTTATAGCATTAAAATGTTTACCTTAGATAAGAATAAAGGTCTCAAACCATTGACTTCAGCTTCCACATTAAGAAACAGGAAAGAGAAAACTAATAAAGATAAAATCAGAAACCAATGAAAATGAAAATAAAACCCCATGCACAGAATTCATGAACCAGAAGCTGGTTCTTTTAAAAGGTCAATAAAATAATAAACCCCTCCTACATCCTGGGAACAAATTTTTACTCCTCATACTTCAGATAGAGCCCTAATATCCAGAATATACAAAGAACTCAAAAAATTAAACAATATGATAACAAACAACCCTATCAACAAGTGGGCCAAGGACCTGAACAGACACTTCTCAGAGGAGGACATACAATCAATCAATAAGTATATGAAAAAATGCTCACCATCTCTAGCAGTCAGAGAAATGCAAATCAAAACCACCCTAAGATACCATCTCACTCCAGTAAGATTGGCAGCCATTATGAAGTCAAGTAACAATACGTGCTTGCGAGGATGTGGGGAAAAGGGTACACCTGTACATTGCTGGTGGGACTGCAAAATGGTGCGGCCAATATGGAAAGCAGTCTGGAGATACCTAGGAAAGCTGGGAATGGAACCACCATTTGACCCAGCTATCGCCCTTCTCAGTCTATTCCCTGAGGACCTCAAAAGAGCATACTATAGGGACACTGCCACATCAATGATCATAGCAGCACAATTCACAATAGCTAGACTTTGGAATCAACCTAGATGCCCTTCAATAAATGAATGGATTAAAAAACTGTGGCATCTATACACAATGGAGTATTACGCAGCACTACAAAATGACAAAATCATGGATTTTGCAGGGAAATGGATGGCATTAGAGCAGATAATGCTAAGTGAAGCTATCCAATCCTTAAAAAACAAATGCCAAATGTCTTCTTTGATATAAAGAGAGCAACTAAGATCAGAACAGGGAAGAAGAGCATGAGGAAAAGATTAACATTAAACAGAGACGAGTGGGGTGGGAGAGAGGGAGAGAGAAGGGAAACTGTATGGAAATGGAAGGAGACCCTCATTGTTACACAAAATTACATATAAGAGTTTGTGAGGGGAAAGGGGAAAAAAAACAAGGGAGAGAATTGAACAACAGCAGATGGGGTAGAGAGGGAAGATGGGAGGGGAGGGGAGGGGGGACAGTAGAGGATAGGAAAGGTAGCAGAATACAACAGTCATTAATATGGTATTATGTAAAAATGTGGATGTGTAACCGATGTGATTCTGCAGCTTGTATTTGGGGTAAAAATGGGAGTTCATGACCCACTTGAATCAAATGTATGGAAGATGATATGTCGTGAGCTTTGTAATGTTTTGAACAACCAATAAAAAATGATAATAATAATATTAAACCCCTATCCAGATGAACCAGGGGGAAAAAAAGGCAAAAATTAGAAATGTTAGAGACAAATTAGGTAATATCAGTACATGTGCTGCAGATATTAAAATGATAATTAGGAAACATTATGAGAAACTTAGGAACAATAAATTCAGTAGCTTGTGTGAAGTGGAAAAGGTCCTTACAGACAGACACACTGCACCTTGCTCAAGAAAAAATGTGGGGGGTACTTTGATTGTCTTATACACATGAAAGAAGTTGAATATTTACCTGAAATCCTTCCCACAAAGAAAATACCAGGATCACTGGTGAATGCTACAAAAATTTTAAGGAAATCATTGGGCCAATTCTGCATCTTCTGTTCCAGCAACGTGAGGAGGGAGAGCACCCTCCAAGTCATTTCATAAGGGAAGCATTACTTTGATACTAAAATCACTCAAGAACCTGACGGGGAAAGAGAACAGAGATGAGCATCCGTCACAACCATAGGTGCACATCCTTAGCAAATCAGACATAATTATATATGAAAAAAGAATAATACAAATATAAAGCATAAATAATTGGGGCTTATCCAAGGAATTCAAGGTTGCTTTAACATTCCGTGGGCATCTCACTACATACAGCAAAAGCAATTGACAAAATCCAAAATCTGTTCCAGGTTAAAAAACATTTTGCAAAGCAGGAATGGAAAAGAATTTTTATCAGCATTCTGAGGGTACCTGCCCCCAAACCTACAGCTAACATCACAGGTAATGGCACAAGATGGCTCACTTTTCCCCGAGACTGGGAACAAGCCCTGGTTGACCTCTCTCGCCACTTCCATTAACATCTTCTTGAATGTTCTAGTCAAGATAATGAGGAAAGAAAAGAAATGGCTGGGATCCAGAATGAAAATACAGAAGTAAAACTGTCTATTCACGGGAGATGTGATTGTCTTCATCAAAACTCAGATAGAATTTATAAAAATGCTGCTAGAACCTGTAAGTGAGTTTAGCAAGGTTATAGGACACAAGATCAGATTACAAAAGCCAATTGCATTTCTATATGCTTCCAACACACAACTGAAAATTGAAAATATCATTTGCCTGTGGCACAGAAACATGAAATATTTAGAGATAAATCTGATAAACTATGGCAAGACTTGTACACTAAAAACACTGCTGAGTGAAATTGAAGGAAACCTAAAATGAAAGCTGTGCTGAGATCATGCATTAGAAGATTTCATGTCTATGCCCAAATGGATGTATTGGTTCAATATAATCAAAACTCCTGTAGGATGTTATTGTAGAAATTGAGAATCCTCAAATTCATATGAAATGCAAAAGCCTGAGAACAGCCGAACAAATTTGAAAGAGGACAAAGTTGGAGAATTTGCATTGCCTGACTTCAAGTAACTGACTTCAAGTAATTCTGAATTCATAGTAACTGAAACAGTCTGGTGTTGGTCAAGATAGACAAGCAAATCAGTGAACCAATAGAGAACCCAGAGATAGACCCACACAAATAGGGGCAATTGATTTTCAAAAGAGATGCAAAGCCAATTGATTGAGGGGGAAAAAAACAGTAGTCTTTTAAATGAGAGACTGGAACGATGGGATCCGTACAAACATGACCTTTGATCTGGATCTCTACCATATTTAACTAGGTGATACCATAGAAAACTGAAAATATAATTTGTCTATAGCACAAAAACATGAAATAATAAAGGTAAAAACTGAAACCATAGAAATTCTAGAAAAAAGCATAGTGACCTTGGATTAGACAAATGTCTTAGATACAACGCAATATGCATGGTCTATAAAAGCAAAAAATAGTACACTGGACTACATTCACAGTAAGAATGTCTACTCTGAAAGACACTGAGATGATAAGCTGCTGTCTTAAAGATCCTATTTGCAAAACATGCATCTCATGATGGAGTCGTATCCATTATGCATAAAACTTCTATAATAAGAGTACACCTCAATTTAAAATATTTGCAAAATGTTTTTAAAAATCCAAGAATGTGGGCTGAGGTTGTGGCTCAGTGGTAGAGCACTCACCTATCATGCATGAGGCACTGGCTTTGATCCTCAGCACCACATAAAAATAAAAATAAAGATATTGTATCCACCTAAAAAAACTAAAAAATAATTTTTTAAAAATCCAAGAATATATATTGATGGCAATTAAGTATGTTAAAAAGATACTTCTTCAGTCATTAGGTTGATGCAAATTAAAAAATAACAATGTAATATCACTTACTCACCTATTAGAAGGCCTGAATTTGATAACACTGACCATAACAATTATTAAAGAGCCACCTCCCCCTGGTGGGGAGGTAGAGTAGTACAGCCACATAGGGAAAGAGTTTTAGTTTCTTTAAAAGTTGAACACATTGGGCTGGGATTGTGGTTCAGTGGTAGTGTTCTCGCCTAGCATGCATGAGGCACTGGATTCGATTCTCGGCACCACATAAAAATAAAGAAAAAATAAAGTCCATCAACAACAAAAAAAATATTTAAAAACAAAAAAAGTTGAACACGTACCTTCCATACAACCCATGCATTCCCACTCCCAGGTATCCACCCAAGGGAAATGTAGGCCTATGACCTTACAAAGGCTTGAGCTTGAATACTCATGGTGCCTTTATTTGGAATTCTCAAAACTGGAAACAATCCAAACGTTCATCAACATACGAAAGCATCAGCAAATTGGGGTACACCTGTACAATGGTACACTTGTCAGTAATTAAAAGGGTCAAGCTGATGAGATACACAACAATGTAGATGATTCTTGAAATAATTATACTCATCAAATAAGCCAGAAACCACACAAATAAGGACCCATGGTGTATAATTCCAAATAAAATTCTAGAAAATGAATTTCAGTGACAGAAAGCTGATCCTTGCCTTCCCGGACATAAGGGAGGTAGGGAAGGTGCAGGATGGGACGAGAGTTTGGGGGATAATCCGTGTGTTCAATATCTTGATTGTGAATACGTCACACCTTATCAACTGCACATTTGAAACATGTGTGGTTTACTGTATGTCGTAAATGCCTCCAAAAAGCATTTTAAGGAAATCTCTGCAAAAGATTTATAATAAAAAACTACCCGGTGGCTTCTGGTCTGAATGTGTGCCTTTTAAATTTCTAATTTACAGTTATATCCCACCTCATTCCACAGGAGTTTTAAGATATTCCCCAAGAAGGGGAAATTTCCGCAGCGTCCTTTCTGTTTTCTCTGATAAACAGCACAGAGGTGCACATCTCTGACCATAATGCTTTTCTTTTGCATTCTGTATTACTTTCCTGGGATACATTCCCCAAAGTGGAACTACTCATTTAATGGATATGAATGTTTTAGATATTGCTAAATTGCTTTCCAGGAAAAAAGACCGGGACAGTTTACACCAGTGTGAGATTTTCTATTTTTCTGCACCCTTGCTAAGCATAGAATGCTCATTTTATAAATTTTAAATTGCCATGTTAGAATGTATTTCTTTGATATTTTTGGTTTTTATTTATATGACTGTTTTGGTGGAAAACTTTTTCAAAGTAGATTCTATTCGTTTGCATTCTGGAAGGGCAATTTTCTCTCCTTTCCAGTGGTCAGTTAAGATCACGGTGATTGCTCATCAATTTGAATGGCTTTATGATAGATTATATCTAACAACCATTTGTCACTTTGGGGGAATCTTTTTCTTATGCAATTTTGGTTTGATTTGGTTTGTCCAATTAGAAATTTTGCCATTTTTTTGGTAGTTAAATTTCTCAATCTTTTCCTTCATTTTTTTTCTCATGAAATTGAAATTTGGAAATACCTCTTCTCATAAAAATTTTGATGTGTTTATTGCAATTCTAGTTTCTTTTTGTGGTTGTATTAACCATTTAATGCTTTAATCTTCTGAAATTTATGTAGGGGTGTAGAATATATAGGTTTCACATTAATATTTGCCCCTCCAATTACAGACCACCTGCTCAACTGCCACTTCGGCAGAATTCCTGAGGATGAGAGGGGATCCCAGAAGGCGATCCCGGTGAGGAGCAGGAAACTGGAGGGAGCTGTGCAGCGAAGGGTGCCTGAGGCTGAGGGAGGGGTGCGGGCTCAGCTTCCTGTTGGAGCATACTTCTTAGGTCTTTTCTTTGAATTCTTCAAAGGGAAAAAAAAAATCAACAGCATTCAGCTAAAGAAGACCTTGCCATTTCAGGGGGTGACTGGTTCAACAGGTTCTCAAGGTCACTGGTGCAGAACCGCAGGCTGCTGTCCCAAACCTCACCCCTTGGTCAAGGTCTGCTGCACGTCAAGGTCCCTCATCAACTCTGTTCAAGTTCAAGTACACGGAACAGAAAAACCCAGAAGAGCCAGATGGAAGTTCATTTCTTCCACATAAAGGAGGTCCAGAGGTGGGAGTCCAGGGCTATGTCCAGGGCAGCTTAGCCACGCCTGCTGAGGTCCAAGCTCCTTCCAGCTCTCCTGCTGCATTCCCATGAGGGCCCAGTGCTTCTGGTCATAGGTGGTTGGAGCTGGGAGTTTCAGGCAGCAGGACAGAGGCAGGTCAAAAAGCCCAGACAGGCCACAGCCTCTGCCTTCGATGGAGGTGTCCTAGAAATTCTGGATTTTACTGGTCAGATTTAGTTGCATGACCTCATGTGCAAGGGATGCTGGGACATTCTACCTGGAGGAAATGGACACTAGAGGGAACCAGCACAAATTACCCCTCCCCTAGCCTCTCCTTTCCTAGTTATAAAAGGAACAATTAGATGATCTCCACAGACCTTGCCAGTCAAGGATCCCTACATCCAACGGTGGGTTCGTGGAAGTTCCGCTTTCCCTCTTCCCATCCCCCAGTGAAACCAGTTATCTTACTAATTTCTCAGATCCAAAGCATCTTCAGGTGTAAGACAAGACAAGTAGACCTGTGCTATGGCCTGAATATTTGTGTCTTCCCCCTCCACCTCCTGCAAAATTCATATGTTGAAATCTAATCCCACAGTGGTGTTATTAGGAGGCGGGGTCTTTGGGAGTTATCTCAGTTTGTTTTGTGTTGTTGTAACAGAATACTTGAGGCTGGGTAATTTACAAAGAAAAGAGGTTTATTTTGGCTCATAGTTCTAGAGGCTGAAAAGTCCAAGATCAGGTAGTTTTGTCTGGTGAGGGCCTTATGCTGCCTCAACTCCTGGCAGAAAGAAGAGGAAGGGCAAGTAGGAGCCTGTAAAAAAATTAAAATCGAAACAGGAGAGATGACCTCCTGTGACAACAGCCCGCTCCAGAGCCAGGAGAGACCACTCACTCTTTGAGGAAGATGTTAGTTCATTTGTGAGGGCTCTGTCCCCAGGAACCTAACACCTCCCACTGGGCCCCAGTGCCACACTGCCACACTGGGGACCAAGCCTTGACAGGAGTTTTGGGGTCAGACAGACCATATTAAAACCTCAGCAGGAGGTGATCAGGCTGTGAGGGTCAGGCCTCAATGTGATAAGTGCCCGTATCACAGGAAGCCCCGCAGGACTGCCCCGTCCCTGCTACCACTGAGACCACAGCCACAGTTACAACGGACCAGGAAGTGTGCTCACGTGACTTGGAATTCGCTGGCACCCTGATCTTGGACTTCCAGTCTCTAGAACGGTGAAAAATAAACGTCGGCAGTTTATAAGACCCAGTTTATGGCCTTTTGTTACAGCAACTTGAATAGACTGAGACTGCCTGTCTATCTGGTCACTTGGAGGACTAAATAAAAGGCTGCATATCAATCCCCCAACATGTAAGACGGGGGAGAGAACTCCCTTTAAGCAGCACTTAAAGAAAGACAGCTCTTTTCTGTTCTGCCAGGCAGGCTGGTTTTCCTATTAACATGATTAAAAATAGCACCACTTCAGTTAGCCAAGCTGAACCTACTAGAGGAGGAAATTAAAATACTTGGACAGATTTTGTAGTCAACTTTGTTCCCCAAGGTTCTGAAAGATGGCTGATTTCTTCCCAAGCTCAGATCCTGAAAAAGTACCAAAAACTTAGGTTTCATACAACCAGGAGTCTCTGCGTTCATCCGTCAGAGCACTCCACTCCCACAGTTGACAAAGCCGTGCCGCAGACGCCCTGTGGGCTTCCCGACTGACATTTCAAGTGGCTGATCCTTTTGAACAAAAACTTAAAATAGAAATAAGGCTCCAGCCTTCAGGGACCTCAGGCTGGATAACTCTTGGCCTAAACATAAGGCCTCTCTGGTCAGCTGCAAGTCCACTGGCCAGGAGCCTAGCGCGTTCACCTTTGACTCATGACACTCCAGCTGGGACATGGGGTTTGGAACTCGGTGATTGAATGTTGCCTGTGCGAAGACTTCCTCCACACCATGGAACATTATTCAAAACTAGCACCCGGTGAGCTGGACATGGGAATGCAGCGCTGGGGACAGGGCCACTAGAGGAAGGCGTTGGAACTGCCACTTAGCAGCTGCGTGACCATGTGGCAAGTGCTTTGCCCCCGGAGCCCCACCGGGATCCAGGAGTCAGATGCAGACTCTTAAACGCACCAGGTTGTTAACGGGCCAGATCGGGGATGGCGGCTTCACTGATCCTGGTTCAGGGCAGGGCCTCCACAGCTGTCTCAGATGAGGTTCCAGGTGGCACCCAGAGAACTGCCCCCTCCTCCAAAGATGCCGAGTCCCCATAGTAAAGGGTGCCAGTTTCCTTCTCTTCTGCCCCCCAAACCCAGACACTGAGTACACAGGACAAAGGGACACATGGGCAGGTGGAGAGGCCCAGATACACAAGGACTTCAAAGGGTTTTATAACCAAGGTGACCTCCAGCTCTGGCTGGAAGAGGCTCAAAGGGACAGAACAATGAGGACACTGTTATTCACTGTGTGCCTCCTCTGGGTCAGGCAGCATCTCATTTAATCTTCACTACAGCCCTCGAAAAAATTACTATTGCATCCACATGGAAAAGAAGGCAGAACAGAACAGTCATGCAATTTGCCCACAGACACACAGCTCACGGTTTGTGGGACCTGGACACCTGCCCAGGAGGGTGGTCCAGTCTTTGGCTTAGACAGATAGCGACCATCAGTAACGTGGATGGCATTCTTACCATCCACGCATGCACGCGGTCATCCACCTCACCATGGAGAGCCCACTATGCACCATTCCCTGTGCTAAGTTGGGGACATAAACATGTACGGAGCCTCGTCTTACAGGTTAGAGGGGAAACTGACAAATAATCATACAGAGAGATGTATAATCACGCTCTGTGTGATGTGGGGTCACACTCTGTGACGTGGGGCGGGAAGGGAGGGGACCTGGAATCGTGGGGTGGGGAGCGTGTCCCCAGGAGAGGACCACTTGGCAGCCCAGTTTGCTCGTCCACCGGAGGAGCCAGTCTTTCTGTGCACCAACGCCAGGGCTGTGCAGGAGGAGCAGGTGGGGACGTAGAGGAGAGCGCAGAGCGGCCCAGCCTGGAAGCCACTGATCCTGTCCAAATGATAACCTGCTGAGGGAAGCGATCCCAGCCCTGGGCCACGTCTAATTGCAAACCAGGCAACCTTAACCGAGCAGATCTGCAGATAGCCGCCCTGTCATGCCTCCCGCCCTCGCAGCGCCGCCCGCTCTGTGACCTGGAGCAGAGGCGCATGTGTACCTTCGGGAGGACACTTGCCTTCCGTTAAGTGGCAGAGGCCTGGCGCTTTGTACCCAGGTCCTGGTGGATGTCAGAGAGCTGGGAACCCACAGGACCCGCGAGCCCAGGCAGGCGCTCAGAACCCCGGAGGGCCGCAGCCACCGCGGAGGGGCAAAGCCACTGGCCCTCCCCTGCCCGCCCTGGGCTGTCAAGGGTCGTGAGTGTTCTGCAGGGCCCCAAGTCTGGGGACCACAGGAAGGGGCAAGTGCTCCCCTGGCCCCACTCTGGAAGGCAGAGACGGCCCTGCGGCCTCCCACCTGCAAATCAGCGAGGCCTGGGAGGCAGGTCTGAGGAGGAGCCGGGGCTCCTCGTGGTCAGGGTTAGGGTCAGGGTTAGGGTCTCCGCGGGAAGGCCGCCGCCTCCTTCTCCTGTACATGTTGCAGGTCTTCCTTTCCCAATCCTGTGAGAGCGGTGTGTACCCCAGGAAATCTACAACAGAAAGGGAGCAAAGGAGGCGGACCTCCCAGTGATCTTGCCGTGTGGCAGCCACAGCCTCTGTGGATCACACCGCGCGTGCTGTTTGGTGGCTAGCCCTGAGGACGGTTTCCATGCCGTGGGACACACCTTTGTAACATCCTTTCCACAGAAGCATAACCTAAGGAGGATATTTGCCATAACTTATTTAACAAACGCCCCCTTGTGGGGCTCCTGTCATGTTCCCCGGGCTCCCCACGATCAGAACCCTGATCCTGAGGCCAGGTGCACACCCACTGTGAGCACTTTTCTAGAGCCCAGAGGTTCTGCCGCTGGTTTCATCAACCAAGAGGATTGTGGTACTAGCCTGAGAAGGGGCCAGCAAAGTCCATTCACAGTTAGACGGGCAGTTACTTGGGGATCTGCATGTGAGAACAAGGGGAGGTTCTAATGGCGAAATGTCTTTATTTTAGAAATATTATTGACTTGCTAGAGAATTCCAGTGAAGAGCCACCAAAAACTGTTCAGAAGGGAGTTTAGTTCCTCATGGGGAAGGGCCAGCATCAGTTCCCCATCAAAGAACTCAGTCACATTCTACCTCCCCTCAAGTTGCTAGATATTCATCCAGTGGCTCTGGAAAGGAGACACTCTGCCCGACACCTTCACTCAGGCTGAGCGTGAACCCAAAATAGACTTTGGCACCCATAAAATTAGATGGCTATGGCTTCATTTTCATTTTTAAAAACCCTTTATTGGCACACTCTTACACTGCTGGTGGAGCTGCAAATTGGTGTAACCATTATGGAAAGCAGTATGGAGAGTCCTCAGAAAACTTGAAATGGAACAACATTTTGACCCAGTTATCCCACTCCTCAGTTTATACCTCAAGGAATTAAAATCAGCATGCTACAGTGACACAGCCACATCCATATTTATAGCAGCTCAATTCACAATAGCCAAACTATGGAACCAACTTAGGTGCCCTTCAACAGAAGAATGGATAAACAGAATGTGGAATATTACAAAATGGAAAATTACACAGCCTTAAAAAAGAATGAAATTATGGCAGTAAATGGATGGAGCTGGAAAATATCATGCAAAGTGAAATAAGCCAATCCCCCAAAAAACAAAGGCCAAGTGTTTTCTCTGATATGTGGATGCTAATTCATAACAAGGTGGGGGGCAGGACTAGAGAAGAATAGAGGTACTTTGAATTAGAGGGGAATGAAGGGAGGGGGAATGAGGGTAGGAGGACCTAGAACGGATTGGACATTATTACCTTATGTGCATATATGATGACACAACTGGTGTGACCCTACTTCATGTACAACCAGAAGGATGGGAAGTTGTACTCCAGTTCTGTAGGATGTGTCAAAATGCATTCTACTTTCATGTCTAACTAATTGAAACAAATATTTAAAAAAAAAGAGAGAGAGAGAGAGAAAGGATTGATTCACCAACCCGAGTGTTCTGATCTACACAGGGGCATTGCTTTCTGTCAGTTATGAACAGTTCTACACCACACACTCACACCTCAGTCTATCCGAGTAATAAATCTCAGGTGAAGGAGATTTCTGAGAACTCGAGGCTTTGGGACAGTGTTGAAAACAGTGAACACAAAAGGAAGTTGGTAGTTTTATATAACCCTGAGGGTCTCCTTCCATTTCCATGCAATTTCCCTTCTCTCTCCCTTTCCCTCCCACCTCTCGTCCCTGTTTAATGTTAATCTTCTTCTCATGCTCTTCCTCCCTGCTCTGTTCTTAGTTGTTCTCCTTATATCAAAGAAGACATTTGGCATTTGTTTTTTAGGGATTGGCTAGCTTCACTTAGCATAATATGCTCTAATGCCATCCATTTCCCTGCAAATTCCATGATTTTGTCATTTTTTTTAGTGCAGAGTAATAGTCCATTGTGTATAAATGCCACATTTTTTTATCCATTCATCTCTTGAAGGGCATCTAGGTTGGTTCCACAGTCTAGATATTGTGAATTGTGCTGCTATGAACATCGATGTAGCAGTATCTAATGGCACTAAGTGGACCCTTCTGTGCCCGAACTTCCCCATCTGCAACAAGGGAAGTTGTTCACTGCTATAGTGAGCATAAAGAGATGACTTCCTAAAATTGGTGATATACTAATCCTGCTTATTTTATTTTTATTGGCACTAGGAATTGAACCCAGAGGTGTTTAACCACTGAGTCACATCCCCAGCCTTCCTTTAGAATTTTTAATTTTGAGACAGGGTCTCACCGAGTTTCTCAGTACCTTGCTAAGCTGCTGAGGCTGGCTTTGAACTCACAATCCTCCTGTCTCATTCTCCTGTGCTGCTGGGATTACAGGCATGCACCATCTCACTCAGCAATTCTACCTATTTTAACAACAAAATTTTTATTGTGCATGAAGAATAGAATTAGCCAAGTATACAGAAAAGTTTGACTCAGAAATCCTTCATTCTGGGCTGGGCTCATGGCTCAGTGGTAGAGTGCTCGCCTGGCATGTGTGAGGCACTGGGTTCAATTCTCAGCACCAGGTACAAATAAATAAATAAGTGAAATAAAGGTTCATCGACAACTAAAAAATATTAAAAAAAAAATAAATCCTTCATTCTTTGCTATATTCTGTAGGACCAAAAAAATTGTCATGATTAATATCTCCATAAAAAAATCCAAGAATGATATTGGCCAAATTATATTGCTATATTGTGTTCATGTACAAATATGTAACAATGAATCCTGCCAATAAAAAAGTATGAGGAAAAAAAAAGGAAGTTGGTGGGATCTCATGAACATCAAAGGGAGGTCGGTAGACAGACGAGAGGCTCCAAGGAGTGGGTGGAGGGGGTGAGGGGATGCTGGGGAGTGATACTGGCCAAAATAGATTGTCATCGTATGCACGTAAGGATACATAACAGCAAACCCCATCATTATGTACAACTACAATGCACCAATTAAAAAATGTAGAAAAAAAAGACTGATGTAAGAAAATCAAAAAATATTAAAGTCCTATTGGTCCTCTTGCCTGGTGTGGTGCCAGACACTCTGAGCGTGTCCAGGAAGACTGGAGCCTTTACTTCTTCATTGTTAGCACTTGCTGGACCTCTCTTTATGCTCCAGGCAAATAAAGTTTCTTGAAGGTGGCATCCCTGGGCACACTGGCCTGGAGCCTGGGGTCCCCTGAGCCCCCTCAGCAGACTAGGAGGGAGAAGAGAATTGCCCAGAAGCCGTGGGCAATGGAGCCGGCAGAACTCAGGAGAGCTGGGCAGCCTGGAACTGCAGAGTCAGCCCGGGCTTCCTCCAGCTGTCTGCGCTCCCCTCCTATCTGAGGCCAACAGCCCACCACCCTGGCCAGGCAAATGGGCCTGTGATGGAGATAAAGTGATTTCTAGGGCTTTCTAGGAATCCTCCAGTTCTCCTCAAGAAGTAGCACTTGGCTATTGGATTAAATACTCTACTGTGTTTGATCCTTTCAGGAAAATAAAAATGTCAAGAGTAAATTTGGGCAGGAGGAGGAGGGCTGAGGGTCCTCAGGGGCACCGGCGAGCTGGCCGCACTCGGCGAGGCAGAACCAGGCCAGAGCCAGCCCAGAGCCAAGTCTCTGGAGCAGAACGAGGCCTCTTGTTTGCAGTGGTGAAGGTGGTGAAGGAGCTTCTTTCTGAATTCCAGCCCATCGCCGGCCTCAGAGAGATGGTAGGACACCTGAAAGGAAGGCTGTTGTTCTCACTGAGCCCTCCCGCCCTCTGGTTCCACGTTCTGTGGTGGACACCATGTGTGCTCATAAACCCTCTTTCAGGACCAACGCCTCTTTCCCCAGCTGCCAGGAGTCCTCCTGCTGGACCTGCTGGACTGCCCTCTGCCAAGGAGGCACCTTGCCCACAGCTACATTTCCTCTTCAGGGACAGCCCCCACCGGTGACTGGCTGATCAGGGTGCAAAGTTCAGCCCCTTTGCTTCAGCTGACAATGACTCTAAGGGACCACCCCAGCCATGAGCTGAGCGCTCTGTTGCTACTGTACCAGTGTCCAGTCCTGCATCCCCCATACCCCACGGGTACTGTTGCAGAGTACTCCCAGTACTGACCGTCTGCTCCCCGTAGACCTCTTCTAAGTCTCTGGCCCACAGTTTTCTTAAATGGCTTTTCTTGATCCTACTGCTTGCTCTGATCTTTACGAGGTTCTACACAACAGTGTAGAACCAGAAAAGTTCAGGTTTCAGTGGTTTGTTCAAGGTCACGGAGGTAGAGTCAGGATTGGAATCCAGAACAAACCTGAGGCTTGGCTCTTCTTAACATATTACGCTCTTCCAGGCCCTGCCCAAACCTTCCTCCTTCAAAATGCCATACATGATCTCTGTTATGGTTTGAATGTGTCCCTCAAAAGTTCATGTATTGGAAACTTAATCCCAATTTCGTATGTTAATAGTATTTGGAGGTGGGGCCTTTGAGAGGTGGGTAGAATTAGAGGACGCCGTGAGGGTGGAATGTCCCATGGTGCCATTGTTATCTTGATAAGAAGAGGAAGAGAGACCTGAGCTGGCACATTTGCCCTGACTCACTGTGTGATGCCCTCCACCATGTTATGATGCAGCAAGAAAGCCCTGACCAGATCCCAAGCAGAGGCCAGCACCGTGCCCTTGGACTTTCCAGACTGTGCGACTGTGAGTTAAATAAACTTTTGTTCTTTATAAGTTACCCAATCTCGGTATTTTGTTATAGCAACAATTCTTTCTGATATTCTCATTCTCTCCCAGCCTCCCACATATCTTCTCATTAAATCTATCCATGGCCATTACACTCTGCATTCCATTTGAATTAGTCCACTGGGCCTATAACCTCTTCAGGGAAGGCCCATGTCAAGCACAGTTGGGTCAACTCACTGCCTGGCATACAGTGGACACACGGGAGATGTTCTGTGTATTAAGTTGAGTGTCTCCTCACACAAATAGAATCTCTAACTTTTTGGGTTTCTGAGCTGTATGGCTTATGAAAACACATGTCTGTTCTGGGCTCTATGTGACATACTTAATCTTTAGTAGTATGTGCATCGTTGCAGGATCTATGGACAAACTAATATCCTGGATTCAACTTTGAGATTTCAAAAGAGATTATTAGAAGCAATAAGAATCCTATAACACAATTTCTGAAGACAGGTGTAAACAAGTCCTGGCACATTGAATTCTGAAACAGCTCAATCCCAAATCCCTAAAAGCCACTACATGGATGAAAGATCTACCTCCTACATCTGGTATAAGAGGGCCAGGTCACACTTTATCAGCTGACTAGGCCTCTGATTTCCAGTTGGCCTGCTTTTCCGGGTTGACGGCCATTAGTCGTACCACCTTTACTGCAGGTCGAGCCCTTGCTGTGTGCCAGGCACCAAGCTGAGCATTGCTGAGTCATTGACTCATTTAATCTTCCCAGTAACCTAAAGTAAACACCATTGTTATTCCTATTTTAAGAATAAGGAAACATTGCACCACTAGAAAAGTAGCTGCCCTGCAGGCCAAAGCCAAAACTACAACCAGAGCCAGGACCTACCCTGATTCCCTGACAGGGCAGAAAATTAGGTCCCTAAGTAATAGGCCAGATTCTCACCCACCTAACAATTCCCAAGAGATGAGTAAATGCCTAGCTAATAATGACTCTGCACAAGGACTTCTTGATATCTGATCCCTTAGTCTCTGTGGGTGGAGAATTATCCCTAGGTCTCTTGTGTTCCTACAGTTAGATCTGGAGAGCAAAGGCCCCAATTGCCTCTATGCCAGACCATCTTTTCAAGATGTTGGTACTGAAAACAGCCTTGGAGGATAAAGATAGTCTGAGTGTCCAGAGCCAAGGGTAGCTAAGCAATATAATAAGACCATGTCTGTCTCTAGGGCGAAGTTCAGTACGTTTACTGCCCATTATAAAAGCTCCGGTTTCCCTAAGCTCGGTGCTCTTCTTTTCTAATGCGCCTCCTCACCTGAGCAGGGCTCCCCCACCCCTGTTACATGGCCCTCTAGGAAAGTGGGCTCAGACTACTCAAGTCAGGGCTGATACTATGTCTACTGCGGTTGTTCTGAGTAACAAATTGTCCGTTCCCTGACCCAGGAGCCTTGATTTTCTTCCTGCATCCATAAAACCATGGCAGACTAACTTGTCAACTTGTTAGTAGGATAGAAACTGACTCTCCACCCTTCTCAACAATTGCCCATATCCTGAAGTAGCAGAAATGCCCTGACTGGAAGTCCCAGAAAACTCTTCCCGGGAGGTATTGCCTGTGGCAATGACAGTTGTGAGCTTTACCTCCAGCACTTCCCAGGGGGAAACAAAGTAGGAGGAGAAGAAATCCTTACGGATGGAAGTACACAGATGAAGAATAATGTTGGTGATGATAATGATGATGTCATCGAAGACAATAAACAATAATAGCAAGGTCAATGATGGTGTCACTGGGATGACCATGCTGTCAGAAATGGTGCTGACAGTGACAACAATAATTTTCTGAGCAGCTACTGCTTGCAGAGCACTTGCTTCACCCCAGCCCCCCACCCGGGCTCCCTCAGTGTGCATGACCTACCCACAAGATAGCAGATCCTCTCACTTTCATCACAAATCTTCACTCTTGCTTCAGTGTGCTCAATTCCGTCCACTCCATCCATCTAAATCATACTATTTAAACACCACTGCCACGTGTTCCCAGCCCCTTACTTGTGTCTATGTCTCCCCATTACTTTTATCACCTTCTCACATGTTATTGGATTATCGAGTACATGGTCTATTGTGCCCGGCTGGAATGGGAGCTGCAGGAGATTTGGATTTTGTGCATGTTTTCCTCTGATGTATCCCACAGGTGCACAAAGCACCTGGTCACCCTAGACTCTCAGCAAGGTTAGTGAAGTGAATGAGTATGGATGAGCTTGGCTTTGGGTATTTGGGGAAGTTCCATGACCTCCTGACTATAAAGTCCGTAGCCTTAAAATGAGAGCTTGGTGGCTCCTTGGGCCTGACATACTGCTGGAATCCTGGGGGCTCTGCAGGTGTTGATTTATTAATCTTCGGTTAATTTATTAATCTTCGGATATGACTAACTGACAGAGTTGTAATTTTACTTTGTCAACTGCTTCAGCTTAATTTTATTCCTTCATCAGTCACTTGCTCATTTAGTCAATTAAGAGTTTCAAGCTCCTCCAGATCTGGGCACAGTGAGTCATGGGGAGGGCTCTAGCAGGTGCCAGGGGGAGAAGGTGTTGCTCATCTCAGTGAAGTTCTGAGTTTCTGGCAAGAGAAAGAACTGCCATCTCCCCCGGTGGCTTTGACTCTGCCAACCCACAGGCCCTGATATCCTTCTGCACCTATGACATTGACATGCTCAGGATGCACAGGACCTGGAGAAAGTGACCCTCTGGTGTGGACACAAGCTCTGATTCTCTTTCCTTTTCAACCCTCCCCTACCCGCCTCCACACACTTCCCTGGCTTCCCCCGATACACACACATTTTCTTTTGAAATAGAGCACTGTGTCTTTTTCACATTGAATTTGAATGTAGTCTCACACCATGGCAGAAGCAGGTGGGGGTTAAGACTTGTGGGCATGCAGCAGGAGGACATTCATCTGAACAATAAAGAGGAGACTCTGCTTTGTGCGGAGCCTGAGCCTTAGGAGCAAAGAGGGCTCAAGACAGCCCTGGGTGTCAGATGGCTCAAGACAGCCCCGGGTGTCAGAGGTGGCAGGGGAGGCAGTGTATGAGTGAAGGATCTTCAAACGCAGAGCTGCTCCATCAGTCACCACTGAGGACAGGGGAGCCTGCTTCTGCCAGGCAGCCAGGATGGAATGCAGGATGGGATGAGTTGGAGTTAGCCTGTTAAGGAAATTGGGGGGCAGGGAGAAGGTGGTCCAGGCAAAGCGAGTCAGCCTGTGTGAAGGCCTGGAGGACAATAGCTTGCCAGGTCCCTAGGGTGCTTGTTTGGTGTGGGGAGGAGCAAGAGACTGTAATGGTTCATTTGAATTGTCAACTTGATTGGATTAAGAGATGCCAATGATTAAGAGGCCACTGGATGTGTCAATGAGGGAGTGGCTAGCAATGATTGGCATGTGGGATAGCCAACTGAAGTGGAGATCCTCCCTAAGCATGGGCAGCACTGTCCAATAGGATGGTGGCTTTGATGGAATAAAAGTTGGAAGATCAAGGAAGCAGCAGCAGATGCAAGCTCGACTCTTCTTGAATGGGTTCTTGATTCCTGCTGTGAGTCCTCTTAGGATATCAGACTCTCACTTCTGTACTCTTCCAAGTGAACTCTGCCAGTGCTTCTCCAGGGAATTTCCAGAAGCCTTCAGTCTTGAACTGGGGTATCACCATTGATCCCTCTTTTTCTGGGGCTTCAGCCTCTTGGACTACGCAGCTACTGGTTCTTCCAGCTCTCCAGCCTGCAGATGGGCACTATGGACTGTCCAGCTTCACGTAAGCCCATCTAGTAAGTCCCCTTTTATAGTTATGCTTCCTGTTGATTCTGTTCCTCTAGAGAACCCTGACCACAGGCTCCAGGGAAGCAGGGGAATTACCGCTGTGATCACTGGTCCATCCCCGAGATCTAGCCCAGCACATAATGGCACATATAAATATTGATTGAACAAGCAAATGAATAATTAACCTGGGATAAAATACCTGACACACAGAAAAGTTGCAAACTCTGAGACCCTAACTTATTTAACTGCCAGTCCCTGGTGTCAGGCCACATGGACGGCTCTAAGCTGGGCCCGGCCAGGGAGTGCAACGTCTGTGCTGTGAGCAGAGATGCTTGACGGATCTGCTCTGCAACTTCCTTCCCCCAAATGAGGCAGAGACTGCAGCAGGTTAAGATCTATTTGCCTCTCACTGGGATCCAGTTAACATTGGGGTGAGCACAGAACAGAAAGGGGTGTCCACTTCCAGGAAAGTGGGAGCTGATAGAAAGCTCTGGCTCTTTCCTGTGAATTTCACTGGCAGGAAAGAGCAAGGCGTGACATGGCATGCTGGTGGCTGTGGTGGCATCCCCAAACCCCCAGTAGGAGGTGAGCTCACAGTTGTCCCAACATGTCTACCCTACCCTGGGGAGGGATACACCCCAGGGAGGCCAGCTGGGGCTCTGACTCTCGACCTGCACCATCCTGTGACCCTGAACAGTCCCTGCCCTGCTTCACGATTCAGTCTCCCCTCCATGCGATGATGGGTCCACAGGGAGGCCCTCTGGGCTTCCTTCTGGCTGTAGAGTGAGGAGACCTTGGGGCAGGCAGGAGGCCAGTGCTCGGCCTCTCGTTTCCACCAGGAGGGACCGCACTGCTGGGTGGCCCTGGCTGGAACCACCACTCTGAAGGTGGGGATGGGTGCTGTGAAAGAACAGTGGACCCAAACCTTGTGGCCTGGCATCTGCTGCAGCTGGGGCAGGGGCCTGAGCCAGAGCCAAGGAGCCCTGTAAGCCAGACCCCAGGAACGCCATGAGCACACCTCTAACTTGGGTCGGCAAAGTGGGGGTGGCTGCTCCTTGGGAAGCATGGGGGTGTCCCACGAGTCACTGGGAAGGCAAGTTGGCTTGGGGGATGTGTGGAGGCCACGCATCTACGTCTGGTGGAAGTCACTTGTGGTCACAACACCTGTATTCTGGAATGAACCTCACTAAATGCTGGTGCCCTGATAAGAAGGGCTTGGGGCTAGGGGTTGTGGACAGTCTGCCTGCCCGGTGTTGACCTTGAGCCAAGGGAGGTGCCAAAGGCAGCCAGGTCAAGTAGGCTCTGGACTGGACGAGGTGTGCAGGGCTCTCTGCGTGGGACAAATCAACCTCATCTCCCTGCCCCGGCCTCCACACTGCCCTCTTTCTTGCCCAATTCTGGGGCTGTGGGCGGGTGGAGGAGCTGCACCCGGTGCTGGAGCCCACCTCTGGCCAGGGAGCTGGGCGTGGGCTGCAGGCCCCACTGCTGTGGAGACGCCACTGTCCTCCCCTCTGCTCTTTCCCCTCAGTTTTTTGACTGGACACGTAATTTCCGGGCTGTGATATACTGCACTTCAGAATTGATTTTTGCACTCAACCCGTGTAAAACATTTTTGGAGGACGAATGCCACCGGGTGAGATATTTTTCCGTTACTGATGTGTGGAGGGGGCTTTTGTCCCCACATCGCAGGCCCTCCTGGCCAGGGTTACTCCTCGGTACCCTGCAGCAGGAACACTTGGCCAAAGGCGTAGCAGCCTTTTGAACTAAAGAAAATATTAATTTAAGGTGTGGTTTCAACATGAAATTACAGGAACCTTCAGAACTCCCACTGGCTTGACTCAGAGCTGACTGGCACATCGTGACTTGAGGGCTAGGATCCGCCAACTTAGGAAAAGTTTGTTGCCAGTGAACTAATGGGAAGAATTCTGCAAGGGCCCCGGGGCTTCTGCTCCCCACACAGACATTTCCAGATGATTTGTCTGGAAAATCTGCTGCAGAAAGGAAAGCAAAAATATCCCGTCTCATCCTGGTGTCGGCCCCCGTAGGGCAGCTACTTCCCAGAGCAAGAATTGGACCTGTGGTCGACCAACTGGGAATGCATTCGCGGGGCCTCATGGATGCTGAGGTTTCCTGTAAAATAGGGATCCCGTGGTCACCTCACGTGTGACATCGTAACAATCGCTCCCCCTGACCAAGGGCTGCACACAGCTCAGGAGACCTGTGGTCAGGGTGATGTCTGTCTCCATTTACAGATTGAAAAACTGAGCAAGCGGTTAGCCCCAGGTTATTCAGAGAGGAAGCAGGTGAGGGAGAAGAGAGCCCAGAAGTTTCTGACCCCGAGGCACAGACTCGTCCCAGTGCACCAAGCTGCCCAGAGCTGGGCTGGGCCCTGATGTCAGGATGGCCCCCACCTTCCCTCTCAGCCAAGTTCTTGTGACACAACTCAGTGGAACAGACCTCCATTTGCTGCTGTCCCTCTGACCAGTATGGGGCAGCTCTGCTCTTGGCCATGCAGACCCAGAAGGAGCCTGGCAGCTTCTGGAGGAGGGGGCTCCCCTGGGAGGCAGTGAGCGCAGAGCCCGCCGAGCTTTATAAGGGCCCACAAAAATATTTTCACTTTCATTTCCCTTAAAATCAGGAGAAAAAAAATGCATACAAGAATAATGGGTGTAACAGTGACCGGCCAGGACTCGCCCCATCTTTAGATCCACACAGTTGACAAAACAAAACTTTAAATATTGTTTTATGGAGGAAAGGTCAAGGAAGGCAGCAGTGTCCAGGGCCCCCGAAGGTCACAGTGCAGCCAGTTTTGGAGGGTGAGGTCGTCAGCTCTCCAGGGATACCTTGGTTGTCCACCCCCACCGTTGTCCCCTACCCACCGCACCAGGAAGAGAGGTTGACTTGGAGGGACAGGAGCTGAGACAGGTGCCTCCAAGGGATCCACCCCAACACAAGGACAGTCCTGCCACTTCTTATTCCCAATCAATAGCAAAAAGAGCACATTGGGGGTCGCCCGGCCCAGGCCTCTGTATTTTACAGCTGGGGAAACCGAGGCCCCGGGAAGGTGGCGGAGCCAAGTGCAGCCGCATTCATCTCTGAAGTGCTTCCTCCATTCTCTGGCAGCCTGCAGATTAGCCTCCATCTCCTGGCTCCTCAGGGAGGCTTCCCACAGTCGGAGTGAAACAGAGAGAGCCCCTGCCTCCCCCCACCCACCGCCTCACATCCCCCTGCCAGGAGAGCTCCGGCCCAGCGCCCTCCAGCCGGGTGGGGAAGGCTGGCTCAGGGACATAATCAGGGACAGCCACTCTCTCCACAGGTGCCATTTATTCTCAAGCATCCGTTCGATCCCTGCTGAGGGATGAAAACCACAGTGTCAACTGCCTTCTCCTCAAACCACAGTGTCAACTGCCTTCTCCTCAGCCCCTCGGAGGAACATCAAAGCGTCTGCATATTTATCATTCCTCCTCCTCGGCATTAAGCAAAGACAGCGACAGGCACACAAAAGCACCATAGTTTCCACTTGGACTCTAAAAAGGTATCAGCAAGTTCAAACCCAAATTGAAAATTCCCTCGAATAGGTGTATTTTCTTTGCTGGGGAACTGGGGAGGATTATCACTTACCATCCTCTCCAAAATCAATTTGCGTCCACTTACCAGTCACTTCTGGCATAAAATAAAGGAGCCTGCGGTTCCCCGCGCAGGACTTAACCAGCGACAGCCACCGGCTCCGAGGAGGACGTCGGGAGTGGAGGGCCGACGGGAGAATGTTCCCTGTCTTTGTCTTACTTTTTCTTCCCCCAAGAGCAATCCCGTCTGCTCTTTGAAATATAATGGAAACATGTTAAAATATAGATTCGAGGATGATCCGACAAAGGGAAATATTCACCTCTGGTCCCATCTGAGGCTCTTAAGTTCGCTTTGAAAAGTTAAAGAAAAAGACAGCGGTCTGGAGCTTCGGAAAGAAAGAAACGCACATTTGTTCCTGAAAGAAAGGGGAGTAGAACTCGGCTGCCTCCCGTGATCCCTTCCTCTCTTCCTGTTAGAACTGTGCCTGAGTGTGGTGTCAGCTCCCTCGGGTGAGAGGCAAACAGCTGTGGCACTTTGGGGTTTTTGTGTGCAGGTGCTGGCAGATCCCAGTGGATTGGCACCCAGTGGGTGGGAACCCCAACACAGGGCTCCCCGACTCCTGCACACAGGCCCGCGCCCTCCAATGCCAGGCGCCTGCCCCCGCGCATGTGGGGCCAAGGGTTCCCAGGTGTTGACAAGGGCCATGGGTGCTCAGGAAGACGTTGGGTTTTCCAAGGAAGGCGAGTTCAGGCTCCAGCGATGGTCTGTGGCCACAGGCCTCCCCGGAGTGATGCCCATGGCAGCAGGGCACCTTCCTGTTAGAGGGCAGGAGGAAAAGACCCCCCACCCCACAAGAGAAGGAACTGCCCACCCCACCAGGGAAGACTGCACCCAGCCCTGCTCCACCCTGTCACGAGAGACCCCCTACCCGGGGGCCATCCGGGCCAGCTGTCTGGGGGCGAGAGCCTTTGCTACGTTTTAGACTTAGAGGCCTGATTCCCTCACGGCCACAGGACCAGGTGGCCGAGGAGCAGGCCAATGCAGCTGGCCTGGGTCCTTGTTGGGCCTAGTTTATTTGGCCACACTCCTGAGGAAGCCTAGCCGCTGGCCCCGGCATGGCCATGAGTGTAGGACAGGGAGGCTGGCAGGCTGAGGGTCGGAGGGACAGAGGTGCCCAGTGCCTGTTGTCATGCTCCTCCATTCAGGCAGGAAGCACGGCTGAGCCCTTGGGGATCACCCAGGGCTAGGCAAGGCCACAGGGGATAGAGAGAGGTGGACAGGGCTCTGCCCTCGAGAACCTCCCAGATGACCAGGGAAGCAGGCCCATGAGGACGGGTAACAGGGTCGTGCATGGACTAGAAGCGGGAATGTTCCCCTAGGTATGATCGAGGGAAGACCATGAGAAACTCTGCCCAGGTCTTCAGAGGTGACCCAACAGAAGGGAGACGGGGGCTGAAGGGTGTGAATCTCAGTGGGCATCCTGGAAATGCCTGGTGCAAAGGCCCAGTGACCAGGACGAACTTAGCTGCCTGGAGAACGGACAGAGGTTATGTTGGGGACACACAGTGTACAGCAGTCAAGAAGCTCAGGCCCGGGCTGGGGATGTGGCTCAAGTGGTAGCGCGCTCGCCTGGCATGCGTGCGGCCTGGGTTCGATTCTCAGCACCACATACCAACAAAGATGTTGTGTCCGCCGAGAACTAAAAAATAAATATTAAAAAATTCTCAAAAAAAAAAAAAAAAAAAGAAGCTCAGGCCCAGCAGGGAACAGAAACCCCCAAACCTCAGAGGTGTTTCACTTCTTAATCTCGGGCACCAGGAGACTGAGGCTGCCCTCTCCCACCTGCAGCTTGTCTTGGCTCCCTGGGGGATGGAGGGCCAGGGAACACACGGGCTCTTAACTGCCTGAGCCTGGAAACCCGTGGTTTCTGTAGCCCACTGGTAAGAGCAAGTCCTAGGACCCCACTCTAACCTCAAGGGATGATGGGAAATGTAGGGAGGCCAAGGGAGGGATATTTCCCGAGTGTCACCAGTTTTCCACCAGAATGCAGCAATGTGCTTTAATACTAAGGGCTTAAGGGGGCAGTGGAAATCGAGACCCTGAGATTTTGAGGAGTCTTAGGGCAAAACCAAGCCTCAGAGAAGGGACCTCACCTGGCCAAAGTCACCTGGAATGTGTGTCTCCCTATCAGCAGGCCGCTGCCCCTTCCATTCTGACTCAAGACAAGAGCCAAAGCCAGAAGAGCAAGACCTCTGGTGGGCAGCACAGGGCTGTCACTCGTCCCTACAGACACTGCCAAGGAAACAGTGAGTGACATCCTCTGTCTAAAGGGGAACTGGGGGAACTGGCAGGTGTGGAGTCCCCCCCCACAGGGAAGATGGAGTGTGGATTTGATTCAGGGACCCCCCAGCACGTGCTGATGTCAACTCTCACAGGGACAGCCCAGCGTCCAGAGCCAAGATTCTTGGGTTCAAATTCTGGGTCTTCTGCTAGCTAGCTGGGTAACCCTAGGCAACTTGCTTAACTTCTCTGAGCCTCAGTCCCTCTTCTGTAAAATGTAGATGACTGAATCACCTACCTTCAGAGAGCTTATCATTAGCAATAGTGAAGGCTCCTAACTGCTTAGCGTGGCCTGTATTAAACTGCTTGGAAAGCACCTGACCTGCAGGATTGCATTTGATTTCCATGCAATCTGAGGTAGATAGTTTACAAGCCCATTTTAGAGATGACAGACTGAGGCATATCAGACAAGTGACAGCTGGGTTTGGAATGTGGCCCTATCTGATGCAAAGCTGCGGTTCTTTCTGGGAGCTCCATGACCTAGGGCCACTGGCTGAGGAGGGCCAGTTTATCTGGGATCTTGCCCCTGAGCCATAGGGCCTGGGGCAGCCTGGGGCTCTGAGTCTCAAAGCCCAGACTTTCTATGATTCGGGGGCAGAAACTCTCTTCTCCGAGGAAGAAGTCACTTACGCTCCGTGTCCAGGCTGGGTACCTGGGCATTGCCACCTCCGATTTCAGGAGTTAACTTCTTTGCCAGGTACACGAAGGATAGGTCTCCTCATCCTCAAGCCAGGTCTTGGGCCTGGCTCAGCCAAACCCTCTGGTGACCTTCCTGATTCAATCCCAGGGTCCCCTACGTTTCTGGGCTTCCTCCTGCCTCTTTAAAATTTGCAATTACCAATAATTCCCTTTGTTGCACCCAAATGTGAACCACCATATTAAATTATTAAATATAAGTGTTTCTGAAATATTTTATCTTGACATGTATCTCCGGAGTCAAATGACCCCGGGCAGTGTTCATAATTAATTTCATCAAAAGGGGGAAAAAAAAGTGCTGGCGAGGGACTCCCTGAATGACCTGTCCTGGAGAAAAACAGCTGAGGCTGCCAGCCTCCCTTCCCGGCCTCCCCCCTCCCCAGACCTGGGGGCCAGGGGCCCAGAGCCCCGAGATCCTAGAGCCCCGGCCTGGCAGGACCTGATGGGGTCATTTTGACTAACCCTTTCTTCCTCTGGCCAAGAAACAGGCCCCTGGAGGAGTGAGCAGGGGTCATCTGCCCAGGGGCCAGGACCGAGGCTGCCGCGGGGGACATGGAGGCCTCCTCTCTGTGCCTTTCAGCTCCAGATCGGTTCATTTAAAGGAGTGGGAGGAGCAGCCGTGCGTCTTCACATAAAAAATGTCCTGAAACAAAGGGCTTTTTTGTCCCCCTCCCCCACCTACTCAGAGAGAAAGAGATTAAGTTTGAGGAGTCACTTCCAATCAGAAAGCTACCATTTAATTACAATGCGCAGGAAATTACAGAGTCAATGGGCAGACGGGTGATAAGTGACTGCCCCGCAGGATGACAGGCTTGAAACCCAACCACTTCATCACAGAGCTACTTATCACAAGAGGCTGTCTGGAAGGCTGACAATCTGATCGTACTGTCAACTCAATTCATAATTAATATATTTATCAAATTAATTACTGAAAATATCTCCCTGGCGCTCGCCACAAAACAGTGGCTACCCTCATGGCGGGCTGGCTTCGTTTTCGGCTAATAACCGTGCTGTCAGTTTAATGAGGGCCGGGGGGCGGGGCGGCCCCTGTTTTGCCTGCCTGACAGACAAATTGCCCTCTTACAGGGAATGATCCCTAGAATTTAAGAGAAGAAAAGAAATATGGCATTGTTTGGTGACAGCCGCAATCGCAGGCTTGTCTCGGAAACTTTGTATCAATTCTAACACAGGGAGGGAGGGTGGGGTGCTTTTGGCAGCTCAATAAATACTTTATGAATTCCTGGCTGGGCCCTTCATCTGAGGCTCCGGGTGGAGCGGCTTCTCTGAGTCCTGGCGGGAATCTGCCGGCTGAGGTTTCGATGGAGGGACTTCAGAAGTTGGAGATTCTCACTGGTGATTCTTTTCTTTCTTTCTTTCTTTCTTTTTTTTTTTTTTAGGAAGAAGAATCCACATGCCAAGTTTCCCAAGGTGCAATGAGTTCCTTTTGATCAGCCCCTTGACCATTTGATCTCTGGACAGAACCATCGTTTGCTGCCTTCATAGGGCCAGAGCCAGGCCATGAGAGCTTCTGAGGCAGTTAAGATCCCACGGGTTTCCGAGGGCCATCAGGGAACCCCAAACACCACCCCCCACCACCACCCCAGCTTCTGCTCGGTTAGGCACCTGGGCCTGCAGCAGCCCCGGGCATAGCTGGCTGTGGAGACCCGGCCTGCCCTTGTAGACGCCCACCTGCCCAGGTGAGGCGAGCCCCGGGAGCCCTGGTGACGTGAGTGGGTGATGTGGGAAGCCCACACCCCGGCTGGATGGAGCCACAGCCCCAGGATCTTCCCACCTATCCCTGCAGAGCCAGCCCAGAGAACCCCACCAAGGTGAATGCGGCCTCCCAGTCTTGCCCAGGAAACTGCATCAGGCCTAGCGCACAAGAGGTGATGAGGTGTGACTTCAAGGAGTGTCTTCCTGTTAGGCCCCGGGGACAGGAGCACCTGCTTCAGGCCGCTGAGGCCATTTTTATTCCAGCCCTTTCCTTAGTCCCTCACCCATGGTCAAGGCCTCCTCTGACCCAAGGCCCTCTGACACACTGTGACCCAGCCTTGAGCTTTCCTGGGCTCTGCTCCACTCACCTCCAGAACTGTCTTCTGGGCTGCCCTGCTGGCAGTGCCCTCTTGCCCTCTCTGCTCCCCAGCCCGGACCTCCTCCCTTCATATCACCCAGTCTCCCCTTTTCTCTGGGCTCCCTGCTTTTTTACCACTGAGGGAAGATCTGCTTTCCTCAATGTGCAGATTTGCTCACGCTCATCCCGTGCCAGGGTGAGGGAGGGTCTGTCTCAAAGCCCTGGGGTGCCACCCTGGCCTCAGGAGGCCCTGAAGGCTGCTCCCCGCCTCAGCACCACCCTGCAGCTCTGTGCTGAGTGGCATGTCTGTCCTGGGCCAGCCTCTTGCCCTCAACCTGCCCCTATCTCGAGCCTCTGTCTCAGCTGGGGACTTCTGTGTCCCCAGCTTGCACCCAGCCTTTTGTTGTCCTGCACAGGGATCCCCATTAGCTACAGCCACAGAGTAGGGCAGGCCCCTCAAAGCTCGGTCACTGTCCTGAGCAACTCCCTTGGGGGTGGGAGGGAGGGTGCCTGGGCTGGGAGACCCCCGTTCCACCTCAGCACCCGGGTGGTGAACTAGCTTCAAACAAGTAACAATGGGAAAGTGCATAGCCTGCCTAGCCGCTGGCCAGGGCCAAGTCGGAGTCACCTTGGGAAGGACTCGTGCCCTCTCAGCCTGCCACAGCTGGCTGGTGGCCCGACCTGCAAGGTCTGACCAGCCTGAGTGGCTTTCTTCGCTGTCAGAGTCTGGTGCCTCTGGGGCAATTGAGGCGGCCCATCACGTCCTCCTATAGCCCAAGTGGACCCAGAGTGAGCATCAGGTGACAGGTGGCTTTTTAAAACCATTTGTTGTGTGGGTTGTCTGTTTAGGGTGTGCGAGGGGCTTAAGAGAAAGGTGCTGCACCGAATCTGAAACTCAGACTGAGGAGGAAATTAGTTCCTCCAATCAGCACACAAATGCATGAAGGCTTCGTCGTCAGAGTTTATTAGTCCCAGCGTTCACAGATGGACAGGAACGCTAAGTGGTTTGCAGCTCTGGGTGGAAACAGGCTGCAGAGGGAAGGGCTGGGGCCTGGTCTGACACCGCGTGAGCCGGGTCCCAGGAGGACCTAGTCCCGGGGCCCACAGGGACACCCAGCTGCACGTCCTTGGAAGGCTTAGTAACAAAAGAGGTGATGATGTACCATGTTTAACTAGCTTTCAAACAGCCAGTTTCTCCTGTGCAGCGACTGGTTTCCATAAAACAGAGGCGGGGCTGCCATTCGGCCCGTTTTAGAGGGGATGGCACCATAAAGTTAATGCCCTGAGAAATCCCTGGTGCTCCGGCATTAAACCCAACAGGCGCACACGGAGTCGGGCCTGCTGCGGGCTGCGGCAGGAGAGGCGACCCAGCCACCTTGGCAGCGAACACCATGCAGGGGAGCTGGGAGGCCGGGGTTGGGGGGGGGCGGGGAGGGCGGCCCGGCTGCTCCCCGAACTTGTGTCAAGTTCAGGGGCATGACCCCCATGATTCAGCTGGTCATTCATGGGCACGTGGTTGTGCCAGGCTGGCCTAGGCCAAGGGGCAGATGACCCGACCCTCCCAACTTCCCCAGGGGCCCAGACTCGAGCTCCAGGGGCTTAACAATCACCTGGGAACTGAAGTGCAGACTCCAGGCTCCAGTCCCAGGGTCTGACAGGGTAGGGCCAAGTGAGACCAGGGGACTGCCCTTCAAAATAACCCCCGGGGCAGGGGCGGGGGCGGGGGCTGGGGCTGCGGGGGCTGGGGCTCCGTGGCCGAGCGCTGGCCTAGCTCGTGTGAGGCGCTGGGTTCCATCCTCAGCACCATATAAAAATAAATCAATAAAATAAAGGTATTGTGTCCAACTCCAACTAACAAACACATCCTGGGGACCTCAAGTGCAGACCAGGAGCATCTGTGATGATCAGGCTTTGAGAAAGGCTGGGTGGGGGCGTGAGAAAGTCGCCAGGAGCGTCCCAGAGCTGTTGGGTCCTGCAGCGGAGCACTGCCGTCTGCGTTTCATCGTCACCATCATCACCGAAACACATGGCCTGGGAAATAAAATGGTTCTGTGAAGACCCAGGGGAATCGGGTCATGTGCCTCCTGCCCAGTGCAGGTCAGGAACACCTCCGAGGGCTGTGGAGGGCTGCAGCTCCGCCACCCTTGGCTTCCAAAATGGGTGCCAGGGGACAGGAGAATGGGAGAGGCGGACAGGGAGGCCTCCTTCCGCCAGGCGGCCGTGCAAGACTGGGCTTTGCAGCCAGGGGTCCAGATACTGACCTGTAGCTGTGGCAGGAGGGGGGAGACCAAAACGGTGTCCCAGGCCCCTGACTAGAGCCACTTCGTCAACTACACAGCAAATATCACCCAGTGACAGCACGAAACGCAGAGCACAGCGTGCACAACGACCAGGCCAGTGTGGGGGATCCCTACCAGCACCTTTGGATGACCCAGAAAGTACCAGAAGAGTCCAGACAGCATTCAGAGCTGCTGTTGACCAACTGCATCAGGCCAATAAAAAAGCGCTGACTCAAAAGTTGAGAGCAATGAGCCTCCAAAGGCCCAAGTGCAAAACCCCCTGGTTTAGGCAGCAAGACCCTCAAAGAGCTGTGTGATCTTTGCCAAGTCACTTCCCCTCTCTGAGCGTCAGTTTGTAAAATGAGAAGACTCATCATTCAGTGTCCTGGGATCTCTGGAGGCCTGTGAAGTAAAAATTCCCAGAAATTTACTCACCTTAAACACTTCTAATCATTCAGGCTATAATAATTTAAAAAGCAGGGGGAAAAATACTCTTGGGGGTGTCAAGCATACTAGAGCTGAGAATGGACACCTGGCCTCTCTCCAGGAGTTACCTGTGAGCTGTGAGGACAGTGGAGAAGCACAGCGCCCTGCCTGCGGGGGTACCGAGGAGCCCTACTGGAGCCACGTCCTCCTCCAACAATGGCATTTTGTGTCTTGATTTGACCAATTTGCTCTGGAGAAAGGAGCTGGGGAGGCCGCGGCGGCTCCTGCACCAGGCCATTCAGCCAGCTTCTCAGATTTCCCCGTGGACAAGGACTTCCTGAGAGTAAAACTCCGCACCAGGACCACGGGGTGTTGAGAGTGGGCGGAACACCAGCCCTGATCGCCCTGATCACCGCCTGTCACTGTCACGCGGAGTTAGTGAACGGACTCGTCCCTTCCCAGCACTGCTATTGCTGCGGCCACCTTGAGCAACAGCGGAGCCGGCTGAGAAGGGAGCCCAGGCCCGAGTCCCCGACCTGCAGGCTCCACAAGAAAGTGCTGCATGTCCCCGTGACAGAAGGGATGGCCAGACCCCCTAAGACCTGGGGACAGTGGGAATGCAGAAGCATAAACAAGAAGCTGTGGGCTGCAGAGAGGACGCTGCAACCCCAACAGAGCTGGCTCAGAACTTCAGGGGTTATGTGGACCCCCTGCCTTCCTCTCTGAACCTCAGTCTCCTCCTCTGTCAAACAGGCCCAGTGACATTGACTTTGCAGAAGTATTGAAAAGACTGCAGACAATTTAAGTGGCCCAGTGACAGGCAGCAGGACCCAGGAAGGGGAACGTGGCCGATTCTAGACCTGATCCTGCCTGCTTCCCATCAGGACCCGGAGCCCCTGTCGCCTCCCTGGAGCCTGACCGGGACTCAGTGGCTGTCTCCATGAGGAGAACGTGGCAGAGTGAGCCTCGTGACCTCCGAGGCAAGGTCATGAACGGGGACACACTGGAAAGCACACAGAGGTGGGGACAGACACCCAGGGGACACCGGCTGCTCCACCTCTGCCGCGGACTTCTCGCCTGGGCGTCAGCCAGGGTGGGTCAGCTTGGGTGACTCGGGTCCCCAGACTCCAGCCAACCCTGACTTTGCCCAGTACAGCAGAGGCGAGCTGAGCCCCAACAGAGGGCATGACAAAAGTGTCCCAAGTTGGCCGAGGTCTGTGACGCACCTGAGGTGGCTGGACAGGACCTGCGGGGTCATCACTGAGTTCTTGATATAGAGAGGAACCCAGGGCTGGGGTTGGAGGAGAGAGGAGCAGGGCACGGGGAGACCCCAGAGGGCCAGACCCCCACTTCCTGGCACATCTCCCCCAGCTCTGGTGGGGATGGGTCATTCTCCGAATGACCTGGGCAGCAGGACCCAGGAGGCTGGCTGGAGGCCTGGAAGAAGCATCCAGGCCTTTCCCATTACAGCCAAGGAGGAGGAGAGCATAAGCCAAAGTACGAGATGCCCACGTGCCCCGCCCTGAAGCCCAGCGGGCCACAGAGACTGCGGTGATGGGGAAACGCAGCACAGCAACAATCAGTGGCTCATTCGGTGGCTCTTTCCAAACTTGAGCCAAAGACCAGCAAACAGCAGCCTTTGGGCTGAATCTTTCTGCTTGGCTTTTAAGTAAAGTTTTGTTGAAACAGCATCTGTTTCCATTGGCACTGCCACTTTTGTAGCCCATCAACAGACTTGAGGCGTTGGGACACTCTGCCCACAAAACCTCAAATGCTTGCCCTCTGGCCCTTACAGAAAAGTCGGCAGATCCTACCCTAAGCTGTCAGAAGTGAAGTCCTGGGACACAGGATGCTCTGTCCTGGCCTAGTCTCTGCCCGGACAGGCCTCTGGGCTGTGTGCCTGCCACCCGTTCATTCACTCTGTCCCTGAATACTCACGAGCAACCAAGGCAGGCAGCTCCCAGCTCCACCTCGGGAATGAAAGCTGAAGCACACAGTCCCTGTCCTATCCGAGACCACAGTCACAGGATGGGAGCCCCGCGGTAGGAGTCTGCAGATGGAGAGGCAGCCCATCCCACCCAGGAAGCCCGGGAGGTGTCCCCTGGTCGCCAGGGAGGAGCAGGGCGGTGAGCCTGCAAGGCCAGGGTGAGGGTGTCCGGGCAGAGGGAGGGGGTCTGGACAGAGGGAAGGGGTCTGGGCAGAGGGAACAATAGTGCAAGGATGACTGTGGGGAGCAGAGTGGCTGGAGCCACGATTCAGCTCACCACCTGGGCACCACACCTTGTGAGGCCGGGAGTGGTGGGAGAAAGAGCCGAGGGTTAGGTGGGGCCTGAGGGCAGAACCGCAGGTGCCAGGTGGGCTCTGCACCATACAGGACAGTCCACTCAGATGGAGCGAGAGAGGCAGCCAGCCCACAGCGGTGCCCACCTGCAGCAAGATGCCAAGACGTCTGTGCCTGGCTCTGTGCGCCCCGCAGAGCACCCACCTGGCCCGACCCTGGAGGGTCCCAGAGCAGAGCAGACATGACGGGCTGTCCAGACACAGTGGCAGCCAGTCCTGCATGGCCCCTGGGACCTCCAGCCTATGTGCTTGGTGTCCTCCACCTCAGAGAGGGTCATCTGAGGGCGGCTTTCAGGCAGGGAGATGAGTGGCCGGCTAGAGCACAGCACGGCCATGTGTGGTTCAGGTGAGCTGCAGGTGACTGGCACCCTGGAAACCCCTCTGAAAGTGCACTGAGGCCCAGGACGCAGGAACAAGTGGCCTTTGTTGCTGGGCCTGGCATCTGGGAACCAGCGGGGAGCAGCCGTCTCACTGGGAGAACCTGTGGGTTTGGGCTTGAGGACAGCCAAACCCGTTTGTTTCTGCACCAGGGGTCCTGTCAAGATTGGGTCCTGCTCTCCTTCCTTAGCAGCTGACAGCTTTGTTGCTCTTTCACACTGTTGCTAGACACAGTCGTGGCTCTGCATCCAGGTCCCCTCCACAGCCTGCTGGACAGGCACTGCTGTTGCTGGCATTATTGTCCTTACCGCTGTTCTTGCCTGAAGGACCGGCAAGCCTGTCCCCGGCGTTGGCAGGAGCACCTGACTTGGCCGCATCAGCCTTGGGCTGGGTGTGATTTCTAGACCCTGCCCCCCTCTGTGCCCCTCTGTCCCCCTCTGCACCCCTATGCCCCTCCACATCTCTGCAAGAGCCTTGTTTCCCAGAATCAAGGAGGCAGATGGGATCTAGGTGTGGTGTGCACACCTGTCCTCCCAGCTACTCAGGAGGCTGAGGCAGGAGGATGGAAAGCTCGAGGCCCACCGGGCAACCCAGCAAGACTCGCCTAGCATGAGTGAGGCCCCGGATTCAATCCCAGAACCACAGACAGAGGAGGAGGAGGAGGAAGAGGAGGAGGAGGAGGAAGAGGAGGAGGAGGAGGAGGAGGAAGAAGATGGGGGTGAATATGACTGGGAATGGGATAATCATTTAGTCTGGGTGAATGTCCCAGCTGTGTCCTGAGGTCCTGGGAAACACTGGGTACCAAGTCCTCTGACTTCTGAGGACCTCGGTTTCTCCATCTGTAAGTTGGGGAACTAGACTTTACCTATAGTCTAGAGAAGATCCTAAAAGAAGACCCTTGAGTCTGTCTCACAGTAAGCACTTCAAGCTCCTGTGCAGAATAAACATAGGTCAAGGAAAAAAAAAATCTAGCCCCAGACACTCAAACTCTTCAGAGCCCGGGTACTGCTGCAGTTTCCGGCTACAGCAGTGTGTAATTGGGTCAAGGGTCTATAGATGGCAGCCTCTTGCTAACTAACTACCATCTAACAGGAAAATGCTCCCAAGGATCCACACTCTGCAGACAGAACAGGGCATGAAAGGCAACTGGAACTCGGCCATTAATAATGATCTTCAGAAGTCACAGGAGTCTGCTGAAGACTGATGTGGCCATCGGCAATGTTAATCATGAAAATTAAAAGTCTGTTTCTAAAGTAATTAGTTACAAATCATATTTTCACCAGAGGAAAAACAGTCTGCAAACAAACATATAACTTGTGAAAAAAATCATCACCTAAATGTTTAATCCTGTACCATAAATTCCACAGCCAGGGAATGGGGGCTTTTCTTCATGATATTTCACTCTGATCTTAAAATAATCCAGTTTGGGTCTTTAATACCCACTTCACGAGTCTCATGCAACCAGCTGAAATTGACATGCAAAAGTCTTCGCCATTAAGAAGGACTTTTCCCTCACTGAGAGCAAAGACATTCTAATTCAAACCAAGAGCGAGTTTACATCCTTGCTGGACAAAAATTTATGAATGAAGGCGTGAGATTGAGTCAGATGAAATGGTCACTTTTGTAGATTAAAATGGCCCATCAAAAATCAGCAATGTAGTACTGGGGTTGTGGCTCAGCGGTAGAGCGCTTGCCTAGCACTGTGAAGCACTGGGTTCGAACCTCAGCACCACTTATAAATAAGTAATAATACAGGCCCCTTGACAACTTAAAAAAAAATCTAAAAAAAAAAAAAAATCAGCCATGTCTTACAAAAAACTCCTGCAGCTTCATTTCATAGGGTTTGACCTATGTGCTGAAGTCGGTGGGGCTATGCCCTTGTCGAGTGGTCCCATGGAAAGAGCCCCCTGAGCAGGCGGTTTTAATACAGGTGGCAGTGCTGCCTGGAGGGCAGGATGGGCTGCATGGGCCGAGAGGAGCCGAGATGCACAAGGAGGGGGTTACCTGCAGATAAACCAGGGGCTGGAGCTCTTGTGCTGCTGGGCAGGGGCTGGAGGTGCCAACGCAGGCAGAAGTCACACACCGAAGGGGCCCAGGGTGCTGGATCAGGAAGGGGAGGAGAAGCCCAGGGCAGGAGAAGGGAAGCCAGAAGATGGACAGGCCGCTTGGGTCCCGAGCACCAGGAGAGGAACTGCTTCATCCAAGCTGCAGTGGGGAGCAGCTCGGAGCTTTGAAGTTGACAAATGGCAACATCGGATTGGCCATTTAGGAGACAGAATCCCTCAGTGACCTGTGTAGAGGATCGATGAAGCCACGCAAGAACTGGGGCGGGGACGCCACGTGAGGTGGCCAGACCACGTGAGGTGGCCAGGGCCTGTTCCAGGGGATCAGCGCTGGGGTCGGAGGGAAACAGATGCATTGGAGGATTTTTGTTTGTTGGTTGGTTTTGAGGTGGGATCTCAGGATGTAGTAGTTGATGGAACTAGTAAAGAAGAGGAAGTGACTGTCACCATGATGCTCACTCAAGGGGGAACCCAGGTGAGGACAGGGTGGGTTTGGAGCATCTGCGTCCAAGCAGCTGTGCGGGCAGCAGCTGGACCCACAGACCTGCTGGAGAGGTCCGTGCGGGGTCTGCCCCAGCCTGGTGTGGGGTGAGCTGTGGAGCCATCACAGGAGGAGGTCGGACCCACACTTCACCCTGCAGGGGAGGCACCTGGGCTTCCCCTGCCAGCACCACCCCAGGCCCCATCTGGGCACCACTCACAGAACCCCGGGGAGGGGGCTGAGCCGGATCTTCCTGGAGATCTTGTCTTGCCAGGAGACAGAGCGAGAATCGGCCTCGTAGACACACCACTGTCCTCAAAGAAGGAGAAGATGGTGTCAGCCACACTGGAGGGTCTCTGGTTGAGAGATTCTGAAGGAGGAAGGGGCCACCAGCACTGCTGAGGGCCCACCACAGGATGCTGTTGGGACACCTATGAACTCCTAAGTCCAAATGTCTGAAATGAGGGTGGAAATCCCTGCGGGGGGAAACCCTAGCAACTAGGTGGTGAAAGCAAGGAATTCTCCTCTTCCTTCCGAGATGCCCTGGGCGACCAGTTCACAACCCACCAGCGTCCTTACCTTTAAGGAGATTTTTATCATAAGGAGCCTTTGCGAAACCCAAGCCGGGCAGGTAAAACATACAATATGCCCAGGAGAAGGGAACCTACAGGAGGGGCGAGATCCATGGAGTCTTCATATTAAAAAGCAATTGTAAGTGCGCTTACTAAAACACCAGAGTCTCTTATGTAGTCAAAGGTAGAAATGGAGGACTGAGACTGTAGCTCGGCCGGGGTGCACTAGCCTAACGTGCACGAGACCCTGGATTCAACCCCAGCAGAAATGAATAAGTGGAAGAAAGAGGGAGAATGTGCCCGCATTGTGTGAGCCACAGCTAAAAGGTGCAGACCACGGAGGCGATTAATGCCTCCCCAGCCCCAGCGTTCCCATAATGTGCCGTTGACGCCTCTGTTAAAGACGCAGCTCCCCCAGCCAGCCTGGGCTGGTGTTCATGTCTGCGCCTGCTCTTCCGCCACACAGTGTGGCCACTGGGGCAGGGACCTCCTCCTCTCCACACCCACGGTCATCGTAGGTTACACCGAGCTCTGTGATCCCGGTTTGCAATTCCAGCGTTCCTCTCTGACAAAGCTGGATTCGGCTTGCTCCCGTTGGTCTCTCAACATTGAAATGATTTCAAGACACCAACTGTTAAACACTTTTGGGAAAAGACAGAAGGCACAACCCAAGTCCAGGGCAGGAGAAGGGCCTGCCGCCAGGAGTGAGCTGGAGGGAAAGGGATCCCCGAGCAGCCCACTTATTTGGGATTCACCGGCTCACCCGCACTCAAGCCTTGCTCTTCTGATAAGCTGCAAAATCTAAAACTCCTTATTAAATGTCAGATAAATCGGCTAGCCTGGGGCAGAGCCTGCGAACGGGCGCGGGCGGGTGCTGCAGTCGGGTCTCTGTAATTGATGGGCTCTGAATAAGCAGAACCAATCCAGGCTGATTGCGGATGAAATGACTGCAGCCCGCAAAGTTCAAGCAAGAAATATGTGAACTTTAAAGTACTTGAACACAAATCAAGACAGTGAGTTTTTATAAAAATCTTTACTAGCTCAAACCGCGGAAGCTCACAATGACCTTTATTCTTGAGGTGAGAAGCTGGTGGTGTAGGGAATGTGTATGCCACATATCAGCCCCCGAGCCATGGGAGAAGGGCGGTGGAGAGGGACAGAGGCCACCTCCTCCACTCCCGGCCCACACCTGCGAGGACCAGGGAGGCGGCGACTTTAAGACGGCAACGCTCTCCATTGTCCCCCTGGGCAGACTTTTTCTTTGCAGCAGGGAGTTGGACAGGGCTTCCCATGTCCCCTTCCCTCTGGACAATGGACTCAGGGCTCTGGGCTGCATGTCCAGCTTCTTGACTGGGCTCAGTCACAAACAGGAGCCATTGTGAAACCACTGGCCCCAGGCCCAGAGCTCGGTAACCAGGCCTCCGGCCTGGCGAGCTGACCACAGGTGTTGGTAGAGTGTCTGTCCCTGGTGCAGAGCACTTTGCAGGTGTGGCTCTTTCTCCAGGGAGGGTCTTTGTCCACCCATTGCTAAGAGGCAGCATCCCTAAGCCCCTTTCACGTGCAGGGAAAAGGAAGGTTCTGGCGGTCTTTAGTCTGAAAGGACAGACTGCAAAGTGGGGTTTTCAGAGCATCCGCTGAACTTTGACCCCCTGCCCTTTCTATCCCACCAACAATGTCCTTCATGCCTGGGTGGGCATCATGTAGAGTCCTACTTTCTACCTTCACTGGTCCTGCAGATGTTTGGTGAGAACTACAGATAAAAATGCCCCGAGGACACAATACCACACTGACATTCTTTCTGATGGCATCTGTGTGTGAGTGTTACTTTATTTCACTCACTCAGAGGGTCTTGGGCCTCCTCTGAATCCAGGCAAGGAGTGAATTCCCAAGTGGGGTACAGCTGGTCCTTCCTCCACATAATGTAAGGCAGATCACAAAGGGGAGAGATGACCACTCTTGTTTTTATCCCAAACCCCTTGGCGGGGGGATTGCCTTCCCCTGTAGGGTAGGGAAAAGAAAATCCTGGAGGACTTTATGGAGGAGGGGACCTGTGGGCTGTGGATAGGGTTTGTTGATGGAGTAGGATAAGAATCCTTATTCTAAATAACACTGTGCATGTCCTTCACAAAAGCCTTAGTAGGTTCCACTGTTGCCTTCAGCTTATAGATGAAAAAATGAGGCACAGAGAGTTAAAGAAAGTACCCAAAGACACAACGTGTGAGAAGGGGAATCAGCCCCAGGCTAGGTGGCTCAATGCTGCACCGTGACAGATGTGCAGAGCTGGAGGAGGAGTCACCATGAACCCAGGCAGTGTGTCCTGGAAAAGATGGGGCATTGCGGGCAGTCCTATTAGCCAGAGCCTACACCACATGAAGGTCAAAGGAAGGTTGAAAGGTGCTATGGGATGTACGTTGAGCTGGAGACCCTTCATCCATCCATTCAACCAATCTCCACCCAACATGGGGCCAGGGACTCCATTAGGCACAGGAGATGCTGCCATGACCTGTGTTTCAACAGACCTGGGCTTGGGCCTGAGTGCAAGTCAGGGAGAATGACCACAGAATCACCTGGGCATTTCACATCTCCTGCTGTGGCGACCACTGCTCACAGACATGGAAACCAAAATAGGCATCCCAAAGTGAGGATTCAGACAGTACTTGAGGTAGAAGCCACACAAGGAGGTCGGCAGGTAAGATGTACCCACTAACGTTTGAATTTCAAATAAACCACAGATCATTTTTTAGTGTGAGTGTGCCCCAAATGTGGCATAGGACATACTTACACTAATCTGCTAAATCTGGCAACCCTAAACCTGAGAAATTAATTTCATTTTATTTTGGAGATTGAACTCAGGGGAATCCTACCACTGAGCTCCGTCTCCAACCCTTTTTATTTTATTCTGGGGCAAGGTCTCACTAAGTTGGAAGATGACCTTGAGTTTGTGATCCTTCTGCCTCAGCCTCCCGAATAGCTGGAATTACAGGTGTATGTCACCATGCCTGGCCTGAAGGATCTTTTAACCCAGCCATTTTACGAAGAGGCCCAGGGCAGAGATGTGGTCAAGGTCACCCACAGAGTAAGTCTGCAATTCAGAGGCTAGCAGCCAGGTTTCTGCTCCACAAGGCTGTCTTCCATGTTCCCGGTGAGAGGGACCAGGATCTAGGACCAGTTTACAAATGACCAAATCAAATCACTCACCCTTCCAGTCCCAATGGATCCATGAAGACCCTGGGTCCATGCAGGCTGTAGAAGAAACAGGCCTTAATCATGGTGGGAAAGGAAGAATTTGGATAGTGAGATTCCCCAAGAGTCAGGGTTGCTCTGACCCTGGAATCAGGGGCCAACGACATAATAGGAAGCAGTTAAGCCCCAAGGGTTCTCCCCAGCCCACCCCCAGGCTATAATTGTAGACAGGTGTGCAGTGCCCCCCATGGGGGGAGCCATGGTGAAATGCTTCAGGAAAAATAAAAAAGTTGTTTTGGGCCCAGCCTGGGGGAAATCAAATTTTCCCTTCAGAGCGGCATCTCGGGAGACC
The DNA here is from genome assembly GCF_048772815.1 of Callospermophilus lateralis. Classification (NCBI taxonomy): domain Eukaryota; kingdom Metazoa; phylum Chordata; class Mammalia; order Rodentia; family Sciuridae; genus Callospermophilus; species Callospermophilus lateralis. Next base: position 581,712 of record NW_027510157.1, read on the forward strand.
CTGGCCAACTTCAAGGTGCCTTTATCTGAACACATTCCATTAGGAGAGGAGCAGGAAGGAGCCGGCCTCCCCAGGTAACTCAATCGGACTCCATGCCATTCACAGGGGTATCGGTTACCATAAGCCTCGCAGGGCAGCAAGGAGATTAAGGGAAGGATTACCTGCCACTTAGGACATGTCATCCAGGACGGTATGGCCTCCCAACCAGCCCTGGCTCTTGGGGTCCTGGCAGGCTGTCCTCAAAAGGATAGCTGACAGCATTTCTAAGCATGTCTTAAGCTGTCCGTCATATCAGTGACAGGGACTCGCCCACGGAGAGTGACAGCAATGTCAACAGTGGCCAGTGGAAGGATTTCTGACAAGTGTCCCTTTGTGAAAGGATGAGCAGTGGGGACAGGAGGTGCTGGGGGCTGCGGAGGTCCAGGCCCCCTGGAGTGCGCCCTCCCAGCCAGTGTCCTTAGCAGCTCCGGCTCTGCCTTCCACCTCCAGCTGCCCGTGGGCTTGGCCCAGGCCAGGGCGCTTGCCAAGACCCCAGAGTTGGGCTAACCCCACTGCTGGGGACAGAGGAGCCAGCTTTAGCCCCTCCTCTGAATCCAGGCAGCCAGACCAGAATTCCTCACCAAAATGGCGGCCCCACGTGGGAGCCACGAGGCCAGGGGGCCTGAAAAGAGGGTTGGGTCCCAAATCACCTTAGCCGACACCAGCAGTCCGCCAACCAGACCACCAGCTATTTCGATAAATAAAGTTTTGTTGGAAAACAGCCACACTCATCCATTGACATGTGGTCTGTGGCTGTTCTGCAGCTGCAGTGGCAGAAACTGAATGGCCCACAACATCCACCCAGATTTTCAATCTTCCTTTTTAGCAAGAAAATAAAAACTGGCTGATCCTTGTCTACACCCTTCCTTTGAAGACACCTCCCAGGGCCATCCAGCCTTAGATCTGCACTGGGTGGTAGGAGAACGGTGTTGGGTCTTGACATAGTCTAGATGCCAAGATGTGGACGGAATAACCATTGAAACAGGAGACTTCCTGAGCCTCGGATCTAAGAACTCACCTCAATGAAGTTTTCACCACAAACAATTTTAAGTGGACAGAAAGACAGCATCTGTTTTTGGTTAATTTTCCTAAAGTGAACGGAGATCAGCTTCAGAAATCTCAGGTGGCTTCCTCCAGCCAAGAGCATTAGGAGAGGGCAAACTCTGACCTTGACCTCAAGGCTGCCCACGATCTGCACCCCACCCAGTTTCGTCCTCTCTACCACCATTTCCCACAGCATTCGTCCTGTGCCTGCTTCCTGCTTCCTGCCCGTCACTGTGCCTGAACCAAGAGGGCCACTGGACATCTCTCCGCGCCTGGACCTGTACCCAAGCGGAAACACGGGGGCTCCACAGATGCACCTGCCCTCATGCTGTGTCCTGCCTTCCATCTGCTTCCTCTGCCCCCGCCAGCCTGCAGGCCTCCCCAGAGGCCCCCTCCTGCTGCTGACACTGGCCCCTGTCCCCATCCCCAGGCCTCCAGAGCAAGTCTTCCAAGCCTCATTGGCTTACCTCCGGCCATGGGCACCATGGACTTCACAAAGGAACGGGTTTCACTATTCCTAAGAATAGAAAGGTACAGAGGCGGGGTGTGACGTAAAGATATTACCTGTGGAAACTCTACCATGAGGCCCTGGGATCCCTCTCATGTCAACCTCCAAAGAAGGTTGTGGGTCCTCAAAGAACAACTGCCTTTGGCTCAGGCAGTACCTAGGGGGAAAGGGCATAGAGCCTCAGAGGCCAGAGCCAAGAAGACAAGACCAACAATGATGGCGGCCTCCCGGGGCCTGCGAGACACGGTGAGCTCTCCACCTGTGCCTGGGGACCAACCTGCCACCTTGGGCCAAGAGCAAGCTCTGCTTTCCTGCTATCTGATGAGCACAGAGGACAAGGGTGTAGGGATATTTTTCAGTCAACAAATGTTCACTGAGCACCTATTACATGTCAGGCCCTGGGGGGGACTAATGTACAAGGCAGGCAAGGTTGCTGCCTGCTCAGTTCTTTCCTTGCAGCTCCTAAACCAACCCAGACAAAAGTACATCCCCGAGATTCTAGAAGTGATCAGGAGAAACAAAGCCTTCACCCTCTGCCCAGAGAGGGTCTGAGATGTGTCTCTTGGCAGCTGCCAAAGACTATCTGGGGCAGGAGAGACAGAGATATTGAATACCTTGCCTGAAAGGCTCCCTTATCCTACTATGCTAGTCAGCTTTACATTACTAGGACAAAATGCCTGATATAATCAGATTTTATAAGACGGAGGGTTTATTTGGGGTCCATATTTTAGATGTTTCAATCCGTAGTCGCTTGACTCTTGCTTTAGGTTTGTATAAACCCAGTATGTCGGGGCAGAAGCAGGTGGTAGATGAGGCCTTTCACTTTACGGTGCCCAGGAAGGAAAGAGAGAGAGGAAGAGGCTAGGGTCCCACGATCTGGTCAAGGGTACACTCCCAATGACCTGCCTTTCTCCCACCACCTCCCAATAGCATCATGGCTGAGGACCAGACCTTCAACACTTGGGCCTTTGGGGACATTTCAGGTCCAAATAAGAGCACGCACCCGTGGCCACCTTTCTCCTCAGGTCGGGGTTTTCAGAGGAAGCGACTGAATCTCAAGGTGGAGAAGCCACCGGGAAACAAGCCTTCACAGGGCTCTTTGGGGACCAAAGACCAGAGACACATGCGGGAGCCTCCGGCCTCCCTCCCTGTCTGGATTTTAGACTGACAGGCTGGAGGTCTGGGCCCAGGTGGCAGAGCAAGCCAGTCCCCACCCTCAGGCTGTCTTGGGGCTGGGGGAATGGCTGCAAGGGCAGCCCAGGATCCACGGAATTTCAGACTGACTCTGACCCAGGGCTGGTGCCCAGAGAGGGCTCTGGCCCATGGCCCTGGTGGAAATTGGCTCAGGTGGCTCAAGGTGGCGCTGGGCCCCAAGGCCAAGGTTTTCCCACAGGTGACTGTCCTGGAGCTACAGGTGGCCGGCAGCTGGATGGGCCTTGAGCTGAGTGACCACATAAGGCGGCTGTTACCACCCACCCAGGCCTCCCTGCTGGCCTCTGGTTGGGAGGGGCTGGGTAGCCCAGCAGGTTTGCCATAAATTCCCCAAGGTTATCAACAACCACCCCCCAACCCCGCCTGTCCTGTAAGGCTGGGCAGCCCCGTTGGCCACAGGGCCCTCCAGCCAGCACAGCACCTGGCACTTAGGGAGGCTCAGAGACTTTGGTGAAGGAGACTCTGGCCTCACCCCCCGCCCCACCCAAGGGCTCTCCCTTACCCTGGACTGGACCCTCTCCCTGTCCTTCCCTCTGCATTACAGCGTGACAGTGGAGCCTGTTCTGAGCTGGGCGGTGGCAGGCTGCCTCGTTGCCCTCCTGGGAGCCCTCTACAGACAGAATATCTGTCTCTGCGGTGACGTGGGCGAGCCTGGGGTCTGACTTCATAGGTCGTGACCTGCTGGGAGACACCATGTGCCTAAGGCCTGCTGCCAGCGCTTGTCTGTCTGCCGGTCAAGTCTCCGCTGATGGTGGCATTTCAGAAGCCGCCAGGACGAGGCGTCAGCTGTTAACTCTGCTGATGACTCAATGGAGGAACGGGTGGCAAGACAGAGAGACAGGGGACCAGCCTCCCTAAATGTGCCCTATGGGTCTCCGTTCCCCTCTCCCAGCTCCAAGCCACCACCCCACTCTGAGAGTTGAGGTAGCCTCAGGCCCTGAGCCCCTGAAGCCCGGGGGGTTGTCTGTGATCAGGGAGGGGAGCAGGGGTCCCTTCTCCCCCATGTCCCCTTCCCCAAGGACGACCCAGTTCCATCAGGATTAAACCCAGGTGGGGGCTGGTTCATTAGCACACTCTGACTTCCCCAGCGACCTTTCCAAATGCCAGCCCCCCGAAGCCCGAGGCGCCTGCAGCAGGGTACCTTCCTCGCTCTCTGCGGGGTGGCTGGCGAGGGTGGAAGGAGGGAGCCCTCAGTCCCCAGCCCAGGCCTCGTCCCACAGGAAGGGCCCATGGCGGGTGGGCTCTGAGCTCTGGCTGTCCCTGCTAGGCCACCAGATCGCTGCAGCTAGTCCACCTGGGGAGCCGCTGACAGGTACAGAGGCCCAGGCCACCAGGCTCGCAGGCCTCTGCCTGTAGGGCTGGTGCCACCCCTGCCTCCGGCATCTGCACCCTCTCCCCACCGTCCAGCCTGGCACAGAGCTGTGGGTGTTGCCGGGAAACGGGAAGCAGCCTGCTTCTGCCAAACGCCCTTTCTATCCCCCTTCCTCCCGGTTGGCTGCCATGCCACCCTCTCCTGGAGCTGGCCCTCCAAGCCTCCCCAGCACCCCTGGGGAACCCACCCCCCTTCCTCGGACGCTCTCCCTCCTCCCTCCTCCCTCCTCCTCTGTCCCTCACTCTCTCAATTTCTCCTTTTTTCTACTTTGCCCAGGTAATTGTGAGACGGTGAGGGAAAGCCTGGAGTATTCGGTTCCAAACGCTACCCAGCAGTTCTCAGAAGGGCACAAAGAATCGCGGTGAATGTCACATTGAGTCGGCTCCAGCTGCACCTGCCGGCCGCCCCGGCCCCTCCGGTTCACCGGGGGGTCACCGAGCACTCGCAGATTCTCCGATGGCAAGGAGAGCTTCTGTGTGTTCAGTTCACAGTGAGATTAAATCTACAACGTTTGACCCATCTAATTTATTTTGTGGCTGACAGAGCAAGGAAAGCAGGTAGGAAGATCTGGATGCATTTCTTCCCCTTAAACAGAACACCGTGGAATTTGTAGGAAGCCGTCGCAGCTGGATGCTTCATGCTGGGCCTGGACATGGAAACGGGTGTAATAACGTGCACTGAACCCCAGAGCTTGGGCCACAGGCTGGCAGGCCTGATATTGGTTTCCCTTGAACCAGACTTGCGCTGACCGGCGGGCAGCTTGAGGTCCTGTAGGAGCTCAGGGCAGCTCACCCCACAAAGGTCAGACCTTTGGCCAACTCTTCCTACTTCCTGCTTCCCTTGTCCTCTTTCTGGCCCAGCCTCTTCTTCATCAGCAAAGGGCGCCACTCTCTGCTAAGACTCCTGCCTCCCAGCCACAGACCACGCTCAAGTGGTTCCAAGTTTGAGAAATTCAGTGGCACGTGTGTTCCCATCAGCTCAACGCCTCCTAGAGGCTGCAGCTCAGTCCTGGCCCTCAATGGGCCATTCCTGCACTCCAGAACATTCTATCAGCAACAGAACATCTCTTTTTAAAAGCTGGGTTCATAGATAGATCCCCCAATAGATAGACTGGCCGAGCTTCTCGGCCTGGTGTGAGCTGTGATCCCTCGGGTGTTCTGAGACACACCTTGGACCTCAGGATGACCTTGGAGGCAGAGACAGGTGTATTTGGTGCCAGGTGAGGAACAGGGTCACAAAGGGCTGGCAGGAGGACTGGAAGGAGTGATCACCAAAGCCACGTGGAGCTGCTTCTGAGCCCAGGCCTTCTGAGAACCGAGGGCGAGGGGCATGAGGGGATGAGTGTGTCGGGAGTAGCTGTGGGGCCTCCTTGTGGCAAAGGCTGGCCTGAAGCCGGATGGTCATCTGGGTCACTTGCTGAAGGGCAGTGGGGAGGAGCCAGGTGCTGTGAGCCCTTTCAGTAAGTGTGAAGCTGGGAGGACCATGGTTGGAAAGATGATCCGCAGCCTGGGGAAGGGAAGTGGGTGGGAGTCCCCCGCAGGGATCCAGGCAGGAATCTGTGCTAAAGGAGGAGGCCTGCTCAGAGCCAGAGGAGCGGGAGGAACAGATGCCCAGCGAGGCAGCGTAACCCGGAGAGCAGGCTGGTCCCCAGCTTGGTGAGGGACAAGGACAAGTCAGGGACACTCAGCTCCTGTGGACAGCAGATTGGCACTGCTTAGGGAAAAAACAGAACAAAGTAAACCAGGGGAGGAGGTTTCAAAGGATGCAAGAGGGTGGGCAGGCCAGGTATGCGTGGTTAAAGACAAGGCTGGAGGGGAGGACCAGGGCAGTGACAGCTGCTGGCCTTTTTGGAGAATTGACCAAGGCACTTTGTGTTGTCTTGTCAGTCCACAGAGCAAAAATAAAATAAAAAATAAATAAATAAAGGAGTGTTGCTCACAGATAAGAACACTGAGGCTCAGAGAGGTGCAGGCATTTGCCCTCCATCACACAGCTAACAGCATGAAGGCAGGATCTGCATCTCCATTCCAGGGCTAGGTTCTCAGCTACCACCAGACAGAGCCAGCAGGGACTCACAGAAAGAGACCTGGAACTGGGAAAGGATTTGGGGGTCCTCTTGTTGGCATGCGTTGAGTCTATAAGACCTAGATGTCTGCAAAGGCCAGGGGGAGATAGGCTCCTCGGGTCTGGGCTCCAGCCGGGCTAAATCAAACCCCTCTCAGCCTCGGGGTTCAGCCTGTGCACAGGGCTCTGTGACACGGAGCCGTCTTGAACTGCAGCCCAGGAGCGGGAGCTCTGCTGAGATGCATGTGCCCCCTGGGATCAGGACGCGGTCCTCTGCTCAGGCTGGAGAGCGCGAGGTAATAATTACAGCACATTAATTATGACATCGGGGCACGGCTGGGGAGGGAGGGCTGCCGCCCACCCCAAGGTCTTCCCTTGGCCTCGTATTTCTCAGCGAAGCCATGTCTTGGTGTGGAATTAAAGGCACTCCAGCCCCAGTGCCGGTTGGCATTGGGGTGAGGGGTGAGAATCCGGCAGTGACTAGTCTATGTTTAACATGCCAACCCTGAACCAGAGGGGCTGCGAGATGGCACCCAGAAGGCTCCAGGGAGTAATATTCTGAGAAGAGGGTCTGGCCCAGGAGACCCCTGATGTGGTTTTAGCTCTACGACAGTGGAGCAGATCTGACATAGGGGCCTGACAGAAATTTAGAAGCTTGTCTTCAAGAACGCTGCCAGGGTGAAGGAACCGGGAAGGCCCTGCCACTGTGCCCTTCAGGGGTGACCAGGTGCATCCTGCGAGGACCCTCTGCAGGCGCCATGGAGGTGGGTCAAAGGCAGCTTGCTGACTCCCAGCAGGTGGCGATGGTGAGCAGGGAGTCAGGCTCCTCTGGTGGGTGCAGAGGGTGTTAATAGCCAGCCAAGGCCAGGGGCCCTGGGGTGGGCCTCACAGAGCTCCTTGGCATTCCACCATTAGAACTCACTCCTCAGCACTCCCTATGAAGCCATCACCGTCTGACAGGTGAAGGGCCAAGGCCCCCGGCACGAGGCAACCTGTCCATCGCCCCTAGCCAGGAAGTACGAGAACCAGGACCGTAGGTGGCCAAACTGCAGAGGCTTCTCGAACCACTGGGTCATATTCCCCAAATTTCTGGAAGCTAAAGAACCACCTGCTGTATGAGCCCAAGAGAGGCACTCACACACAATGTGCATTATCCATAGTGACCAAAGAGCAGGAAGGACTCAATTGTCCATCAACTGAGGTACTGATAAGAAAATTGGGCAGGGGGTGGGGGAGGGGGGAGTAATACCTGTCCATGTAATGAAATGCTACACAGCTGTGATGAGGAAGGAGGTCCTGGGGCGTTTCAGTGTAGATGAACCTCGAAAACCTAGTGCTAGGGCTGGGGGTGTGGCTCAGTGGTAAAGCACCCCTGGATTCCATCCCCAGGACTGAAAAACAAAAACATACGCTAAGTGAAAGAATCCAGAAACAAAGGCCCACGTATTGTGCAATTCCATTTATAGGAAATGTCTAGAGTCTGTGAAACCCTAGAGACAGAAGCAGGTCACTGAGTTCCAGGGCTGGAGAAAGGGGGAAATGGAGAGCACTTAGTGGTATTACGGGTTTCCTTTTAGGGTGATGGAAATGTTCTGGAATTAGATAGAAGTGATGATTACCTAACATTTGTGAATACACCAATAAATAGATCAACCTCTGAATTGGGATGCTTTAAAATAACGCATTTTTATGTGGCATGTACTATATCACAAATAAAATTTTTCCCCAAAAAACTCAACCACCTGAGATACCAGTGACTTTGAATGTCTGCCCTTGGCTGGTTGAGGAGAAACCACCTGGGTTCCAGCCATCACACACAGCATGGTTACTTTTCATGGAAGAAGAGGATTTTTCCCTTTCAGTGAACGTCTTAGTCCATTTCTAATAGCTTAACAAAATATCTTAGGCTGGGAAATTTACAAACAAGAGAATTTATTTCTCACAGTTCTAGAGACGCTACAGCAGGTCCAGGATCAGGCACCAGCACGTTTGGTGTCTGGCGAGGGCGGCTCTCTGCTTCCAAGATGGCGGCTTGCAGCCACACCCTTTGGAGGGCAGGAGTGCTCCCCGCAAGGCAGAGAGGTGGGAAGACAAGAGGGACGACTGGATGACCTGGATGATCGACCTTTCTCACAGGGGTGTCAATCCATCCTTGAGGGCGGGGCCTTCGCGGCCTCATCACCTCTTCAGGGCCCCACCCACTGCTTACTGTTGTCACACTGGGGACTTCAGTCTCAGCATGAATCCTGCAGGACACAAGAACATTCAAAACCACAGCCATGATTGTGGCATCCTCCCCCACCTCGATGGTCAGCACTGAACCCCCTTCACTGACCCAACAGCCAGTGGTGGGGCTCAAGGGGCTCCTCCATCTGTTTAGACCCATCAGGATTTGCCCCTGAGGTCATCAGACTGAAGCTGAGAACAGCAGCAACTGGCTCAAGGTCATGTGGGAGTGAGAATCAGGGACGCAGGCCTGGGATCAAGAAGTGCTGCTTCCTACCCACCCCACCCCAGCCACGCTGACCCAGAGAGCAGAGAGTCGCCAGGGGCCGACACATAGAACTGTGGGTGTAACTGTGAGTCTGACTTGCCTAGAAAGCAAAGCTTTTTTAGAAAATAGAGTTGAAGACTCCTATCTGCAATAAAAAGCTTTTCACCTTCTTCTTCAGAAAAAAGGAAACTGCTCATTCTCTTAGGGTCAGAACTGTGCACTGACACCCTTTGTCCTTTGTTTGCATTGATAGTTTGTTTTCCAGCACTTGGCCTTGGTGTCATGGAGAGATGAACTACTGCTCTACCTCCCATGCATTCATGTTAAAAGGACACATCCAGGAATGCATCTGTTTCCACTTGCCCAAAGCCTCTCGCTTCCAATGTGGATGTTCCCGAGCCCTATAGATGGGCAGGATTGGGAGGTTAGCTTCTATTGACAGCCAATGAACATGGGTCCCAGCATCCACCAAGCATAGTGACCATGCCTGTGATCCCAGTGACTGGAGAGGCTGAGGCAGGAGGATCCCACATTCAAGGCCAGCCTGGCAACTTAGTGAGAACTTTTCTCAAAATAAAATAAAATAAAAAAGCGCTGAGGATGTGGCTCACTGGTAGGGCACCTTGGATGTTTGGTAACACACACACACACACACACACACACACACTCACAGAGCAGACACCCTGCCATGGGGCTGCCACCTGGAAATGCCTTCTCTAGAACGAGCTCATTCACCTTTGGTCCCAGCCCTCTGGGGACTCTGGTTCTGGAGGACCTGGCAGCTCAATGTTAATGTCAATGTCAGCTCTGTGACAATTCCCTTGAGGTTTTCCCAGGACTGTTCCTAAGAGAAGAATCCAGAAACCTTCTGTTCTGCCCTAAGGGGTACTTTGAGACGGTCTCTTAGGGGAATGGAAATTCTCTCTGGCCAGGAGGAAGGTAAATTTAAAATTTTAGGTAGGAGAATCTAGACAGGAGCTATTTTCCTGGACTGGCCAGGAGGAAGGTAAATTTAAAATTTTAGGTAGGAGAATCTAGACAGGAGCTATTTTCCTGGACTGGGACCTTGAAGCCCAGAACAGAGGCTGAGAAGGTCAAGTCCAAGCCTGGGGTCAAGGTGCTGCTGTGCAGCTCTCACTGAGGGGCTGGCAAACACACTTGTGAAGACCGCGGCGTGGACTACAGGCAGCTCATGAACGTGGGGTGAAGTGGAAGAAAACAGCTCCGCCAAAGTCTGGAGTTCATCAGAACTCTGGCAATAAAGGAGCATTTTACCAAAGGACATAGTGACAACGTCGGGTCCATGAGGAGTGCCGCGCAGAGCGAGTGGAGAACCAAGACCGTCACACAAAACCCCGTGAGCCATGCCCCATTCTTCAATCTTAAAACAACAAAAAGATATTTCTGGGCGCCTCCCTGGAGCACCAGGGTGGCCCAAACCAAGTCCCCTCTCGCCCAGTAGCTGCCCAGCCAGCTCTTGCCAGAGGAGGAGCTGGGCAGCATGGGGAATAAAGGATTTGCAGCACCACATCCCAGCCCCTGCCAAGACAGGGTCCTCTTAAGCCAATGGAGCATGTTAACATCACTCAGTGCACATCAGACAAGCAGGACCCCCTGGGATGGGTGAGGTTGCCCCTAAGACTGATACGGGAACCAGCAACCAGCAGAAGGCGGCCAGTGCCCGGGTTGCACCAGGGGTACAATGGCAGCGTGTCAGGCATTTACCCACATCATCTCACTCAACCCAGCTCACGACAGCCCCCAAGGAAGGTCTGTTAGCATCATTCCCATTTTGCAGAGTGGGAAACTAAAGCTCAGAGAGCGGAGGTGAGCAGGTCCAGGTCACCAGGCTTGCAAATGGCAGAACCAAGATCCAAATCCAAAGAGCCCACTCCAGTGCTGGCCTCCCCTTAACGATGGCTGAATCGATACTTATTGGCTAGAATGCGAGTCAATGAGCCCCTTCCTGTATTGATCCAAAGGCTATTCATTAAGGTGTGACCCCGGTGCTCACCCCTGACTGGGGACCTTGGATGAAGCAGGCCCTCACACAAGAGGAAACAGAGGTCGTCTATCTGCCACCTCGGGTCCTCGCTGGCAGGAGTGCAAGCATCCTATTGCCCCCATCTGAAACTACCCCCTGGCACCATCTGTGGTGAGTTCTCAACTTTGTCGTATGCAAAGCATGCCCAAACGAGGGGACACGCTTTGCATCCGCCGTTAAACTGTTATGGTAGGAAATAAATAAAGTCCCAGTGCGTTGTTTGGCAATTAGCAATTATATCTCAACCTCTCTGGTAGCCACACACCACTCTGTAATTGTGAGATTAAAAAGCTATAATTCACATGGTTGGCGTGAGAGTGTGGCCATCTCCTGATGACAAAGCAATTACCCAAGAGGCACGATCCTCATCAAGTAATCTGCAATTGTAGGTAAATAATGATTATGTAGCCGACAAATGCTGTATTATTGACCCCTAAAACAAATATTAAGATTTATCTCCTCATATGGCCATATAACATATGCAATATATATGTTACATATTCTAGGCCTCCAGGGTAGGGTGGCGTGAGAGAGATTTGTGGTGAGTTTTGGAGTCTGAGAAGCACATTCATGTGTTCTTCCTGACTGATCCCAGCAATCCTGACGTAAAGATGCCAGAGGAGGTAACCCACTCTTCAAGCTCTACAGGAAGAAGTTTAAGGCCCAGAAAGCCTGAATGACCCATCAGAGCAGATGTGGAATTTCTCCCCCAGGACCCTAGAGCCCCAGCACAACTCTTTCTTCATCAGCCACCCCTTCCCCTCCTAAGGCTCATAGGCTGGGCCAAGGACTCAACAGAAGGTCGTAATTCCTGCCCCGCCAATGACATGGAGTAACTCATGCTGTGATGATGCTCTTACTCCTCCCCAAATCAAAAGGCATTATACATGTCCACTCTATTTTATTGCCTTGTTCAGTAAAGTTGGTCAAAGGTCATAACTCTCTCACTTTGCACTGTGTCTGTACAAAGCCAAGGGCCATTTGAAAAATGGGACATTGAAAATGTTCAAATTAAATGATTCCATTTCTACACCTTGAATCTTATCACTGGCCTCAGTTTGACCAATGCTACCGGAAATGCAGCCCCACCAAGAGCCACGGTCAAGGCAATCCCCAGGCGTTGGCCCACAGAGCAGATTTCAGACTTAGCTTCTTGGTGGTCTTTCCAGAGTGCTCCCATGGAAACAGGATGGGCTTCAAGCTGTGTCACCCTGGTGAGGCTCTGTCCTGGGGGTCCAGCCTCTGAGGGCACTGTGGTCACATGGGCTGACAACCAAGAAGCCACTTCAACATGATGGCTTCTCTACACATGCTTCCATTCATCTGTGGTGATGAAAGGGGTGCGTAGCCCAGGACGGCCCTTCTGAAACTTCTTTTCCAATCATTTCTTCTCACACTCATGCACTCTTCTCTCCCAACACCTCAACAAGCCCCCTTCAAGGGTCCTCCCAGCAATACAGCCCCAGCCCCAGTCTGCTGGCCTCTCTCCCCTGCCCCGATGAGGAGCCTAAGGCACCTTTGAAGACAGAGCGGTGGAAAAACCCAAGGGAGCGCCACCCGAAAGTCTCCATCCTATGTAGATTCAAACAGCAATTCTTTATTCCCGAACTCACACCGGCCGTCTACAAACACGTTCTGGGGGAATCCACGTTCTCTGCCCAAATCCACTCTCTGCCCAAATCCACTCTCCTGGGCTTCTGTCTCCCAAAATATACTGTCTGACCCTAAGAACTCAAGAGGAACTCAGCAGCAGGATACGCCCTATTCTAAAGGGGGAACACCCTAATCTCCTACCCTAATCTCCTATTATGCTAAACCGGGGACACCCTAAACATGGATCCGCCCTGGTCCTTGAGCAAGGTCACCTTTCAAGAGTCCTTCCACTAGACAGCATGGGAGTAGCTGGCAAGGAAATTGTCATACCTACTTGGCTGATGGCTCCCAGCAGTCAACTGTCCCTTCCTGGGGAGATTTCCAACCCAGTTCCCTACATAGGGTTGTTTGAATAGATCACCAAAGTGGGCTACCCATGAAGAATTTCAGAATTTCCATCCCTGGAGATAATGAAGAAATAAAATAAGAGATTCACACTGGGGCTGATTGGAGCCATCAAAATATTTGTTTAACATCTGCTTTAGTAGGGATTGCTTGAACGGGCCACAATTGACAGCATTGTTCCTGGAGCTAATCTCATAGGTTTACCCCTTTCTTTGGTTTTAATTGAATTGCCCTACAGGTAAATACACGGAGCCCTTTCCAGGACAGACACCCTGTGCGTGGGTATCATCCGTGCCCTGGGTTCTTTGTGTGTCAAACCAGAGCTCCTCCAGACCCCTGGAGTCCAAAGTAGTTAATTAACGGAAATCAAAGGAGCCTTTGTTGCCGTCCCAAACCTTCCTCTCTTCTCCAGATGGGGGCAGATTCACTGACAATTTAGTTCCATTTCTGAGAATGGTTTCTCAGGTTTCCCTTGTCGGTGACTAGAAAGGGCCAGGTGCCATCAAGAACTTCTGTTCCTGGGACTCTGCCAAAGACAAAATCAAAGGAGACAGAGAGGCCCGCACCAGTGGCCAGGACCCGTCCAGGACGTGGGTCTCTCAGCTGGGGTCCAAGTGGGGTGGTGTCCTGCAAGGGAAGCCCTGGGGATCATAGTGAGGGGTTGACTGTGGACGTCACAGGGGAATGCCCAGAGCAGACACCAGGAGGAGGCACCCCGAGGCCTGAATGGCTCACCACCCACCTGCCAGGGACCCCAGGTGAGCAGGGTCTGCAGGAACCAGGTTCAAGTGGAGCCATGGTTTACTTGGACGGAAGATCATCTTTAAGAAACAAAAGCTAAGGGAGGCCACTCTCAGCTCCAGCTTTGTAGGATCAGCATAGTCCAGAACAGCAGAGGGTGCACCTCGGCATTAGCCAGCTTGGGGGTAGAAAGATCAAAGGGAGAAGAAAAACATCATCCCTGATGTCTAGCTGAATCCCCACGGACCCCTGAGCAGTGGACAAGCACAGAATAGACATTCAGAGGGCACCACAATCATGGAGCCTTGCCCCGCCCTGCTGGGATTCACCCCACGCCTCTAGAACTAGCAATTTCCAAAGAAATCACTTGGCTTCCTGCAAAAACTAGGAAACAGGCTAAAACAGGAGACGGTTTTAAAAATGAAAAACGCTTCTGCTTCATTCAGTGTGTAATGAGGTCCAGGGTTTATCTTAGCGCTGAGAACCAAGCACAAGCTGAAAATAGATGTAGATTCAAGAATATTTTCAAGCAGTGGTTTTCCCATGGTACCCAGGCAGACCCAGGGGCTGGATGACACGGATGGGGAGGACAAGGACACAGCAGCACCGTGAGGAAGCCGAACAGGAGGGGACAGCAGCGGGGCCTCCTTTTCTCCTGTCAGTAGCCCTCACCATATTTTATACCTATGACACCTATCCATTGGTCAATATAGAATTGTTTTTCTTTTTTTTTTTTTTTTTTGGTACTGGAGATTGAACCCAGGGGTGCTTAACCACTGAGCTATATTCCCAGCCCTTTTTATTACTATTATTTTTTAAATTTTTGAGACAGTCTCACCAAGTTACATAGGGCCTCACAAAACTGCTAAGGTTGACCTCAAACCTACAACCCTTCTGTCTCAGCCTCCCAAGTCACTAGGATTACAGGTACCAGCCCCTGCACCTGGCTAGATAGGCTTTTAATGTTCTTAAGTTGCCCTTAAAATTCTACTGTTAAAAACACAAGTTTGAAAGTAACAGTCTTTGTGAATAACCAGGTGCATTCAGGAACACTGGGCCCTGGGGTGGGCCCTCAAAAAGAGGCGGTCAGTACTCCCACCAGGCCTTTCTGCACCGAGCTTCCCTCACAGCAGGAACTAGAGGGTGCCTCCTAGGCCCCCACACACTGTGCACACACAGGAGCCTGAGTTTCACTGGCAATGCAGAGGGCCAGCCTGGGTGATTGTTGCTAAACTTACCCAAGCCCTCTCCACTGCTGGGGTATCTGCAGGGTTGGCAGGGGGAGCTCTGACCCTGGGTGCAATTCTCCTTCTACTTTCTCACTTGGGCACCAGCTGAGACCAGTGAGATGTGGAAACTGTACTCCCTTGCAGGATCGGGGGAAATAATGGAGGCTCCACCAAGCCTCTGCGCTGCCTGCTGGTGGTGAGAGGGAGCCTGGGCTCCTATGTTCCCAGGGCTCCAGGTGCAGCTGATCTTCCCCTCGTCAGCCTAGAGATCAGGAGCCCCTGCAGGTTTATTAGCAGGGGAGACAGGAGACCCACGGGGCTTTCTCTGGTTTGTCCTAAGCAAAGCATCTCGCTCTGGTGAAAATTCCAGGAGCTCAGAAAACAGTGCTTTCGAAAATGCAATTCTCAATGAACTGGGAACAATATCGACCAATAAATAACTGAATAAGAAATGAAATACAAATGAATAGAATCCACTGAAACCAAAGGGGACAGAAGGCCTTACCCTCAACACCGTTTCAAATCACGTTGGTAAAGGGAATTTTCAAAACACACCAAGGGGCCCTCGCAGAGCATGGGGGTGCCCTGTGACACCCTGGTTCATGCAGCCCCAAACCTCTGCTGAGCTTCCTGGCATGGCACTCACCAGGTTGCTGTGGCCCATCCTCCTCCAACCTGGGCCACACTGAGTGACTTCCAGGCGCCTCCTGCCTCTGCACCCTGCGGGAACGCTGGCCCCTCTTCCAGCACAACCCTCCATCCTCATCTTTCACCTGGGTAAGTCCCAGCCACCCATCAGTTCTTTCCTTTCTTGTGAGTCAGGTCCCTGGATGCTCCCAGGAGTACCCACGCTGAGGTCACATTTCCCTGCCAGCCTGCGTGGGTGCCCAGCCTGCCAGCCCAACTGTGTTGGGGCGGGGCCATCCTTCCTGCTCCATCCCATCCTTAGACCCTCAGCGGGCCAGGTATCTGTGTGGTCGTCAGCACATTCCTGTTTGCAAAGCCAGTTCTAGGAGTCTGGCCTCCGGCCTCATGCTCACCCTTAGCCTCCCCTCACTCCGATGAGCGGCCCAATGCAAGCCCTAGTGTTGCTGCCCAGCAGTTCAGAAGTGCTGAGTGGGATTTCCTCCCAAATCTACAGATGGGGGCAGCTGCATTATGAACTTTCTGACCCTGCCTTGCGTTGTCATCTGAGCTTCTGGTCCACACCAGTCACTAAAGGCAGTACAGGGCAGCCCAGTGGCCAACCCCTTCTCCTTCCCAGCCTCCCTGTCACCTCTAGGGCATAACCAAACTATGGGCGTGTGTCTGGGAGACATTTATCACGGAATTACAGCTCCAGGACCCCATCTCCGTGGCTGTGACGTGATGACTGTGTATTTCACGCCTCTCAGTTTCCCAGCTGGGATTCGGAGATTTAAAGACATGGGGGATGTATTTTTAAATTTATGAGAGGGCCATTGATTTAATTAATTGTGCCCGAAGAGAAGAGCGCAGTCAGTCACAGTAAGAATTCTTAAAGGCGAAGGGGACTGGAGGAGGAGGTGTCGGCTGGATTGGGGCCGCCAGCGCTGTTTCTTTGATAAAGCCAGCCAGTGGTGCCAAGGAGATGGGGAGGACTCTTTCAGAGGACATGTGCACTCACAGGGGAGGCCCCCAGGAGCATCTAGGGAAGGCAGGGTCACATGCACCAAAACAGCTGGACTTCCAGGGTCTCACAAAATGTCATCCTTCAAAGAAGCCAAAACCTAACTCATCCACCAAAAATCCCAGTCCCCTCCTCTCCCCAGGTTCTGCCTGGGCCACAGCCTGCTCCTCAGATTCTTTGGATCTGGTTTTCTCCAGGTAGCCACACTAAGGAGAAGCATGAGGCAGAGCTTCTACAGCCGCCCGGTCCAGCCCTGCAATTTTACAGATGGGAAAACTGAATCCCAGAGGCCTCTCAGGTGAGGCACAAAGCCAGAGCACCTGATCCTGATCTCTTTTTGCTGTAGGTGGAGCCTCATGGCTGGGAGGGCCGGGTTATACCTCTTACAATGTTTAATTCTTTACTTTTAGACTTTCTGCACAGAAAAAAAAAAATTAATGATCTTAAATATTTTCTTCCAGAATTACATTTGTTTCTCTTCTTATGTGCTTACAACTGACAATAAAATTTCACTTTGTTCTTAAACGCAGAAGCTGGGTATGAGCAGAGGCAGAGGCAGCCCCAGGTGGGAGCTAGAGTGAATCCAGCCCACTGCAGGTGTGCTCCGCTCCTGCCCAGCGGGGACAAGTGTGGAGGCCAGGGAGGGAGGGGCAGAGGCAGGAGAAGGTGGTCCTCAGATGTAGTTCTTTAGGGCTTTCTACTTGCATTTGTAGAAGGGGTTCATCGGGATCAGAGGAATGCTGGCTGTCACCTGGCATGACCCACCCCAGGTGACCTGGAACCCAGAGCCCCCCAATGAGGGCAGGCTGGAGAGTCCTAGATTCCAAGGTCAGAACAGGAAGGTAGTATTATCTCCCCCTCCCACCACCCCCTGGGACCTTTCTCCTCCTCCTCCTCCTCCTCCATCCGGGGAGTACCCTCCAACACCAGGTTGATCTTTTAAAATGCCACTGTCACAGTGTTACCAAAAGCTCGTCCTTGTCCTGGATGCCAATCCAATAACAAGGACACGGTTTTGAGAAGAAGGAAAAAGAAGTTTTATTCCTTTACTAGCAAAGGAGAAACCCAGGGGACTCCTGTCCCAAAAGCTGTGATTCTGACTATCAGCAGGAACAGGGGGCTTTTAAAGAGGTGACTCAAAGGCTACATTCTACATGTCCTCTGTTGGAGTTGAAATTCACTTGTGAATCTGGGAGAGAGTCATTTCTGAGACCCTCTGGTACCACCCCCAAAGACTGGATTACTTTGTTCCTATGCTGGGTGTGAACTCAAGAACAGCCTAAATGGGAGAGAAAGGTAATCCTGTTTCCCCTGAGATAAGGGAGGGGGAGACATTAGGGAGGAGCAGGGAGAGAGGAGGAGAAAGAAACTTGTCCATTTTAAAAATAAGTTGCTGTGGCAGAGCAGCAAGGGCTACACTCAAAGCAGAAAGTGGACCACGGTTACAACAGTACAGGCTGGTGTCAGCTGCCAGGTCCCCTCTAGGCTGGGCCCTCTTTGAAAGCAGGGACCTTGTGCATGCTGTTGTAGTTCATCTCCCAGCAGAAAGCCCAACACAGGGCGCATGCTCAGTGCAGCTCCAAGGCCTGAGAGAACAAATGAGCTGGAGGTGCATCCTACTCACTCATTTTATAGCAGAAGAAACTGAGGTCCAAAGAGGTCAAGTGCGAATTAGAAGTGGAACCAGAACAAGGATCAGGGCCGCACCCCAACTTCTCAGTCTACTATCTTTGCAAATTATAAGGAAGCAATAAGGGTTAAGCTGAGCCACTTAGTTCTGCTTCCCCAGAATCCTGCAAACTCCTCTCCCACCTCCCACTCCTGCACCCCACCCCCACAGCCTTGGAAATCCTGCAGGTTTTTATGCAAATGACCTTCAGAAGCTGAAAGAAGTGAATGTTTGTTTTTCATTCAAAAGTCCCAGATGGGTGTTATCTGTGGGCCTGACTGGGCTCCTGCTATCAGATGGGCATGCAAATGGCTTGCAGGAAGGGCCTGGCTGAGAAGGGCTCTGTTTCCAAACACACAGACATTTGCCTGGACATTTCCCTACTCATTTCCCTTTTTCATTTCAAACAAGTAGGGTCCTCACACCCCCAGCCTAGTAAAATTCACCAGCAGGTAGACGGAGGCTGCTGATGAGCCAGGGCCTAACTGCCTTCCCACCAGGCAGAGAAGCCCCCACCCTAGCACCCAGAGATCCTCCAATAGCAGGAGCTCCATCTTACCCCAGGGCAAGGGACAACACAGGCATTTGCCACCAGAGGGACCCAAGGGTCCCTGGGTGGCAGTCTGTGAGGAAGGTTCTTAGGAAGACTGCAAACCATTGGCTCAGAATATCCAGATGAGAGCTTTTCATATCCGAGCTGGTCCCCAAACTGACTGCTTCTTTAGCAAGGCCTGAGGGCCACCCTCTGAGCGCCAAGAGTTCACCCCGACACTTGAATCTGAAACCACAGGCAAAGCACAGTCCATCACCGACTAGGCCCCATGTGGGTCCCAGAGGGAGCCTGTCACAGGAAGTCACCTCTCTGGGCAGAAATATGACAACACACACTGGCCCAGCCATCCACTCATGGCCCAGATAAAACTCCAATGTTCACAGTAGTTTTTATGATACTCAAAAATGGGGAACGACATACGTGTCCATCAACTGGATGGATAAACGCTGTGGCGTGTTCCTTCGGGAACCGTAACAAAGGTCTAAATGCCTAGAGCTGAGACCTGGGCGGTTTTCCAAGTGTTACCCTAAATAAGAGACGACAGGGGACAGGTGGAGGGTGCGGCCCACTGGTGTGTGTTGGGGAGGGGGTAGGGTAACGATGGAAGGATTTATACCATGATTGTGGAGATGATTACACAGCTGTACGCAGGTGTCAGAATTCTCAGATTGTGCACTTAGAATCGGTGAACTTTATTACAGATAATTTATAACTCGATGAGGTACTAGGGGTTGAGTCATTTTATTTTGAGACAGAGTCTCTCACTACATTGCTGAGGCTGGCCTGGAGCTTGGCATCCTCCTGCCTCAGTCTCCCAAGAATCTGGGATTATAGACGTGTGCCAGTTCCCCCAGCTAATTTCTCTAAATAAATAAATATTGTGACGGTGAGGTCATGTTGCATTAGAGATGGCTCTTCTTCCCTACCTGAAAAATCATATTTCAAAATGGTATTTTAAAAGAGCCCAGCCAAGAAACTCTGGCCTCAAAGCGTTAGGATAGGAGTGCCAGAGGACCAGGCCTCCCTTGGCAAACCTGCACCCACTCCTGCACACACGGGAGGGGAGAATGGAGATTTCAAAGCCTGGGACTCGTGCCCGTAGTGCCACTCAGGTTGGGATGACCTTGGGAAAAAATGTCAAACTCCAGATTTCCTTATCTGGGAAATGGCCATAAAATTAGTACTTCCCAGATGGAAAACCCCAGTGTCCTCCAACAGAAGAACAGATAAGGACCGTGTGGTCTCCCTACATAGTAGAATACGGTTCAGGCATAAAAATGAGTGCAGGTGGCACCTGCCACAACACAGGGGATCCCGGGAGGCATCGTGCTGAGTGGCAGAGGCCAGACACAAAATGACCCGGGCCTGTGACTCCCTTTGTTAAATGTCCAGCATAATTAAATCTGTGGACAGATGGGTGGTTGCCAAGGGCCAGGGGGAGCCTTTGGCTGGGGGAGGCATAACGCACGGGTCAAGGTTTAATTTGGGGGTGATAAGAGACCTTCGTTTTGGACCTAGGTGGAAGAGGTGGTTGTGCTTTGTGATGGGCTAAATGCCACCAAATTATTCACTTTAAACTGACTAATTTTAGATTATGTGAATTTCAGCTAATTTTCAATAGATAAACACTTCCCCTTTGAGGTTCGGACTGGAAGATGAGCCACTTAGGAAAATAACAACATTTATGTCCTGAGCCTGGCGCTAGCCCCAAAGGCTGACATTTGATCTTTGCCCTGTGACCCCTGCTCTGACCCATGCCTAATTCTGTGGCCACAGCAGGCAGCAGTGCAGGCCTGCCAGGAAGGCGGCTTGTCCAAGGAACCCAGAGGAGCCTTGAGTCCCAGGGACTTTGGCCTTCTGAGGAGGCCTGTTGGTCCAGGGGTACGGAGTGCAGGAAGCTGGGAGATGTTTAACAGGTGCCTAGGATGGGACTAAGCAGTACCTAGTCCAACCCCCTTTGTTTGCTTATTTGTTTGGCAGTGGAGATTGAAATCAGGGGCACTTTACCACTGAGCCACAGCCCCAGCTCTTTTTATTTTTTATTTTGAAACAGGGTCTCACTAAGTTGCTTGGTGCCTCGGTAAATTGCTGAGGCTGGCCTTGAACTTGTGATCCTCCTGCCTCAGCCTCTGGGAATACAGATAAGTGCCACCGGTGCCTGTCTTGTACTTAGTCAGCGCCTTCACACGGGGAGCACACTGAAGAACAGCTGTCTCATTAGTTAAGTCTGTCTCCCCGTGGAAATCAAAGAGCATCCTGTCCCTACTGATTTCTGAGCTTGCGTTTTTCTGAAGTGCTGCTTTTGGTCCAACGCCCAGGAGATGAGCATCCAGATCTACCAAGCCTGTGGATGATTTTGAGAAGGACTTACTTACTGAAAAGCAAGGGTCCCTTTGGATTAGTAGCCAGAGCCACCACATGACCACTTTACCCTCCTTCATCATCCTGAGAAAGCCTGGACCTTCTGCAGAATCACTGGCACGTGAGGGCGAAGTCCAGGCTGGAGAGAAATGTGGGAATCACTTAGGAAAGGTTTGGAAAACGGCAGGCTTTCCCCAGAGACAGGAGAACACAAACCAGTGGCTCTCAGAGGGACCACCAGAGCATGGGCCTCTCCCAGTCTGAATGGGTGGGTCTGGGGATTGCCCCAAATCCACAGGTCCAAAATCTCTCCAGGAGATGAGAATGATGGACTGGCGGTGGACAGGGGGGACATTTTGAGAAGAGGGGTCCCCAAGGCTGGGAGCATCCCTGAAGGCCAGGCAGAGAGAACAGACAGCAAAAGGAGAACCAGAAAGGGTGGCCGTGTCCCCCACAAGTGGATGGAGTTCCAAAGGAAGGAGGGGCCAGCGTCACAGACAGGCCCAGCAGGCAGAGGACCAGTGGTGAGGGAGAGGCAGGCAGCAGGGCTTGGGCAGAGGAGCTGGGGGATAGGAGGGAGAGGATGTGGGGAAGGAGGCAGGGCTCCTGCTCCACCTGACCCAGTGGGTTTCCAACGAGAGCTGGTGGCCCTGACTTCCTAGATCTGAGTCACCCTGGCATTCACAGAGGGCTTCTCCTGGTGGGTCCAGAAGGGGAACCATCTACTCAGGAGTCCGTGGGAATCAGAGGCAGGGCTTGGCACAATGATTCTAATCCCCTCAGGGCGGTCAGCAGGGGACGGGGCAAGACCACCATGCAGTCCCACCTCGTGGGCACACCCTTGGGAATGGACCTAACCTCTGAAACTCTGCCTGCTGTTACATGGGGCCCTTGGCAGGAGCAGAGGATGGCAGGAGTGAGTCAGGCAGTGACACTGGTCTGCACGTGGCAGCGCTGCTCCGTGACCTCCTAGTGAGGGCTTCAACCAGCGACGGCTGAGGAGGACCACCAAGCTGGAGTGGTAACACCTGGTATTTCATAGGTTGGTCTTGCGTCTTGCCCAGGCCGAGGGCACAGGTTGGTGATGCTGGATGGAATTTTCCCTTCCAGGCAGAACCAGGCAGAGCCCCGAGAGGACATTGCAAGACTCTGGAAGGAGCAGCGTTGGAGAAGGAGGGGCAGGAAGCTGGGCTACTGACATCCCTGGAGATCAGCAAAGGGTGCTTGTCAGCTCAGAAGCAGAGGAAACCTTCCCTGCAGACTGCCAGGCACCAGGGAGCCTAAGAGGTCACTGGCCTAGGACCCCAAGAGCCAGATGTTATCACAGCTCAGCCAGTGAAACCTGAGCCTGGACACCCGCCTGGCCCCTTGCACCACAGATGACATCCTGGGGCAGGCGCCAAGCCGCCATCAAGGCAGAGAGCCGTTCCCCGCGCGGGGTGCTAGCTGGGGAGGCGAGTGCAGGCTGGCAGCTGGCCTCCCCCACCCCACCATCCCACACCTCCCTGTGTGGTGCACAAGTGACCAAGGGACGGTGCTCAGGAACTGCCACCAGTGTTGGCAGGCATGTAGGGCAGAGGCAGGGCAGAGGGCCAAACCCATTGCTGCGTATCTGAGCAGCACAGCCACATTCAGAATCTCCCAGGGCACACGTCCCCTTCCTTGCCACATTCAGCAATAAACTCAGTTTGATCTTGTCAACAGCTGTGTTGGTGGCACTGGGGCAGCCAGCACCCAGCAAAGGCCCCCGTGAGTATTTGTGCCTGGTGAGTCAATGGGCCAAAGAGGGGAAATACAGATGAGGGTGGGTGGGTGAACAAGTGGGTGAGTGAGCAGTGAATGGATAGATGGGTGGGCGAATGGATGGCTAGAGGAAGGGGGACAGACAAATGGATGGATGGAGGGAGGGGTGGATGGTGGGCAGATGGATGGACAGATTCGTGGGTGGGTGAGTGGGTGCATGAGTTGGCTGTTGGAGCCCACCACTGCCCATGGAGGAGGCTCAGGTCTGAGCTGAGGCGAGGCTGGAGGGGAGGCCACCCTGCTCCCATGAAGACAGGAAGCCTGTCTGATGAGAGCAGCAGCATCCCTTCTGCAAAAGGAAGCCCCTCGAAACGATAAAAGTTGATTCTCAAATAGCAAATGGAGACGATTTGGGTTAGAATTTGCACCTCAAAAGCAGCATTTGAAAACAGCCTTGAAGGGCAGGGCTGTCCGTCCCAACTTGATATGATGCGCAGAGCAGTATGAAATTAGATTTCCCTATTGTGCCTTCCCCGTGGGGCACAATGCAGGGGACTGGCGGGCCCTCCTCTTGGCAGCACCCTTTTCAGCTTGAATTATACAGAAGCAAATAATTATCAGGCCTTCTGTTTACCCTCCTTAGAAGATTTAATTTATTGCAATAAACATGGCGAGCAGACCTTTTGGATTGGAAATGACATATAATTTACTTCTAACAAATGCTTCGGGTCTGGGAGAAAGCCATTCATCCGCTGATCTGAATCCCAGGCTGCTCACCAAAAGGACCTTTTGTCTAATTGTTTTCCATCACAAACAACACGCGGGGAGGAGATTAAGGCAATATTTCCAAACACTGTAAGCTCCATAATTATTGTCCTCAGCAAACCTGGTGATAATGTTAGAATCACAATAGCAATTTATCTGCTAATCCCCCTTCACTGCGGGGGGCCCATCCCAAGTATCATGTGGTCGAGGAGGCATTTAATAACATTCCATTCAAATCCCTAAATTTAAATAACATTAACGTGGTGACCGGGCCCAACAAAACCCAGGAAATCCAAAGGAGACTGGGGTACCCTCCTCGGCGCCTGGCATTGGGCCGAGGGTGCAAGGATGGCAGGGCGGGCTCTGGGCTGCCGCTCCGTTCACCAAGGCCCAGGTATAAAGACATCAGCGGCGGGCTCCGGGAGACCTACCTGGTGTCAAGCCAGGTTGTCAGGCTGGTTTAGCTTTTATGTTGGTGGTGAGTTTGGGGGATTTATTTTGTTTTTGTTTTTGCTTTTAAGGCAGCACTAGTGTGACTTCAATTGTTCTCCGTGGACCTCTCTCTGCCCCAGCTCCAGATCTCAATCCCACCAAAGTCATCCAGCCTTGAGCTGCTTCTCTTACCCCTCCCAGCCCGGCTCCGTCGGTTCCTCCAGCCCCGGCCTCTCCCGCTACAGAACCAGCCTCACCCAAAACCTGGGGTCAGCCCCAATTCCGCACCCCCACATACTGTGTATCGGGCCAGTCAGGAAGCCTGGTTTCTCCCAAGCCTCCCTCCTTCCCAGGTCCACCTCCACTCCAGTCCAGCCCTGGGGTCACTTCCCTGGGCCCTCATCTTTCACTGTGTGGCTATAAATTCTGCCTCTAGTTCTTTCCTCTTGCAACTTTTCGAGAGAGCAGATATAAATCCTACTTCTCAAGTAGCGGATCTGGACTGTTTTGATTGAAATATACAATTCAAAGACAGTGTTTGAAAAACAGCCTTGGCAAGTAGGACTCTTTCCCTGGGTTCGCGACCTGCAAAGGCTTTCTGTTATCTTCAGGGTCAAGTTCAAGTGAACCACTGCTTTCCTGGACACCCCCTCCACGGGGTCTCCAGTTGTACAGCAGTTCTTCAAAACCAAGAGGATCCAAACCCAGGGTGCAGTATCTCCTGGAGCGCATGGGGTGGCTGCAGAAGAGCCCTGGACATAGGTTCTCTCCAGTCCTCCATCCAGCCGGTCTTGGACCGTCCACATGGAAGAAGCGGAAGCCTTCCACAAGGGGGATTGAACCTAGGGGCCCTTGACACTGAGCTTCATCCCCGTCCGTTCTTTGTTTTTCATTTTGAAACAGGGCCTCGCTAAGCTGCTCAGGCTGGCCCGGAACTTGAGACCCTCCTGCCCCAGATTCCCCCGGTCACTGGGATTAGAGGTGTGGCCAGCGTGCCTGACACGGGAGCAGGGTTCTAATCGCCACCTTTCTTACTGCTCAGCTTGGTGGGGCAGGCTGCTAAGTTACTGGGTCTCCTCAAATTTACTTTAAACGGGGAGAGTAATACGGAGCCATCGGCTTACGTCCCAATCCCCGCCCATCACACCCCCTTTGCCACCCCTCATCCCACCCTCCCTACACAGTCTACATTTTCACATTCTGCCGCCTTGGACCTCCCTGCCTCCCACCCCACAGAAGGATCTGGAAGCCCACAGAGGCCCCTTGCTAACATTTTCACTTAGCTCCCGGTTGCCGGTTGATTCTTCCTCCTTTTCCATGAGCTCCCGAGTGCAGGGGTTGCTTGTGGGTGCCCCAGCCCCTGGGATGTGCCCATACTTGGGAGGGGCCAAGTGACCATCTGACCAAAGGGCAGCCACTTCACAAAGTGCCTCACAGGTACTCGGTCTCAAAGGACTCCCCCCACCGTCCTGTTCCTCTTCTCACCTGCTTGCTGTAAACCTGGCCAAGTTTTACTCGGGGCTGTGAGGTCATCAGTATGTTTTTCTTCAAACGGGGAAGGAACTGTCCACCTGTACAAGCCGCAGGGGCCTTGGATACAGATGGTGCATGGGCTGGGCAGGTCTCAGCGGCCGCTGCCTTCTCTGACTCAAACACTCCCCTGGGATGCCTTCCTGCCCTGGGCTCGCCCTCCAGGGGGTTCCTCGGGCCTGACGGGCAGCTCCGGCGCACCTCGGCTGCTCACCTGTGGGGAGCTGGCCCGGGAACTGCTGGGTTATTAGGATGAGTTGGTGGCTTGCTGGGCCGTGCTGCCTTCAGCCATGTGCATCTTTCCTGGTTGAGGGTCACTGAGCAGGTCGGCAGGACAGCGCACTGTGGGGCTGTGTGGCTGCAGGGTCCACCTGCCTGTGCCCACCAGGAGATTGGGATGGCCCCTTCCAGTGGATGCTCAGGGGGACGGCACTGCTGCAGATGGCCCTCCTCGCTGAGTAAGTGCCTGGTGCTTTCCTCGTCCATGAGCACCAGGAGCATTGATGCTGGTGCGGACGGAGCCCCACAGAGGGTCCGCGACCACACCGTGCAGGGAACGTTTCTGGGACTTGGAAGGGACCCACTCCCCCTGATGGCTGGGTAATTTGGGGAAGTGAATTAATTCTCTGAGCTTCATTCATTCACTAAATATTTATCAGATACTCAGTACATGCCAAGCCCTGTGTCAGACACTTTGGATACCACCTTTCCAGAAAAACAGGGAGCTGACCCTGCACCCGACGGGACCCCTGTGAGTCTGGGGGACCATGTGCCCTGGCGCTCCACTGAGGCGGGCTGTCCTCTCCCACTAATGCACCACTCCCCTGGGGAGCTGGGGGGGGGGCTGTGGGAGAGCCAGAAGCAAACCATTCAGCCTGGCGTTCAAGAGAAAAACACACTTTGAGAGCTAAGTCACAACCATGTTGCTCTCTCCTGTGAAAAGAGCATAGCAGGCAGGACTTGGAATGACTGAAAGTGGAGGCAGCAAGGCTAGTGGCAAGAATACTAGGCCTAGTCTCTTCTACTGTCTTGCTGTGTGACTTTAGCTAAAGGTCTTGACGTCCCTGTTCCTTGCTTTTTCATCTGTCAGAGGGAAATCATAACAATGGCCGTCCTTCATCTTCATAATAGTGTATAATGCTTGAAATACATGTCTTAATATGATAAGATCAAGCTTAAGTTGTCCGCAAAGCTAAAGTTACTATGTTTGAAAGTGTTTTGAAAAATGCCCAAATGGTGCAGCATTGGGCTGCTCTAATAAAATATCTTAGATAACAGAAATGTATTGCTCCCAGCTGTGGAGGCCAGAAGTCCCAGAGCAAGCTGCCAGCAGCTGCAGCGTCTGTAAGGACTCATTCTGCTTCCAAGATGGTGCCTTCCTGCCGTGTCCTCTTGGCAGGAAGGCTGGACACCTCCCTCGGCCTCTCTTAGACACTCCCGCGACCCACTCCCCTCCCCTGGGCTCACCTCCTACGCGGCTGGCTGCTCTTGGTGGGCTGGGTGGGTCTTCTGCTGCAGAGAACTCCTGCCCCCAGGGACAGTGGGTGGCCCCTGCCACACCAGTTACCCCTCACTTATGACAAAACTCTAGTCCGTTATGGTCTTGATAACTTGCTTCTCCAGAGAGCATTTGCTCAGCATTCTAGCCTCAGAAAAACCCAGAAAACAGCCTGAGAGTTGGAATTAGGTCTCCCGAAACCTGTAGGCGGAAGCACCTCCCGCAGAAGCTGGGGTTGCATTCCATGTGCCAGGTGGGACGCCCAGAGGCACAGACACCTGGCCCTGGAGGAGCCTACATTTGGGGGAGGGGTGGTAATAAACCACGGGCAGCAATTAAACAGTGAGAGTGAGCAGCACGTGTCA
This sequence comes from Callospermophilus lateralis, assembly GCF_048772815.1. NCBI lineage: Eukaryota > Metazoa > Chordata > Mammalia > Rodentia > Sciuridae > Callospermophilus > Callospermophilus lateralis. The sequence continues at coordinate 609,021 of NW_027510157.1, forward strand.
CTGTCAGGTTGTCAGCAATGACCTCTCTGAGGAAGCCACTGTTAAGCCAAGAGCTAAAAGATGCAGAGCCGGCTACAGGCTGTTCTGAGCTCTGGGCAGAGACCCTGGGGCAGGAAAGACCAACGATACCCACTGGACAGAAGATGCCCAGTGTGACCGAAATATGTTAGAGCAAGGACAAGTGGTCTGACTAGAGGTTGCAGAGAAGGGCCGGGGCCAAGAAGACTCTGGCAGGTTCTTAGCGGTGCCTGCAGCAGCAGTAACGGTGGCCTGGGAAGGTTTGACTCAGGAGAGGGGCAGCCTGGGGTGTGTAGGTCAGATGACCCCGTGTCTTCCGAGAAGGAGAACCCCAGCAGGGTGGGGGAGGGGGAGGCCAGGTTCCAGGGAAGACACCGTCGAGGGGAAGAGGAAGCCTCTGCATCTCACTCACAGGTGACCCCTCCAGCTTTACCCAGAGGTGACCCATCCTAACACCAGTTATCCCTGCCCCGATTCCATGTCAGCCGCACTTCCTAACATTTCACCAGGCATCCTTAGAAAAGACTGTCACCAAACCCTCCACTCCTTTTCCAAGACCCACCCCAGCCAGAGCAGGGAGAGGTGAGCAGCAGTGGGTGCCCCTAGAGATAGTGACCCCTGCAGTGACCCCTGTGCCAAGCTTGCTTCATGCAGTCTCGCATGCAGCTCATCCTCCCACCATCCAGACACAGGTCCTAGCATGGCCCATTTTACAGAGGAGGAACCAGGGACACCGAGTGTGAGGTGCCTCACTGTGGTCACCGGGTGATAGAGGAGGAGCCTGCGGGTGACCCAGAGGCCAAGTGCAGGTTTCCCTGGGATCCCGCCACCCTGGGGACCCTGTGCTGGACCAGATGGGCGTCTGCTTGTCTGGGAAAGCAAAGGTATTAGACAGCGTGACCCAAAACCAAATTGCAATGGTTCACGTATTTGTTGGGCATTTATGGAGCACCCACTGTGTACAGGGTACATCCTGCAGACTCAGCGGGTCTCAGACTCCGTCATCAGCTGTTCCAGAGTCCCTGCTGCCCAGCTGCTCAGAAGCACCGTGACCTTGGGATGGAGCCTTGACTTCTCTAGTTTTCTTAACTCTGAAAGGGCTGTGGCGAGGGCCGGGGATGAAGGAAAGCAGGAAGGAAAGAGGGAGGGAGGGAGGGAGGGGCTGGGGGGCAGCGGGAGACAGGACGCGTGCAGGACAGTGGCAGGCAGTGGGAGGTGGCGTTCTCTGCAGAGGCAGAGGCTGTCTGTGTGTGGACCCCCCCACAACCACAGCTGGCCAGGAGGAAAGGCCCCCAAGGCTTTTGGACTTTTCAGTCCTTTGGGGAATTAACGCTGAGAAAAGTTTCACACTTCGTAAATGTGAACTAATGAGTTGTGGGCTCCCAGATGCACGGGGTAGGGGACCCTCTGTATCCGGGGATCCCAGTTCCCTGGGGTAACTCAAAGGCCTGCGACATCCCATTTCCCCCCCAGTGAAGTCAGCTGGATTACCCTGCAGGCCAGGAACCTCCCCTGGTCATCCTGTGGACACTGTCCTGCGTCTCCCGAGGTTCCAGTCCCCACGCCACCTGGCCAATGAACAGCTCCTTACCAACTTCTCCACAACTGTAGGTCAGGGGAGGGTTGGGCCAAGGAGAAGATAAAATCCAAGCCCTCTGCATCACGGAGTTAGACAGCGTGTTTTAATAAGGGTCTGATTTATGATGGACCGGCCTCCTTATTTGAAAATGGTGACAGTGGCTTTCTTCATCCCGGCTTATCAGATGGATGTCTTTCTGCATAATGTGCTTCTTTGGGGAAAGGGCCACTTCCCCAAATAAATAGCCACAAATCATCAACAGAACAGCACTGAGTCCCCCGTCCTGCAGTCACACATGATCTACCAGGACCGAGATTCATCACCTACGGCTTCCGAGCCAGGGGGCTGGGGGAGCAGGCACGGACGGGCCCCGCATTGTCTGAATCCGAGGATGTGCCTCTGAGGGAAGGGTTAGCTTCCGTTCTCCCAGAGAAGAGAGTCAACAGAGGAATAATGATGGTGTGCAGGGAAGGGAACGAGATGAATAAATAAGCCCTCGCGAGCTGGATTCAAACATTTATTTTACATGAAAGGGGGCTAATGACATTCAGTAGGATAGAGGAAATCAAAAAGTCATTGCCAGCAGCCACTCTTCTAAACCAGCTTTGGAGCACAACCCCCCAAGGGCTGTTTCCACCAATTTTCCAATAAATCACGCCCTGACTTTTAGAAGAGACAGATATTTAATTCCCGTGTTAGTAACCAAAGGCTGGGCCCTGTCCCGCCCTCTTCCTACACAGCCCCTTAAACCACCCGGCTATAAAAGGATGCGTTAATTGGGTAATTAAGCATGGTCAGGCCACAGGATGAGGGACTGATGACCGACCTTTGGAGCTGAGATCAAAGTTCATGGGTCAAAGGATCTGCCCCCTTTGAGCCCAAGGCTCCTGCTTCTGTTTCAGGTAGTTAGATGATAATTAATTATTTAAACCATGGATCTGTCCAAAGGTGAGAAGCCTGAGTACCTGAGAGTGGATCGGCACCCACCTCCTTCTGGTTGTCTGGGTCAGCTCCACTGTTTGCATCTGGGAGGGCACCGGGCGGGGAGAGGGAAGAGTGCCTGCGCGGCTGGTCCTCCAGCAGCCCTGTGGGCACCAGAAGGCAGGATCCTCATCCCCCAGTGGGACACTCCACCCACCTGGGCACATGCTCTTCGGTTACCTGCTCGCTCAACCCCCTGATCACAGTCCCTTGTGCATTATGGACCTGCAGCCAGACTCCTGCCGGTCCTGCAGGAGGGGAGCCGGGAGGGAAGTAGCCACAGCCCACAGGGCTTCCCCCACAGTGGGGAACAGGGAGTGGCAAAGGCAGCAGCTCAACACACTTCCCAGGTCCCAGTATGCACATGGGGATGGGGGCAGGGGACAGCTCGGGTGGCACTCCTGAAATCAGCATGGAGTCTGAGTCTGAGAGGAGGAGGCCCACAGCCCTGGAGGCAGAGGATCTGCCCAGGCATGGAAGGAGGGCGTCCCAAGGGAGTGGGGAGCTGTGACCTGAAGGATGGGCTCAGGAAGAAACCAGGGGCACCCGGCAGAGAAAGGCATCCTGACAGAGGGGCAGCGCCACAGCCCAGGAGAGGGGGAGACCAGGGACTGGAGACAAGAGCAGGGAGGGCCGCCAGGCCCGGAGGCCATCGCCAGGAGCCAATGAGGACAGGCCCTTCTGGGATTCACCTGCACTTAGGGAGGTGCTGAGGCGCCTCAGGCCTGGCGAGCGCGGGGGCTGGGCCAGGAGGGCCGCCGCATTTGCAAGGTCTCAACAGGATCCGAACCCAAGGCAGGCCTGTCCAGGAGGAAGGACAGGAGGACCTGATACCGCCACACCCCTGTGCCCTGTGCTCCCTGCTGGAGGAGGCAGAGGCCCTCAGGCCTGGGCAGGGGGGCCCTGCTGTGAAGTGCTGGGTGACAGGCCCTCTCCATGGGATCGGTGTCCACTGGCACCAACCAGCCTCAGGGAGGAAGAGCCCAGGCCCCCCCAGGCCCCTCCAGGGCCACTGGGAGCTTCACACACAGCAGGAGGCAGAGCAAAGGCCGGGGGAGGGTACCAGGAGCGCCAGCAGATTCTCCAAGCTCCTCCTGCTCTGCTGGCCTCTGCCCCTCCCTGGGGCCACCCCCTCAGGGCTCTGCTGCCCTTGGAACCACCCTCCCCACAGGGCCTGTAATGCTAGCACGTGTCTACGTGCCTGCCTGCTCCCAGGCAGTGGCCCGCGGAGGGTCCCTCACCTTCATAACCTCAGCCCTCCACAAAACTTCAGTGGACCATGTGAGCAGCACTTCCTAAGGGACAGCCCCGTCCCCAGCCACTCCAGCCATGGCTACTTCTCCCCACCTGTCACAGAACAGCCAAGCCTTAGAGAAAGGACCTGGGTACATCTGACAGGTCCACGGGGAGCATCAGGGAGGTGGGGAGGCTACTGAGCACAAGGCTCCAAGCCTGCGAGGGCACAGCAGGGCCAGCCGGCCACTGGGGCGCAGCCCCGCGGTGACAAAGCAGCATCTGTCCACACACAAGAGCCTCACTGCCGCTCTGCAGGCAGCTGGAAGTTCTCCCCAAGCTCGCCCCACAACAGAGGAGACAATGGCAGGGTGCCCACCACCGCCCCCGCCCGTACAGCGCTTGCCCTGAGACATAAACGAGACCCAGGCGTGAGGCTCAGAAAGCCCACAAATTACTACACCTCTGAGCTGCTCATTGTGTCTGCGCTGACTCAAGCAGGTCTGCATGTCCCCGCATCCCCCAGACAATAGCTCCCCAACTCATCAGATGGCCAGAAACCAAAGCCACTGTTATTAAAATCCAAGAAGTGCTATTAATTAAAGTGCCCCTTACCCATTATATAGAGAGAGCTGCTATTTCCATCTGAAGGCTGCTAGTTGAATAACTGCTTCCATTAAAACAAAAACCTCTCTCCGAGATGCAATTTAGCATGCGAGTGCGCTGGGTTCCAGACTGCTGCTCAGGCTGCTGCAACACACACCTGATTTTCAGGGCCCACTCTGTCCAAGTGCATCTGCCCATGGGCACCCAGAAGACAAACACACCTCCTGAGTTAAATTCCACCTGCCTTCAAGTTATGCCAAAGTCGGCATAGGCATGCTGGAAGGTGACGGGGGTGGACACTGTGATGGGCACTGCCTAACCCACACTGTGCCTGCCCACACGGGGCTTGCAGGAAGTCTAGTGGTAGTAAGGGGCACAAAGCAATGGCAGTGCCCATGGAGTGCCCTGGGTGGCCCGCCATGCTATATAGGCATGAGAGGCACAGGAATCTCCATGCAGAACCCTAGCGTCCAGCAGGCATCAAATGTAGCCTTCACACCTGTGCGCACACTGGCCACCTCCAGAGGGAGTGTGATCTTCCCAGTACAAAGTGATAGCATATGTGGTAAAGCTGGGGACACCTAAGGATCAGAAGCCCCGCAAGTCCCTCATGGGGCTTATGCTGCCATAGCTGCTGCTTCGCAGGCTGGGAGCTGTTGAGCAGCTGAGAGCAGCCACCTGTCCCCCAAGGAGGAAGTGGAGGCGAGGTGGAGGACTAAAGTCCACCTCTTCTTTCATATGAGCCCGGGCACCGACCCACCCCCACCCTGTGGGTCGGCAGCTCATCCACACTGAACCTGAACTCCCAGGTCCTGAGTTGGCTCCATGAAGCATTGTTGAAGGGAACCGAGGAAGAAAAGAGAGGAAGGGAAGGATGGAAGAAAGGGAGGCAGGAAGGGTAAGCAAGAGAAGGAAAGATGAAAGGAAGAAAAGAGACCGAGAGAAAAATCCAGAGGCTGCTAGGCACACAGTGGGTCTTCACTGAACATTTTTTAGGGAAGAAATAGATGAAGTGCATAGATGCAACCAAGCTAATCTACACCTGCTACCAATTTCCTTTTTGGTGTAGGACAAACTGCAAAATCGTAGAGGAGCTGGTATTGCTCCATGAGGAGGAGTGACTGCTACAAAGCCACCAGGTGACAGAGGAATGTCAAAAGCCAAAGCTGCCAGCTTTGGGTTCAGAAGCAGCTGTGTCCTTAATTACGCTGCTTGATTTATACTCTATTAAATCTGTATATAAGTAACCCATTTCTCTGCAAGCATTTAAACCTCTTATAGTCCACCAAACACGGTGCTTTTATTTGAAATAAATGTATCCAGCCCTATGGGGAACATATGGTATATTTCTCTCTTATTAATAATTCAGTTCAAATGAGCAAAAATTAGTTGGTGCAGTTACGGCTGATTTTGTCCTGAAAAGATCTGCATTAATTTTAGACGTTTTGTAAATTGGGCTATTAAATAAAAGCATTATATGTGAATTACCCTTTAAATTTTAAGCAACTTGGTAGTTTAATGGTATTTTCTAGTCAGATTCATTTTCAATCTTTAAAAAATTGTAGTCATTATGGTAAGACAAATTTTAAAAATCTGTTCCTTCTATCCAATTACATATTGAACTAATAAGTAAACTGGAAAACTTTTATGTTCTCATTCAGTGTGCAGCCCTGCCTCACCCCATCTTTTGGCAGCATCTGTCTTCTGAGACCATTCCTGGAGGGAGCTTGGCCCCGATTAGGAAGCTCCACTGACAGAGCTGGACCCTGGGCACGCTGGAGCCCTGGGAGGGGATTTGTCACAGTGCTCTGGAGAATGTCCTGTAGACCACTAGCTGATGCAGTCTCCTCACCAACAGTTCAGAGCTCTGGGTGCCTCTAAGGCCCCAGCCAGTGGTTCCACCAGAAAGACCAAGGTACAGTATGAGCCATGCTTCCCCGGGGACACACAGAAAGCCCTGTCCTGCTCTCAGGAAGTCTCCAGGCTTGGAGCCAGGCCAGGCAGTGAGGGGGGACACGGAATGGGTCTGGTTAGAGCCAGCTTTCCTTGCCCATGGTCATGTGACCTTGAATTTGACCCTTCTGGGCTTCAGTTACCCCATATTCAGAATGGAGGTGGAGAATCTACCACATAGCATTGGTTATGGTGGTCCAAGGAGAAAACTCAGGCCCACCTCTTACTCCAGCACTTGGCTCCTGGTTGGGACTTCGTCACTGGCCACTGTTAATGGGATTCTTGTCAAGAAGCAGAGTTGAGCAAATGGGCAGTGGAATTTCTTCTGAATTTTCAGAGCCAAGGTTCTTCAAGGGATGGCTGTATCAGGAGAGCTTTCCACATGCTGACCCCCGAACAGCAGCGAGTAGATGACAGCCACCGACCCGAGCAGCATCTCCATCCACCACCACCCTTCAAAGCAACCCCTGGAGGCGACATGCAGAACTTGGCACCAGAACGAGAGGACTCCGGTGCCCAGGGTTGAAGGCAGACGCTAGCCAGGGTGCCCCTTCCCCAGGTGCAGTGTGAGTGAGGCATCCTGGCTCTATGCATGAAGTAACAGGCAGAAGTGGCGTTAGCATCGCCATTCTCATCTCTGAACTCAGGGTAAAGGCAGAGAGACGGTGAACAAACGCTAGGGGTCCAAGTCCTAGGGCTGTGGCAGGGTAACCCGGTGGAAAAGGGAAGATGGCTTCTCTCTGGGTGGGAGGGGAGCCCGGAAGAAAGGGCTTCAAGGATCAACTGAGGGAGGCCTGGCTCCGACTTATAAGAGGACTGGAAGTCCAAACACGAAAGGAGCCTGGGACAGTCTTCCAGACGAGCTGGTGGCCTGAGCAGAGCCCAGAGGTGGGAAGGAGCCAGGAGCCCCCAGGGAGCACCCATAGTGGAGGACCATAGGAGGCAGGAGAGTCTCCAGGTAAGACCAACATGGAAGGCCAGAGACAGGCAGGAGACCCAGGTCACCAACAAGAGGTGGGAAAGCCTCCATGGTCGAAGATCAAGCCATGGTCCTGGGTAAGTTCCCTTGGGCCAAATGGACAGGAGGGAGAATGACCAACCCGGTTGAACTCACCAACTCAGTGAGGTGCTGAGCAGGAGGCCCCTTAAAGGAGCAGGAGGGGAAAGACAGGTGACCTTCCAAGTGCCCTCATGCATTGACAGGAGGTGACTAGCGCTGAAACTGGCCAAGTCTACAAGCGAGAGGACAGTCACCACACGTGCCCGGTCTTCACGAGTCTTCCTGTGCAGGTAAAAATGTCCTTCCTGGAAGTCAAAGTTTGTTGGCCACCCTGGGTCCTGACAAATGCAATCTGCAGCCGCCCCTGTATTTGTAAAGCCAATCTGCTGCCCGTTTACTAATGACCATTTCCACACAAAAGCCTCATGTAAAGTGCCACCGTGACTTAAGGCAAAATGCGAGCATGGCACCTTAATCTGGGGACGGTGCAGGTGTCACCCTATGCCGGGTTAGTGGGAGAAACATGTGAGACACAGATACACAAAGGCTAACTGGAGGCCTGAGAGAATCAATAAATCTATTCTCTACACTGCTGGGCTTGGTGCAGCGTGCACTGGGGCAACATCAGCCGTTAAAGCAAAAAACCCAACATCTCCACGGGAGCATCTTTCTAGATTAAGCAGAGTTTCATAGGGTGTTTGGAGGCAGAAGGAAGCCTCTTCAGAGTCCTCTCCCTTTATTAAATGAGCAGGAAGAACACAGGATCACGCAGAGGTTTCCCTGGGTCAGACCCAGAAGTGAGGCATGAACACGTCCATTCAGCAGGAACTTGACCATAAGCCTCCGCCCAGCCACAGGAGCCTGGAAGATGTGGCCCAGCAGCGTGTCCCCAAATAAGACACAGATGCCACTCAGCCTGAGAAGTCTCTGCTACACACCTTAATACCCCAATAACCAAACTTTTAAAATAGAATAAGGCAGGAGTAAATACTTTGCAAAAGCTTTTGCTTTATACCTATTCCAAATCAATTTATTTTTCTCAAGCTGGCTGAGATGCACTCAAAGTTGCACATCCATGACCATGTGCCCCTGGAGACTAGAGAGAAGACACAGATCAATAAATTCTGTTATAAAACCTTACCCAGAGAAAGTGCTGGCAGGAGGTGAAGGCTAGTGCAGGCAGGGAGGCCAGCCTGTCTCCAGAACACAGCCCACTCCTTCTCCCTGCCCACCCTAGAAATGAAAGAATATATTTACAGCATCCCACATCTTTTTGTGGTTGTCTAAACTGTATAGAACCTGCCGACTTCCAGAGTCTGGTGACCGTGCTTCACTCACAGTAGCCTTTAGCTAAAGAAATCAATTTTTTTGCCTTCTGCTTAGGAATAGCCAGGGCCACCACCTGGCCAGGTCAGAAGAGCTAATGTGCACAGTGGACCAAAGCTCTAGCTGGGTCCAGTCCCCACCCGCTTGCGGGGCAAACGGATGATCCAGGCAATCATGCCTCTGACCCTGCCATTTCTCACCCAGCAGGAGTGACCTCATAATTTCTCCATCCCGGCTTCTTAGGGTCTACTTGGATGAAGATACATTACCCTGTGCTGGCTGTGTGACAGCTGAGAGAGGAGGGAAAACCTGAATGATTATGGCTGATCATTGTCTGCCTGTCCCTGGGTGGTTGAGGCTTATCAATGAATTGCACCAAATGTGGTGTAAAATCCCAGCTAATTAACGATGAGCTGGGGATAGTTTATCCCAGGCCCATTTCATTCATATTTTAGAGGAAAGGCCCGTAAACAATCCAGACTGCAGGGTGCCACCCCCAAATCTGGTAAGGAACCATCCTCACAGGCCCTAGATTCAGAAGAGACCACAATTCACTTTCTGCAAAAGGCAGGGCCCAACCCGACAGGGTAGGGGAGAATTTATTTTTTCCCTCTTCTCCTTAGCCGAAGTTATTATCACAACTGCCAGGGAATTTGTGAGATTGGGAGATAAGGATCATAACGATTCTTTGGAGACCCCTCAATCACTGCAAACTGCTACCAGAATCGAAATTACATCTGCATTTGAATTAGCAACATTACTCGCCAATTTAGATCAGAGTGAACATTTTTCCATTGAAGATGGAATTAAATTAGAAAATGAGTGAGTCTTTAATTTCCAGATTATAAATCACTGAAAATAATTCAACTCCTGTACCTTAAGGCTAATTACATTATCCTAAGCGACATTTTATCTCCCAACCTTCGGAGTGATTTGGTGACGGGAGCCTTCACACAAATCTGTCTTGCTCTAGTAGCAAGAAATATATCTGCCCACCGAGTCACACACATAAAACACCAGGAACCGTTTTAATGTTGAAGCTTATTTTACATGAAATTTGATTGTCTGTTTGATAGTGTATTTTTGTGTTCTAATGAACTGATGCATTAGCCAAACGTGAGGTCTGAGTTACGTCATGTTTGGCAATGAGATCTTAAAATGAAGGGCTTGGTCCAGGTTGGGGCATCTTCATCTCTTCCTGTCTTGTTTCTCCCTTTTAGCCCAACAAAAGACAAAGATAACGTGCACGTCTGCAAACCTGAATATCCTCCCTCTCACGGCTCCCGCTCCGAGCGCCCGATCTGCCAGTCCACCACCTTTGACTTGCTATTATAGGATGCCCAAGTCGGTAGCTCTCTTGAGACAGGAGCTGCTCAAAGGCCAGGTCATGTTTTGCTCCTGTCCGTGACCGTTCAGTGAAATGCACGGCACAGGAGTGTGGTCAGTAAGTGGGCAGTGCGAGAAGGAGGGCGTGGGTGCTGTCCACTAAGCCCAGGCACACGGCTGCATTCAGAAAGAAAGCCAGGAGGGTCCCTCCATCACCACAGCACCTCTGTCTTCTAGGGCTAACTGATTGAAACACAGGTCTTGGGGTCACCCCATCCAACTCCAAGCCCAACAAAAGACAAAGATAACGTGCACACAGCTGAGGGTCCCTATAGCTTCCTGTCACCTGGAAAAGGCAGACTCCCCTAGAAGACTTCTGGGTCCCGATGCAGGGACCGAGGGGGCAGGGAAAGCTGGGAGCAATTAGGAGACCCTGGGATTGACCTATGCAGGCAGGAAAGCACACAGTCTGTGGAGGTGGCTGCTGGCTCCCCTGGCAAGGTGACAGTGGCCAGCTCTGGGAGCGAGGTAGGTCCTCGCCCCCTCATGTCTGAAGTGAGAGGTGAGCCCCATGGATCAAGCCCTGGGATGAATCAGATGATCAGACCCCCCACTTCCCACCTCCGCCTCCCCGCCTCTTCCTCCTGCCTATCCCACTCCTCCTCTCCCTCTTCCTCCCTCTCTCCTCCGTCCCTCTTCTTCCCCCTCCTTCTTTCCTCCTATTCCTCCTTCTGCCCCCCACCCCATCTCTGCTGCTGGGACTCAATAGTATCAGTGACAGTGACCAGCTGTTCCCCCATTAGAGAGGGATCCCTGGGTGGGGCCCAGCTTCTCCATGTGGTAGGAGAACTGTGAGGTCAGGGAGCTCCCTGTCCTTCCCTCCTGGGGTCCACAGCCGTCCTCATGGTTCTCATTCCCAGGCCCTTGTCCCGCGTCCTGGGCTCCTGCTCAGTGTGCCAGCCAGCCATGTCCTGGAGTGAAGGATCTTGCCCCCAGCATCCTCCAGGGCCATCTGGGATGAAGGAAGGACTGAAGGTCAAGTAGAGGTGCTCTGGCAGTTAGGCTCAGTAAGGACCCAGAAGTCCCTGAGAGTCCCCTGGGGTCCTCAGCCGTAGCTGCCCTTGGGAGCCTACCCTGGCTGCCAAGGTGGCAGGAGATGCTTGGCCATCCCCACTGTGTTCACCCAGGAGGGACGGCCGAGCACACAGCTGAGGGTCACTGTGGCTTACCTGCCACAGAGCACCTGACCACCATAGCACCCTAAACAGCACCTGGGACGTGGTGGCTTGTGGATATTTGCAGGGTAACAGGAGGCCGTGGGAGGAACGGCAGTACTGCTGCTCTGTCACTGCACCTGCCCACAGAGCCCAAGGGCGGTGTCCTCTGTGACACTGATCCAGGCCACTGACATCGAGGAAAGAGTCACCCCTGAGCTACAGCCACAGCCCAGGGGCTGGGCTTTAGAGTGGAAAGGGGGACGTACAGACTCCAGAGTCAGAAATCCCGACCCATTCGCAGCCTGGTGCTCCCAGCAGCTCTGAGATCTCATGCAAACAGGCCCTCTCCTCAGTGAGGCCAGTGATGTCTCCAGGAACAGCCTCCGGCAGGCAGGGGACAAATCCTGAGAGGCACGGACACAGTGCCTGCACCCCAACAGTGCCCAGGGCTCGCTGGCCTCCTTCTCCACAAAACTCATTGCCCAAGTCTTCAGGCCCAGGGCTGCAAAAAGTTAGAGCAGAGAGAGGCCCAGAGGCTTCTGTCCCTGTTGGCGTATTAGACCAGAGAATTTTCTAGAAGGAGAGTTCAGGATCCCAAACTGTGACCTCAAAGGCTGGTGTGGAATGACAGTGAAGAAAGAAACTGAGCCAGGCAATAGTGACCCTGAAGAGTGGCCAGGTGTTCTGAAGTCCTGTGACGTGGCCGCTGTGACATGGCCACTGTGGGCCCTTTCCTGGCTTCTGGCAGCGTCATTGTGACCTCAGGAGCCAGGAATCCTGGAGCCTGGAGATGGGCCAGGCCTCTGTTCCCACAGGACAGGGGGTCTCTGGGCCTCTGCATGCTCCCTGTGGGGGCAAAGGGAGAGTGGTCAGGCTCAGCTGGGGTGGGCCAGGTGGGGCCCTTCTCCACCCCTTGCCCTGTGCCCCATGCACACAGGCCCCCAGACTTGATCCTCACTGGGTCAGTGGACCCCTCACTTCCCTGGCCCTGGGGGTCACACCCGTGACCTGATGGGAAGGTCACAACTTCCCCTCACCCCATAGTCACAGCAAGTGCTGGGGCCTGGGCTGCTGGGTCCTCGGCTGTCTGGGCTGTTAGGGCCACCTGTGTGGAACTTAACCACCTGCACCTGCACCTGGCATCAGGAAGTGGCTGCTCCCTCAGGGGCACTGTCCTCGTCTCTCGCTCTCTCCTTAACTCTCTCCCTGTCTCTTCTTGCTGTGTCTCTCCCTCTCCCTGTCTCTCCCCTTGTCTCTCCTAGCATCTGTCTCTCCCTCTCCCTCCTCTTCTCCCTCTCTCTGCTTGCTCTCCGGCCTTCCCCTCCCTCTGCCTCCCTTCTCCTGGCCCCAGCCCCTCCCCAGGGGCTGAGTCACACACAGCAGCAGAACCCTGGGCCCCCACCAAGCGGGGGGGCCTTGGCCGATGCTCCCCACACCTTGGTCTCTCTGTGGCCTTGGTGGCCTGGATGGGTGTCTGCTCACACCTTCAGCTTCTCAGAGTCAATGGTCAGTGACCCTGAGCCACAGCAAGTGCCCACTCCGGGCCTCCACACCGCCCGTCCGCACTGTACTGCCCAAAATCCCTGAAAAGGCTCTGGCTTCCAGGGTGTGAGCCCTCAGAGGAACAAGCCACGTCTGCTTGCCCTCCCTGCAGAAATTCTGCCGAATCCCCCTTCCAGCTGCAGGGCCAGTGGGGCTCGGCTGCAGGGGGATACCTCCCAAGAGAACCTGCCCAGAAGGGGCCTGGAGGCAGGGGGCAGGAAACACAAAGCAGGCTGCGCTCTTTCCAGCTAGATTCAACAATATGATGGCAACCCAAGATGCTCCGTCAGACCCTGGGGGCCAGGCCTAGCCCAACAAGGAGGAGAAAGGGCTTTGCCCCTCCGCTCGAACTGCACAGCCTCAGCCGGCCTTGGGCCAGGAACCCAGTGCTGCTCCCAGCCCTCGTGGGAACACAGGGTGATTGCATTCATTCCACAGAAGAGGGCACTGAGTCATGGACACTTAGTGACAGGGCCAGTATTCAAACTCAGGCAAGGGTCGCAGGCTCCGTGAGCCCCTGGCACAGTCCTGGGTGGCCAAGTGCCTGTAGGTGTGCAGGGGCACTGGGCTTCACCGACAGCTGTGTCCAGTTGCTTCAGGGAAATGCCCGTCTGGCTGCCTCACTCCCCAGCCCCCACTGGTCCTGTCATGGCTGTGGGGTCTTCCAGATCCACCGGCTGGCCGGAGTCCTCTGTCATTCCAGCCAGAGAACACTGGCCCTGAAGAACACCCGGGTTTCTGAAGCCGAAGGAGAGGCAGCCAGTGCTGCCTAAAGACTCGCCTGCAACAGAAACCAGCATCTAAGGCCAGTAGTGCCTGTCTCCCCGAGGGCCGGGGAGAAATGGGACCTGGGTCCCCCTCAACGGACTGGCAGGAGGCAGGAAGGACGAGGCGACTTGTTCTTTCTGTGGCCACATTTTCCAGCGGGCTCTTGGAACTCAGGATAGCTTTAGTGCTGGCCAACAGGACCTAGTTTCCCAGTATTTTCCCTCCAGGGCCCCTGTAATGGGGAATGTCACCTGAGACCAGCCCTGACAAGGAGCAGCAAACCAGGGTGGGCACACTGGGACCAGGCTGCCCTGCCATCTGAGCCCCTCTCCAGGGTCCTAGCAACAGTCGGTGGTCTGGGTCTGGCTTCAGGTCCTGGTGGGACTCATCTTGCCCTGTCCCAGAGCTTTGCACAAGGGCTAACCCCAGCTCCAGATGACACCAGGGCTGTCACACAGGGCAACATCGCTGTTTCCACACACACGTCCCCTTCCCCAGCCCCATCCTCCATCCTGGACATTAAATATTTATGAGTTCTTAAAAAAAAACCCACAAACCTCAAATAATGCAAGTTGTCTACGAGGCAGGGAGATTTCAAGACGATAAACATTATTTAGAAACACCATGATGTGCTCTGTATTGTGATGTGATTGGGGACCATATTAAAACCCGCCAAGGCTATTATACCTAATTTTTGTTTCAATTCAGGCAATATCACCACTGCTTAATATGATTTCTATTTACTTTTTTCTATTGTTGGTGTTTTATTGGGGTTGTGTCTGTTTTATCAAGCGGATCTCCTCTGAAAGGGAGGTCAGACTCGGCTTGGACCTCAAGTTTTTCTGTCGTCTTTCTTTTAAGGGGGTTTCCATTATATTCTGCTTGGTCTGAATTCACTCAAAACCCCTCAATGCTAATACAAACTCTTTCTTTACTCTTGTCCAATTACAATATTTCTACGGGCAGAAAGCCTGACAGCTTGATATTTAAAAGCTGTATAAACTCTCATCATCTAGTTTTATGTTCCCGTTTTTCTATGGTACTGTTGGATTTGGGTGAGTGCTGCATAAAATGTGTGCATTGAAGGGTTTCAAATCAAGTTATCTCCTCCATCTATAAAAATTGAATTTTAAAGGTTATTTTAATTATAAGTTTAAACCCAGGCACTCTTAACGACAGGAGCAGATTCTTCACCAACGTATCGTTCACCCTCTCCCGGCTCGTGCCCAACCTGAGAAATCCTGTTATTTCCTGAATGAAATGCAATTTTGCAAAACAGGATATTATTTTTTAAAGTATTATACACTTTGCATAACTCTCTCTTCCGACTGATCCAGGGAGGCGGGGGAAAGGGAGATTCACGTCTGCCCCCTGCACTGGGTTTGCTCCTAGCACACCCTACCAGACCCTTGCCCATCGAGAGCCCAGCGGAAGACATTCTATCAATTTCTTGACTCCTTTAAGCCTCATCTAACTGTCTGACTGTGTGGGATTCGGCCAAAGATGTCACTTCACCAAGTAATTGGGAGAAAAAAAACATAAAATAAGCAAAACCCAAATTTCTACCAGTATCTTCAGATTTCAATCAAAACTCCTTTAGTTTAAGAAAAAAGAAGTCATTGTTATGTGGGCTCCTAGATTCCAAGTTTCTAAACGTGTTATTGAAGCCATGATTGAAATCTGACAAAAACAGACTGCATTTTATAATAATGTCCTGCAGCCAAAGTATGGCACCAGTAACTAAACAATACTTTATCACCTTGGCCACTTTCAACAGCTCCCATTAATATTGAGATCATAGTGCTGGGCCCGCTATTCCACAGCCGGCTGCCTTAGTGACAGCACTGGCTAAGGCAGTGACATTGAAAAATATTTGCCGTGACATGGCCACAAATCACAGCCAGACAAGTTTAAAACTCAATATTCACTAAACTTGCATCTGTTATTTCTTGTTCCAATTTCTAAAACACATTGATTATATGTACTCTTCTTTAAAACAGCGGAACATAAATGGGTCTACATTAAGCAAAGAATGGGGAGGGGGCAATAAGAAAGCAAATTCTTGGCGATGGCCAGTAGGGTCATTTCATAAGGCAGAAACTGTCACCAAGAGGGAGCGGAGAACGCAGACACACTCGAGGTGCCTGTTGTCTGGGTTGTCCTGGACAGTCACAGCAGCCTGAACCCAGATTGCAATTACTTGTGGTCTGGGGTTCTCTCGACAGCCTAATTTCACACATATCGATTTTTATTTTCAGCTTTCTCAAGATGCTGAAGCAGATGTCGGTCTACTTGCCAATTGCCCCTAGTTCACTTTACAGAGACCGTGGTCAATGTGCAGGAACGTACCCCACCCACCCTGCGCTTGCTGGGCACAGCTAACCTCCATGGAGTTGTGCAAGCCAGCCACGTATTGACCTCTGCCGAGATGCTGGTCCCTACAGGGAAAAACTCCCAAGAGGCCTGGCATCTACAAGATTGGGACCAAAGTAGTTTCTGGGAGTGTCAAAGGCTGGAACTCAGAAGATGTTATTTGTCTCTATGTACTTGTGCCTGAAGCAGTATCTGGAAGAGCAGATGCCCAGGGAGCATTTATCCAGAACAGCGGGTGATTATAGGAAGGGTCAGAGAATGCCCTGGTCTGCCATGAAGCCACCTTATCCAAGTGTCTGCCCTAGCGGAGCCTTTGATCTCTTTGCCTGCAGAACAAGGAGGTGATTTCAGATGATCTAGGACCACCTCCTGCACTCAGTTCCAGTTTCATAGAGAAAACTGGTACTATGGACACAGAGCAACCCTATTCTGGCATTAAATGGCAGGCTCACCATTGGGACTTTGCTACTATAGAAGGTGCTGAGACAATTCTCACAGCCTTATGCTTGGAGAACCCGCTAACCCTCTGTTCTTACTTTATAGATACCTGGCAGGAGTTCTTTTTCTTATGTGTCTTCTTTTTTTTCCCCTTGTATAGAAAGGTGCTCACTGACCCATTGACTGTGGCTATCAGCCTTGTGTGTTGCTGAATTACAATAAGATGAAGACCAGGCATTGCCTGTTGGATTCAGCCATACAGAAGTAATTGGAGATATAAATGAAAGCCATTTAAGTACATATAAGAAAGTGGGATGACTTTTGCACCTTAAATTCATGTTGGCACAAATCTACCAGATCAGTGCCCATGACCCAAAGATGACCCTTCTTGTTCACTTGCGTTTAGCTAAAGGACTCAGAGGGACAAGAGCAATCCCAGGGTCTGTGCCTCCTGCTTCTGAGCAGGACCCGTGTTGTAGTTATCCTAGCCCAGTCTCCCTGGAGTATGTGGTGCGTCTTCTAGTCCACCAGTACCTGCACGGAGGAACCACATCAGAACCTCATCAGCTCAGACCTGACTTCTGTAGGGAGATGGACCCCCGGCTTCGCCTGATCTGGTGCAGGGGGCCATGAGACCCTAGGGGAGGAAGGGAGAGAGTGTTTTGCATAAGGAAGGGATATGCATTTCTGTCCCCCCAGGGAAGGCTGTGGGAGACTACATCTCCAAGGCAGCGGTGTCCCCTCCTAGGTGATCTTCTGCATTGCAATCTTGCCGTCCCCCCAACACTGCCCATCCAGGCTTGGCTTCCATTTCCCCTCTCCTGGGATCTGGCCATGAACTGTCAATAAAAAATCTTTGGGGGATGCTGTGTGACGTCAGAGGGATGTCATGAAATGTCTTTTTCATTCTCCTCTATTTTTTGGCCTCTTTCTTCTTGGAGCCCAGCCACCATGCTGCAAGGAACCCCAGAGAGCCACAGAGAGAGCCAAGCCACCCAACCAGCGACACTGAACTCCTGGCCACAGTAGCTCGCATTCCAGCCATCCCAGGGCTCCTGTGACACCCTGCAAAGCAGATTCATCACCTGGCCAGCCACAGAGTCAGGAGGCATAAGAAGTTGGGTCCTTTTAGGCCACACATTTTGGGGTGGCTAGTTATCCAGCAACAGCTGACTGAAACAAGTTCTGTACATGCTCCTGGGTCATTTGTTCAACTTTTCTGTCTCTTTAAAGATTCTCAAAAAAAAAAAAAAAAATTTTTTGAGGGGAAAAAAAACCTTTGTAACTTAAAGTCTCCTCTAGAGAAGGAATCATAAGCAACAGAACACACCGTGAGAAGATTAGAAGATGAACCAGAATCTCCAGTATTTCATGAAGTGAAAAAATAAACAGAAATAGGGCAATCCCCAATGCACGCCGTTGATGGAGAAACCAGAGAGGAGAGTGGGCTTTCTGGGGCGCCTTCTACGAGACAGCGAACCTGAGGGGCAGATAGAAAGGGCTTCTGGGTAGAAGAAGCGGTAAGCCTGTCTTCCAGGTGCTCGCTCTGTCCACTCAACCTCCCTTCCTGTGTCAGAGATCTCGAAGATGCTCCCAGTCCAGGAGTTCGCCACCCAGGAGGGGAGGAGAACAACTGGGTTCCTCAATAGCCAAACACCTACGCGGTAGCAGCACAACACACAGATGCGGGGCCAAATCCTAAACACTGATTGAGCAAATGAGGGGCTTTCTTTTAATGAAGCACTCGGCAGCCATTAAGGATGGTGACATCTCCTTGGGGCAGGAAGTTCCAGAAGTTCCCAATGGTTCCGTGCAAAAGGTGGGCCCTACTTCAGTATGTAGAGCGTGATATTGTTCTGTGAAGGCCAGGCTTTCTACAGGGAGCTGAGGAAAAGGGAAAGCCATCCACCAGAGTGTTCTCAGGGTGCTGTGGCTGGGAGAGGAGCAGTGATTTTAATTTTCTTCTTTATAGTTGTCACTGCTGTTATAGTCTTTAAATAATCAACATGATTTACTTAATAAATAAGTCCCTAAGTAAGTAAATAAACAAGTGGCTGGGTAAACGTCTTAGTGAATATGAATATTAACGTGAGTTTCCCTTTGCTTTTGCCGAGTGTCTGGCCTTCTCTCTGGTTGGCCTATTCGCTTGAGCAATTTGCTTGCGGGAAGATGAGAATTTGTTCTAGAAAGGAGATTATATTTCGATTCTGACATTCAAAACCGAACTTCGCAACAGAACAACGTGCACGGAAACTGGGCTTTGAGACAGAGGAAATTATTCTTGTTCTTCTGGCGGGTCCTCAGCCAATCTGAGAAGACTGAGCCCGAGAGGGTTAGACCAGGAAACAGGGAGGAGAAATGGGAAGGAGGCAGGAGATGAGGAAGCAAACCCAAGGACCCTCTGAGGACCACAGGCCTTGGCCACTCTGGAAGGGGCCACCATTTGGAGAGCCAGCTGGCAGAGGAAGCTTCTGTCAGACCAGGCTCTCCACGGCCTCCCAGTCTCCCTTGGTTCCGGTTTGTCCAACAGTGCTGTGGGAGCACTGGGCTTCCCATGGAGTCTACCACACACCCCCAGGGAAACGGCAGCAGCAGCCCACCCTAAGCACCAAATCACCTCCCTAAGGCCCCCTCTCCAAACACCATCATGCTGAGGTTAGCTTTGACCAATGAATTCTGGGGACAAGGGTTCAGGCTGTAACGCCAGAAGGACTTGAGTCCACGTGCTGATGCCACCTCCTGCCTCAGCAAGCAATTTCACTTCCTCTGAGCTTCAGCTAGCCGTCTGAAAAGCAAGGGCACATGAGTTCTTCCCAGTGTCACCATGACGCTTACGCAGTACCCATGGAGCACTGACCATGGCTTCCAAGGCACCTAGCGCTTGGCAGCGTCTTAAGCCCAGGCTGAGCTGAATCCCAGGCAGGCGGTGCGAAGGGCCCTTGAATGAGGACGCAGGTTCAATCCCAGGCCCATCACTGACCTGCTGAGTAGTCTCAAGTGCTTCCCTTGGAGCCCATCTGGACCTCATTCCCACATCTGTCAAATGGGGAGTCCATAACTCCCAACCCCAAGGAAGCCCCTGTTTTGCCACCCACCCCAAGGAAATCCTCACGCTGGGAAGCTATTGAGACTACAGATGTCCATCTGGTCTCTGGGCTGCCCAGGGAAATGCTGAAGCCCAGATGAAACCAGGATTGTGGGAAAAGTCTGAACCACCCCATTCCCAACCCTGCAAAGGTAAAGCACTTGGGTTTTCTCTGATCACCTGAGAGGAAGACACGTGACCCATTTCTGGGGGAGGTTTTCACACAGTTGCCTGATGATAGACAGTGATCTCTCGCACCAGACCGGCCGGTGTGAGTACACAGCTGGCACTGAGGGCAACAGTGCGATGGATTGACAGCCTGGCGCCCATACCCTGCCCTCCAATGGCCTCTCACAGGGCACAGGAACAAAATTCTGGGAAACAAGAGCCCAGAGTGCAGAAAAGCAAAGTGAGGAGTCTGGCAAGGCTGCCTTAGGCGCTCATGACTTGACTCAGTACCCCCAGGTGACTGTTCATGGGGCTGGGACACGCCCAGTCCAGGGCTTGTGAGATTGGAAAGGTTCCCTGGCAATCTGAGGTGTTCCTTGCACCTGGGCCTCCCGGCTGGGTCAGTACTATATCCAACATGTGTGAGGGTGTGACCTTGAGGCCTGCGGGTCCCTGGTACAGGTACACGCAGAGTGACACAGGGCAGGAGCTTGCCCCACCTCACTCCTCATGACCCCTGCAAGCCTCACCACCATCACCCCATGGAGAAAACTGCTATTACTAGCAAACTGATGGTAGAAAGTCACAGGCAAGATGTCAAACTGGCCATGGCACTCTGGCCCTGCCCTAGGTGACCCCTTGCTGAAGAAACTGGGCCCTCATCAGATGCCACCTGGAGGTAGGGGACGCTCCAGCCTGGACCATGTTCAGCACGCCCTCCCCACCCACCCCGAGCCCCGCTCCTGGAAGAGAGCCTGGCCGTGGCTGCCCCCAACCTACCAGCTAGCCTGGCCTGACCTGACCTGAGGGCAGGACCTTCCTGCAGTCAGGAGCCTGAATCTTGGGGCCTGCCCTCCCTTTCCTTCCAAGGGAATCAGAGCCAATGAGTCACAGAAGCTATCAATGCCCAAGGACAGGGAAAGGCATATTTCTTCCCACTCTTCTGTTGCTGGCCACCAGCGGAAGCCCTGGAGCTGGAGATTGGATTTGAGCGCCATGGTTCTCGGAGACCTTCCCTAATCTCATAACTGAAACGCTGCTATTGATCAGAATGAGGTCCCTCTCAGGAAGGTGGAAGGCGGTCCCAGATCCTCCAGGCCACGGCTCAAGGGTGTGCGTTGATCTCTCACCTGGTCACCTGCACTCCTCTGACCAGCCTCACTCCCTGGGGCCATCTTGGGTGTGGCTACAACTGCACTTTTCCTAAGAGACGTCCTCCTGCCCCTCCCCTTAGTGGCAGGAAGGTGAGGCTCCCTATGACCCCGATGTGAGGAGAACCCTTAGCCTGGCACTCAAAGCCCCACTCCCTGCATCCTGCTCTCATTCTTCCCTCCTCTCCATCCCATTGCCCTGTGGATGTCACCTGTGTCCCTTGGTGTCCACCTGTGTCCTGCATACCCACTCCAGCCTGTCCCATGTCTTTAGCACACACATGGCACCTAACCCCTTCTTCCTTCTGGGTCCTCATGGCATCTGCACAGCCGCACTCAGGGGGCACCTGTTCTGGACAGCCTGTGTGTGCTCTCACCTCCCTTAGTCATCAGACTTACGTTCCTGATTGCCAAAGTCAGGGACCATGGCATGCACTACCATGGCGATGCACCAATGTTGGTGATTGATTAATGGCTCTCAGGTTTCCTGACTGGCCTCCATGCTCCCAAATGGAAAGCCGTCCTTCTCTTCTGAACTCCCTCCCACCCTACACTATAAAGAGCAGTACATGTAAAGTGCCTGCCCAGGTGATAGAGCTCAGTAAGCATTGGCTATTACTGTTATTATCATCGCCCCTCCAGAGTTCCTCCTAAACCCACTTTATTTCCTCTACTCCACATGAACTCATGTCTTCATTCATCTTAATATGCATTTGTGCAGCTATGATGGAAGGCTCCAAACTCCCTGGAGCCATGGCTCCTGCAGCCCCAAGCACACAGAGGTGAGTGTGGTGTGAGAGTACAGAAATCACCTGTGGGTGTGTGAATGGACAGATCTGACTCCCCACCTGCCTGATATGGCAAATGTGTGTGGCTTGAAACCCAAGTAAATTTTAGGGATCCAAGTAGCTCAATCTCAGAATTGTCACAAAGAAGCACAACCCAATAACCAAAGTAAGTCTACTCTCCGTGTTAACACCTTACGGGACATAAAAAGGTCACAGTGTTATTGCTTACAGGGTCTCCCTAGCATGCTGTCCTGACTTGGTTTCTTCCCTTTATATCTCTTTTTGGTTGATTTTTTTCCCCCAAGCAGGGAACACTGATGAGCGGAGGATCCTATTTTAGTTCATCTAGAAGCACAGAGTTTGCGAACATGAGGGGAACTCACCAGGTCAGTGTTTGCAGTCCCTGGTAATGGAACTCTCCAGCACAGTCCCGTCCTGTTGACAACCTCAACTCTTTCAATGAAATACTAGGCTATGATTATTTCTAAGGATCT
Source organism: Callospermophilus lateralis (assembly GCF_048772815.1). Taxonomy (NCBI): domain Eukaryota; kingdom Metazoa; phylum Chordata; class Mammalia; order Rodentia; family Sciuridae; genus Callospermophilus; species Callospermophilus lateralis. The sequence goes on from NW_027510157.1 coordinate 631,067, forward strand.
CTAAAGCAGTTTGATAAAGGCACATAACAAAAACAGGATTGCCAAAGTAAATGTCTTAGAAATAGAGAGCAGTCCCCAAAGTTGGGCGCTGATGCATATCTTTTTAAGACACTGCTGGCTGTGTCCCTGGCTGGTTTGATTCATTTGAAGCTACCCAAGACCACCAGTCCTGGGGATTTAAGATGATGTTTTTGTCGATAGACCAGGAGTGAAAAGTCCCAGAGAGAAGCCACAGGCTTCCAAGGGAGGACATTCTCAAGTTTGTTTAGTCATCTGCAAAGCAATCTCATGATTTTCAGTTTTAGTGCAGTCAGCCTTCCATATCCCCAGGTTCTACCACCACAAAAATGACTTTTATGGTCTTTCTGAAAGTATTCAGGAAAAAAATTGGGTCAGTACCAATCACATACAGACATTTTTTATTGTCATCATTTCTCAAATGATGCAGTATGACAGGGATTTACATGACATTTGCATCGTATTAGACGTTACACGTAATCTAGAGATGATTGTAAGTATGTGGGAAGATGGGTGCAGATCATATGCAAATACTACACCACTTTATAGCAGGGACAGAGCAGCCGGGGAGGGGGGCAAGGGTGCTGTTCTGGAGCCAAGCCTCCCAATTATCAAGAGATGACTCTTTACTCGGACATTCTACGATAACTTATTTTCACTTTGTTTTTGCTTCAATTTTCACCACTTAAAGGACTTTTTAAAAACCATGAAATACATTTAGTAATGTTAAAGGAAAATGAGAACAGAAATCCCGTGGAGGCCGAGACTCCTGGCCAGCTGGTTCACGGCGGTGCCCAGCACCACAAGCCCTGCAATGTCACGTGCATGAAGGAAACTGGCTCCAAAGCCAGAAAATATTTAGAACTTTTAAAGGCCTAAAATTCAAAACAAATTAAAACAAAAGTTAATTTTTTTTTCAATCACCACATTCTCTGATCAATAAGAAACAATAAAGGCAAGGAGAATTTTTAAATTGTGTTTTTAAAAGTCAAGCTATTGTTGGCCCACATTATTAAAACCAGAGTGTGGGAGGAGAGGCTGAGTCACAGCCAAGTGACACTCCTGACATTCAGGTACCCAGCACTTCTGAGTGCTGTTCAAGTAGGAATTCAATTAATCCTCCTAAGGTTCGGGGTGGGCATTACCATCATTCTCATCTGAGTGGGCAAAGGCACTAGGGTGCAGAGGTCCCCTCGCTGGGCCAGGACCTCACAGCCAGTAAGATGGGAGCTGGCATTTGAATGAAGGACCCACTCCCCAGCCTGTGTTGCCCATTTGTCCCGAATCAGAGCTGCCCAGTGGTGCCTGAGCTTGCTGGAGCCAGTCAGCTCCTTGGCTCTAAGTGCCAAGCGGGAACTCTATGGAGGGAATTCAGGCGTTCCCTGGGAGGGGGAGGGTTTGAATGAAATGACTTTTATGGTCTTTCTCACCCCTGAGATCCACCACTCTAAGAAGGATGGCACCTGATTTCTCCGACATGTTGTATCTAAATTCACTTTTTCCTTCATTGCACCCAATATGCTTGGGTTTACATGAGTGCGTCCATATAACTGGCTAATACATTCAGGAGAAGAAAAAAATAGAAAAGGAATTGATTCTCCCAGATGAATAGCTACAGACAGCGGAATCTGCCAGATAGCTGCCAAGTTCCAGGTGAACCAAGACCCCCAGAGGTCAGCCCAGGGCACCTCAAGAGACGGCCCGCCCCAGCACCAGGATCCTCTGTGACACCGTGACAACGCACCGCGGAAACCCTCTGAAGTCCGTGGAAACAAACTTCACCAGGCAGCAAAACAGGACCTTGCCGGTGACACAGGAGGTCTAGGTGTCCCTGGATGCTTTTTCTTAGGTTCCTTGGCCCAACCCATAAAACTTCCCAAGCCGCGTTTGTATTAAACTGTTCCTGATATGCTCCAATAAGTGTGCTTTCGACACATTGTTAACATAAGGCCAGATCTGTAATACAGCATGGACAATTAAGTGCACAATTTTTGTATAAACGCAAAATCCCTCACTGTGAATTATTTAATTAATGCTCTCCAGTTCATTTAATAGAGCTCTTTCAGAGGCCATTTCACTCACAGAAAACTAATTTCATTCTCCTGGTTGATTTAATTAGATTGTATGATATATGGTATTGCTAATTCAGCGGCTCCGGACGCAGTCTGGGCCCGTTGCTCCTATTGTCGGCAATCTGTCAGCCCCATTTTTAACAGTATTGAAAAATTCAAGCTTTATTATTGCTTGCTCACTCTTTCTCTCCCATCAGGAGGAAAGTAATGAACTTTTCTTCTTATGAGAGCCGGCAGAGCGCGGTACCCTGGGTGCTTCAGGCATGAGGCAGTATTAACAGGGCTGATTCATGAGTTAAGTTTCCAACTGCTCCTGGCTATTAGCACTCGGTCCTTCGGCTGTCATTTAGTTAAAAAGACTCTTCGGTTAATTCACTCTTTTAATGAGACTGTGCTATTCAACTAATGTATTTTACTGTATGAAAGGTCACACCAGGAACCAAAACAGATTGGAGGGGACGTAGCAAGAAGCCTGGCTGTCAAGAAACAATTCAAGCCTCGGAGGCATTTAGCAGCCCCTGCGTCTGTAATAAGCTACGGAACTGATGGGCCAGCGTTCACCTCCAGAGTTGAGCGCCATAAATCAAGGCTAAAGAGAAGGCAGATTCATCAGAGGCTCAGACAAAAAGAGCACGTGTTTCATTACCCATATAATCACTAACATGATTGCCAGACAAGCTGAGGAACTGGATGCGGGACTGGAAAAATATAGTTCAAGAGAGCTCTGGAACTCAGTTCTGTTTAGCTGCAAGCACTAAATCTTTTCATTAAGGCCCCGATGCCTCCATTTTCTGATTTGGTGCTGGCGGGAGAGAGAAGAGCAGAGCCACGGAAGGGTGAGAGTCCAAACGAGCCGGCAGGGGAGTGAGAGGAGGCTGAGCCGGGCGGGGCGGGCTCCAGGCAGGCAGCCTGTGCAGCCTTGAAAGATGTCCGACCGCACTGGCCGAGGGCTCCAGGCCCGTCCTCCTCCCGAGGCTCATGGAGGAGGGTAACAGAACCAGATTCTTGGCCCTCTTCCGGCTCTTCCTTTCTTCGGGCCCACACATGCACACGCACACACATGTGTTTGGGGGGCTGTGTGTGAAGGTATGATTCCTCTTCAGGCTTCTGCTTTCCTCCTCTGACCACTTGCTGGCCTGTGTCAGCAGGAAGGCTCTGTACAGATGTCGTTTCACCAGGACTCCTACAACCCCCCTTCCCCCCAAGGCCTCCAGACCACCCGGCCTTCTGAGGACAGAAACTAGAGGCTGGCCATGTTCACCAGCCGATCTCTAGCAAAGACGCTTCTTCAACGATGGTTTAAGATCAAGTTCATGGCTTTCCAAGTGGGGAAGTCACCGGAAGCCGCCCTCCTTTGACTTGGGATCTCTTCCCTCCCCCGCCCGCCAGCTCTCCCTGTAGGGTTCCTTCTTCTAGTGACCGTCGCTGGGAAACTGAGCCACCAAAACCAGGGCGGGGAATAAGAATATTTTCTTTAGAACTCAAGCTTCTCCAACGGAACAAATCATGCCAATTTGAAATTCCTCCAGCTCTCCCAAACAGGGAAACCGTATGCTTAATTACTACACATCTGTTGCTGAGAACACCCCCTTGCTTTTGCAGCTCCGATCTCGCCGTATGAATTTTAAAATCTGTCAGCAAGGGATCACAAAAGCTCTGGGAGCAAAGAGCTGCTCACGTTAACCTCTGAACCAGATAATCTAACAGTAATCCATTCAGAACTAATCAAACATTTACAGAACCGCACCGGCATCCCAGCAAACAATTCGTCATCTTCACACGCTCATTACACTTCCAACATCTCAATCTACCTATGCAAATGAAGCAGGGGAGCTGACATGGGGACCATGTACAGAAATTATAAACAAATATTCATCCATTATGCTGCTGGAATTTAACAGCTGAAGGACTAACAGTAGCTGAACTTCAAGCCCTGAGTATCAATTATTTATGAACCTAAAACTGACAGGAATGTGTAGGTGAATTAGCTGCATATGTCAAGCTTTGTTATAAATCCCAACCTACTGTGAAACTCATTTTCATAGAATGTATGTACAAGGCTGACAATATATCAACAGCACGGCATTAATAATTTAGAAGAATGAGACCGTGAGGGAACACCTTGAAAACTGTGCTCTGCTCCGTAGTTGATATTACAAATAAAAAAGTCAAATAAAATGAATTTCCCATAAACAGAGAATCAAATAAAGCATTTTCTCCATAATTTTATTTTCAATTTTCAAAAACAGACCAGTTGGTACTTTCATGTTTTAGGTGTTGTAAGCATCACCCTACGTTGTCTTAATTTCCTCCTTTTTTCTTTCTTCCCAAGGAAATGGCAGGGAAATTTTCCATCTAGTGATGAACGGAAGGCTTCCCTCGCTTTCTTTTATTTTTATGACAAAATGAGAGCAAGATGGAAGAAGCCGGAGCGAGCGTCATGTGGCCTGCCATGGTGAAATTGTTTGCTAGGGTTTGCCAGCGAAAGTCTGTGATAAAAGGAAACACTACACAGTAACAAAGATGGTTAATTGACACCGTATTTCTCAAGAAAACGTTAGGATTTTTCCAACTGTCCGTCTCTTCTGATGTGCAGAAGCACAACCGGTTGTGAGATCCCAGCACCTTGCTCCGAGGGCAGCGCGCCAACCTTCGGCCAGCTGCCCTGCGGCTCCAGGCGGGGCTGGCTGGGCGTGAGCAGAGGGACGGCCACCTCCACCTCGGGCCTCTCAGATGGAGCAGCTCGGAGCCCTCTCCCCTTCCCTCTCACTCATCGCCAGCTTTAACCTTAGCAATCATTTCTAGGCGAGCAATGCTCAACGATGGAGCCTCTTTGTCACTGCTAATGACTTCTCCCTGTCCATCTTCTCCCGACTCAGGATATTTATGGCTCTGTGTCCACATTTGTCATCTCAGGCCAGTGAGGAAACCTCTCTCAGCATGAGGGTGACTTCAGCCTATGTTCTAGGTCCCGATTCTCCTCCGGATGCAAAGTTTCAGCCCCTGTGGGGCGGGGACACCTGAAACACTTTGTCTCCTCCCTGTCCAGGCAAAGGGGACTCTCTGTCTCTGTCTTCCACATCCGGATGGCCTTCACACCTTCCCAAGGTGAGGGCTCTTCTGAGGCCCCGTGGCCCTGGCCAGGTGAGCTGGGTGATTCAACCAACCAGCTCTCGAGCCTGCGACAGCTCCTACCAGGCTGTCCAGTTCCCCACCGCACTCCCATTCAGGTGCCCACAAAGAAAATCAGCATCCAGGGGCCCCATAGCACCCCTCGTTCGCAAGAGCCTAAAATTAAAATCTTCCAATGTCTATCAACTTGCAACCTCAGGCACTGGCCATGCTTTGAAAGCCAGCGTCAGAGCCACTGTCTGTATGTACCCCGGGGAAGGTGGGCTTGTGTCCCCAGGGGCCAAGGTTTCTGCCAGAGATCAGCGAGGCCCCTCCAAGCTCCCGCACAGCAAAGCGCCGTCCTCTCTGCTCTTGCTGATGCTGGTACTTTTTCTCCTCCTCAACCTTTCAGGGCATCGTTAAGCCTTCCAAGTTCTTCCAAATGGCCTTTAGTAGAAGGCGCCCTGGCAAGGTCTCATCTCTTTTTTTCTCTCTCTCTCTTTTAATGCTATGTGAAATTACACTCCATTTCAAAGTGCCTGCTTAGACAACCTGCTTGGGCCGTGGAAACCCTGACTGGGAACGCTCATTCCACCGCAGGGAAGACTGCAACCCTGATGCTCACGGCCTGGGAAAGCTCTGTCCCTCCCTGTTCCCCACAGGGCACGACCCAGCCACTTCCTCCACCACCACTTTGTCCTTTGCACAAACACATTCAGTTTATTATGCCCAAAGCCAAAGAAGTCCCCTTCTCCCTTTATGGGTGAGTTCCCCACATCCAAAGTGGCAGGAATGAGAACAGGTGTGGCCAGTTGCAATGGGAGCCTTCCGTTCCCTTGAATAATCACCCCGGAAGTTAATTGATTAGGATGTGCGGAAAAGCTCGCTGTTATTCAAGGATGGCGAAAGTAGCCTCTAAGGCTTCCAGTTTTATGAAATGCTAAAATATTTACACTCTTTTTGCTCCAATCAGGGGGAAATCATTTGGATCTGTTTAAAAGGGGAAAGAATTAAGAGAGCTGACATTTCCGCAAGAAACAACCTTCTCCCCACCCCTGGAATGCAAATGAGGCCGGCGCAGGATCCAACCCTGCAGAAGGGAGCCAGCCTTGGGGTGCTGGGAAGGGCAGGCTCCGGCTCTGGAGGCGGGGTGCCGGGTTTTATTTGCACTTTTCTGGGGTTAAATATTTTGAGAACTTATAAAAAGAGCACTCCTTTCTTTTGTGTTTATGATTCCCATTGGATGGAGGCTATTTTCCTTCCCCTGCCTCCTGCAGCCGAGTGAAGGAGAGGAGGTGCCGGCTTATTCCCAAGAACAGCTAAAAGCATCACAGGAGTTATGGGCACTGTGCTCTATGGAGGAGGAAAATATATATTTTGGTCTTGAAAGTTATTGCTTCAATTACCAAGTAATTTCTTAAGCAACCTCAGGGTGGGCTTTTAAGAGGTGGGGTTGAGAGAGGCCTGCAGAGACTCTCTCCCTGCACATTGCCGTTGAAACCTGTCACCGTGGAAGCACAGCACTCTTTCTGCATGAACCCTGCCCAGGAAGCTGCCAGGACAGACTGGCTTGTCCACAGCACCTGGCCCTGGGCTTGTCTCTGTGATTTGGGGGATTCTAAAAATCATCAGAGCGTGTTCACAGCAGTACTATTTACAATGGACAAAAGGTGGAAATAACTCAAATATCCATCAACTGACAGGTGAATAAAGAAAATGTGATAAACACACACAATGGAATATTACTCAGCCATAAAAAGGAGTGTAGTGCTGACACACGCCACCCATGGAGCCTTGAAAACACTGTGCCGGGGAAGGAAGCCGGGCACAAGAAGTCCTACCAGGCATGATTTCACTCACAGTATGTTGAGCAGTAGAGGCAGAAACCAGGGAGGTGCTGGGGAAGAGCCGGGCCCTGGGGAGTGGGCCTGGAGAATGGCTTGAGGGGCACAGGGCTGAGTTTAGGGGTGAAGAAAATGTCTTGGAACTGGATAGAGGCGGTGGCTGTAGGACACAGTGAAAGTTCTAGAAGGCCACTGGATTGCTCACATTAAAATGGTTCATCTCATGTTAGACAGATTTCACCTCAAAATATCATTTAAAGCTTCATCAGTGTGTGTGGTTGTTACCTAGAAGAGATTAAGGCTGATGGGCAGTCCATCTGGTGGTCAGTCCGAGGCCCCCACTCTCAGGATGAGAACTGTACCACCAAAGCAGGCTCGCTGAGCGAGTGTGTAGGGCCAAGGGGCTTTCGCCTTTTGGGCCTCCTGGCTGATACCTGTGCCTGAGGCCCCGTCTCTTCTCTTTGTTGGTTTTAGCACTTTAAAAACATTTTTTAATTATTGTTATTTTGCTATGGTAAACCACGGAAGGTGAGATCTGTCCTTTGAACACATTTTTAAGTGTACAGTGGAGCACACTCAAATGTTGGCGTGTGAGTGTGCGTATGACTCCTGTGTCAGCTTTGCAGAATTGAGACTTTGTGCCACCGATTAGCAGCTCCCCATTCCCCCCGACCTCCAGCCCCTGGTCAGGCCACTCTGCTGTGTGATTCTCTGATGAGTCTTCAGCCATCTCACACAAGTGGAATCAGATTGTCTTCTGTGACTGTTTCCTGGGTCCCCCATGCTGTCACATTGTCAGGAGTGGCTTACGGTCTGAAGGCTAGACGGTATTACCCGGGGGTAGACACCACGTGAGCTCCCTCCATCCCTCCGTCCCGGGGTTTCCATATTTGGGGGCTTTTGTGAGCGCTGCCAAGGTCTCTGGACTGCGAATGTCTCTTAAAGCTCCTGATTTCAGTTCAAATATCCAGAAGAGCATGACCGACCACAGGGTGATTCTACTTTTAACCTCCTGAGCCCTCCTCTTTTCTCCACAGGCATTGGCCATCTTGCTTTCCTCCAAGGCACAGAGGGCAGGCATTCGAGCTTCTCCACCACCTGGCCGACCCCCGTCTTCTTTGTTGGCTTAGCTCTTCAGGGAAGAGACCCTCCTGGAGGCCACTGCGATGTGTGGGAGAGTGGCCTGGCTGGGGACTGTGAGCAGAGCAATGGCGCCGACCAGCCTCGTGCAGACGTGCGCAGCCTGGGGAGGGAAGGTCTCCCGGGACGTCTTTAAGCTTGACTTTGGTTGTACGCAGTCTACCCTCCTGACTCTGGGCTCTACCAGGGGGGCAGCTCCGCAGCTCTCTGTCCTGCGACGTTCTCTCTCCTCACCCAGGATTCTGCCTGCTTGTGGCTTCTTCCCCTCCAAGGCCCCTGCTGTCCGCCTCTCCCCGTCTCTGTTTCTGTTCTCTGGAGTGAAACTCTAGCCCACCATTCCCCACGTAGCTTGGACCCCAGCTCCCTGCCGTAGGCTCAGGTGTTTTCATCCATTGCTAACATCCCTGTTGGAGCAAAGTAGTCATGTCAGGGGACATAGGTTCCTGGCCAATGCAGCTGAGTCCCTGTGGGGAAGCCACTGATTGGCCCTGCAGATGACCAGACCCTGTGCCCACCTTCTGGTAACACTAGGCTTGGCTTCACCCTGCCCTTCTGTTTGTGTTCTTTTGCCAAAGTCAGGAGCTCCATGGAGATGCGTTCACTTTGGTGTGGACCTTCCTGTCTGTGGCTGTGCAGCATCCAGAACTCTGATACCCTCACCCAGCCTGGAGGTGTGGGAAGAGCCGCGAGGGGCCTGAAGTCTACCCAGGTGGTCTGTTAGGTTAATTTCTCACTCACATCTTTGTAGGAAACCTGGACCCTGAGCTTCCTGCTGAACCAGGGAACATTTGAGTCACATCAGAGACCCAGTAGGCCTTACTGACCCAAACCAGAGGAGAGGTCAGCTCTGGAATCCAAGGTAACATCAGACGTAGAAGAGCAGCCAGGCCTCAGGGACAGGCCAGACACAGATGACCAAACATTCCCAGACCCTCCTCCTCTCTTCTCTAGGTGAGGACCATGTTGGCCACTCTGGCCTTAGAGGTCTGTTTACCCCAGAGAGTTGGAAATGTGCCCATGAAATACCCAATATTTTACTTCCACAGCAGAGACACCATCTCAAAGCCATCCAAATACCCGGGGAGGTACAAATCAGCCCTGCTTGAGCTAACTGCCCACTCCTGGACATTCTAGCCGCCACTCAGGCAGGGTCACTGGAGAAGCGTAGCTGTTCCAGTAGAGAGATGTGTCATATTCAATGCCAAATACCAGCTTCAGAGCCAGACAGCCAGGATCAAATTCTGGCTTCACATTTAGGAGCCGGGTGACTTTGGCAAGGTTATGAGCCTCTCTATATTCCCAGTGTCTCATTTATAGGGATAGTAATAAGACCCTACAGCATCGGGTTAACAAGAGGATTAAATTACCTGCTACATGCAAAGTGCTCAACAGTGCCCAGAACTCAGTGATGCCTCCCGAGTTAAGACGGAGAAAAGGTTCATTCTCAGGGGGACCAGTGCAAAAGCCAGGGGACAAGACAGAGAAGGGGCCTCTGGGGAGTATGAGAGAAACCACAGGGCTGGAGTGGGGCTGAGAGGTGGTGGCCAGCACTGAGAGGCTGCTTGGAGCTGGGCGTGGAGGGAGGTGGAGCCCCAGAAGATCTCGCCCAAGTACAGCCCGGCTCTGCCTCTGACTGGGGAGGATGCGGGGGCTCCCTCTGTCCCTTCACACACAGAAAGTCCTTCCTGATGACCAGCGGCCCCGCGTTGGTCGTAAGCAACCAAAGCAGGGGGACCTGAGGGCAGAGGTTTCTGGGGGCGCTCTGTGCTCCATCCGTTCCGGAGCCAGCGGGGTGGGGAGAAGGGAGCCAGGACTTGTCCCGAGTCCTCAGAGCCCTCGCAGATGGCACAGGAGCTCCGGAGCTGGGGTGCCTGGGGGAATTGGGCTGGTGGACCTGCTTGTTGGCCCTCGCTGCTCGGTGCCCTGGGGAGGGGGCCGGACCTTGAGCAGGGCAGAATTCAGGTAGGGAGAGGGCCGGGCGGTCCAGCATCAGGCCAGGGCGCCGCAGCTCTCAAGGCCTTGAAGCCAAAGGGCAAACTCAGGCTCTTACATAAGCATTTAGATAGTTTAAAAAACACTTCCTGGCTCTCAGAAGATCAGCTTTGGTGAACAGGCCACAGTTAAGTCCAGGACCGAGGGGCTGCCAACCTGCTGCGGCGCCATCCCACCAAGAAAGGTGGAGGAGAAGGGTGCACTCTCAGGAGAGCAGGGGAGGGCCAAACTCGCTTTTATAACAAACCACTCTCAAGCAACAGGCATGAATCCATTCCTGAGGGCAGGGTCCCCGCAGCCTGACCCCCTGGAGATCCCACATCTGGACGCTGTCAGAGATCAAGTTTCAACAGGGAAACTTGGAGGATGTGCTCAAACTCCTGACAAAAATCCAGTCCCCGCTCATCTCTCTGCTGTAAAAGCAGAGGCCTGTCCCAGTCTAGGGCTGCACCTTCCAAGAGAACCCCAGCAGAGCAGGACATCATTGACCCTGCAGCTGGCCAGCTGTCCCAGCCTCAGTGTCCCCGTGGTCAACAGGCATCCATGAGAGATTCCATCCTTCTTTGGCACCAGAGAGTTTTGCCAACTCAATGACCACGGATCCCACACCTGCTATGCCCAACAGCCTGCCAGGCCCCGGAGATACCCAGAGAAGTCAAGCCAAATCGCCCCCCGATGGCGCTCAGACTAACTGGAGATACATATAGATACCTAATAGATCAGGCTACACTGGGAATGCAAGAATAAAAAAGCTAATTCTCCATTCTCTTCTAGAAGAAGTGAACTGAAGAACTGACTGCTAGCCTCATTCTTGGCAGATGTGACAGTGCTCAAAAAACATTCCACCTGAGGCTGAGGCTGCGGCTCAGTGGCAGAGCGCCTGCCTAGCAGGCGAGAGGCATTGGGCTTGATCCCCAGCACCACAAAAGCAAACTAAATAAACAAAATAAAGGTGTTGTGTCCACCTACAGCTAAAAAATAAAAATATTTTTTAAAAAAATTCACCTGCCTTCCCACATTTTCCAGCCACCCTTGAAGTTTCAGTTCTGGACAAGTTGTCACTTCCGGGGGAAAGTAGAAGAGCTGGAGGGCAGCTCTATGTCTCTTCTACCGTGACAACCATGACATTTCTGAGGACAGCACCTTCATTACTGGGTCTCTGAGTGACTGTGTGGGACAGAGCTCTGTAGGACTCACGGTGGACAAAGAGCCCAACAGACGTGAATCTGTGTCCTAAGGTGTGAGGGCCATTTGTCCTGAACTTTACCAGCCCATTCGGCTAATGCAAGTGGATTGCAGCCTAATCACACTGGACAGGATTGATTTCTGGACATAAAAAGATATGACATGGTTTTAATTAAACTTCTTTCCCATTAACTGTCTCAAAAAGCTCACTTAGAATCTAAATTTTAAAATCAGCCAGCTCCCAAGCAGATTTCCATTTCCTATCATTTGGAATTCATATATATATATCTTTTTTTTTTTTTTTTTGCAAATTTATTTTTCAGATCCGAGAGAAATAAACCTCAGATAAAAAGAATTCGGAAACGTCATTGGTAGGCTAAGAAAATAGCCACGTGGAAAAGATCCACATTGAGGAGACCAACAAAGATGACAGAAACCCAGAGGCTGCGCATTGTCCTGTTGCCATGGTGAGGGCAGAGCTACCCTGGTTCTAGGTGACGCGGTGGCAGTGACAGTGGTGAACGTCAGTCCCTCTGGCAACTTGGCTTGCTCCCACCTGCTGACTCGAGAACTCAGGACCTTCCCACAGTGAGGAGAGGAACCTCCTGAAGGGATCCGGAGAGAGCCCCGGGTGCTGAACTAAGTTGCTTCTCATCAGTGAAGCAGCTAAAGAGTAGGCGCCCATCCTCATGGGCTCTCAGGGCTGCAGTAAGAGACTGAGGGTCCCCTCAGCCTGGCAGGAGAGCCGCCAGGGTGCTGAGGGACAGGGACAGAGGACAAGTGGAATTCAGTTGTCCATGGGCTTTTTATCCTTCCCACAGTTACTTGCCTGGACATCCCCGACTGGCTGGCAGTGACCTCAATGCATCCCCATCAGCCGGTGTTACTAAATGCCTCCTGCACCGTGGGAAATGCCCTTGACCCTGGACAGAGAGAACATTGCTCCTGTCTTTAGGGAGCCTACAGTCTTCTTTAGTAAGCTCCTGCTGTATGCCTAACCTCATCTACTCCTTAAATAGTCATACTTCCTCTGATTCTTTAAGGGGCAACCCACGAGGAGCCCCAGGAAGGAACTGAAGAAGATAAAGGCATTGGATTGTGGGTGATGTTGACGGTCCCCACTCCTGGGGTGAGTGAGGCTTAATTAAGAGCCTCCACCAGCATCATTTTGGAGGCTTCTGGCATGCCGCCAACTGACAATCCCCTGTTGTCTCCATCTTGGAGCTACAGCTTGAGGTCAGGCTTGGACACTGCTGCCTCTGAAGGGTGCTGCATTCTGAGTGTCCTCCGCCTTCCTTCCAGGGTGGAAGATCTGACTCCTTACTTCATCCCACTCAGCGACTAGAGGAGCCAGCAGAGCCTGGTTGATCCTGAGCTCATTAACCATGGAAATTGCCTTGGTTGACCTTCTCCATAACCTAGAGAGATACGTCCATTCAACACAGCCGGACTCGTATCCAGAACTTCAAGAATTACAACCAGAGATATGGAAAAACGTGCTCTCTGTGTGTAATAGGAATTGTAATGCATCCATCTGTTATACATAAATTTTTTTTTTAAAAAAAAGAACCTCAAAAACATTCATATCTTTGATCTAGAAATTTCACTTCTGGAAATATTCCAAGATATGTGTTTCAATGCTGTTAAAAATGTCTTTGCAACATCGTTTGTGCTAGAGAACAATCAGAACCCATCTAAATACCCACTACAAGAGCAATGGTAAGTAGTTATGAAAAGTACAAACACTGAGACATTTTTAATCCATTAACATGGTGTTTTAAAAGACAACATTTTAATACACTGATGAAGAGTTTTAGATAATAATGTACAGAGGAAAAGAAAATCAAGATCCACAATGGTATAGAGAATTTGAGTGCAACTATAAAACTGTTTGCATAGGAAAAGGAAATAAAATGTTGATAGTCATGTCTAAAAGGTAGAATTATGGGAGATTTTAAATTTTGTTTTACATTCTTTTTTTTGGGAAATTTTTCTATAATGAGGATGAGTTAGCTTTATAATCAAGAAATGTTGTTGGCGGGGGGGGGGCGGGGGGGCATGTGGTACTAGGATTGAACGCAGGAGTGCTCTAGCACTGAGCTACACCCCCAGCCTTTCTTATTTTGAGACAGGATCTTGCGAAGTCGCCCAGGCTGTTCTCAACTTTGCACTCCTCCTCCCTCAGCCTCCCAAGTCGGCTGGGATCACAGGCAGGCACCATTGCGCCAGGCTGAAGATGGACATTCTCTAAAGTGATGAAACCAGCTAGGCAGTCCTGATGTCCTGGGTCCGAGGGTGGGGACTGTCTGAACAGGGGACACCAAGCCCAGGCAAAACGTCCGCTGATGTTCTTTAAACCATTAAATACATGGGTGATTGCATTTGCTCACTCCAGATTGACTGTTTATTCTGTTAATGACTCTTTGTGTGTGAACCACTGTTTACACAAATAAGGCCGTTCCTGGAATCTGCTAGCACTTAGGGGATTGTCCTGGCCTCCTGATGAAACACAGACACCATCGATAATGCCTGACCTGGCTTATGCTCACGTGGGCTTTGTGTCGTTTATTTTGGGCCCAGATAGTAATGACCCTCCAAACATGTATCTAGCCCATGGACTTCCCTGTGCATGGTTTGCTAAGCTCGTGGTGATTAAGACAGGATGAAGGACGAAGGTGAGTATGACCTCCTCCAGGTCATGGAGACCAATGGTGGCCTCCGGACAACTCTTGCTAATTTTACTGCTTTGTTTTTTACATGCACATCCACCTGGAAGGTCAAGTTAAAGCCCCACCCTTCAGACCAGGGCCTAAAGGCTACAGGTTTCTCAGATTGGGGGAGCAAACACACTGTGCCCCACACCACCTGCTCTGCACAGAAGCCACAGGAATGTAGCAAAACATCTGGTTATGAGAAACGCAAAATGGAAGTTATCTGTGAAAATGAAAGCCTCTGTCCATTTACTGACTTGTGCATGAATGTCCATAGCAGCGTTATGTAAGAGCCCCTAACTGGATATGAACCAAATGTCCTTCAGCAGATGAGTGGACAGACCAGCTGTGACCTGTCCGTGGAATATTACTCAGCAATAAAAAGGAAGAGCTATTGATGCACACAAGGGATCAATCTCTAAGTGATTTTGCTGAATGGAAAAAGCCAGTCCTGCCCCCAACAAAACAGAGAGTACAAACTGGGAAATTCTTTTTTTTTTCTTTTCTTTTTCTTTTTTTTTTTTTTTTAATTCTAGAAGTCACAAGCTAATCTGTGGTGAAGAAAGCAGATGCAGTACAGGGAGATGAGCACGGGATTGCCCTGGGGGTTACCACGCAGGATTCCAGGAGGCATGACTTGACCCGGAAGTACAAAGAAGTAGAGTGTGAAGGATTGGGTGACCTACCAAGGAACAGGCAAACGGGAAACTCTTCATCAGGCCCCTCCGTGCAGAGCTGTGACCTCCCAGCACCCCTGCACTGTGCCTTCTCTCCCCACCCAACAGTGCACACGAGGAACCAAGTGGGCAGTATCCCAACGTGTCTTTTCACAACCACGCGCTGTCACTGCTAAACCACCTCAACTGTGAACCTCTAACTCCAGAACGGTCTGAGGGTACAATTCTGTTGTTTTTAGCCATGCAGGTGTGTTACCTTGTAATGGAGGCCCTAGGAAATTGGCACAGCCTAAACCTACCAGTGGACAACTTGCTCCTCCAAGTCACGGTTTCCTCATCTGTAATGTGAGTATAATAATAGTGTGATTGTCCAACAAGTGCCTCTGGCCATTAAATGGGATAATGTGAAGTGCTTGGCACACTGACTGAACGTGACAAGTGCCAATCAGGTCCCACCATAATTACTACCAGAAGTCAGTTTGGACGTAAGCATTGAGGCATTATGAAGCAGAGAAAAAGGAGCAGGCTGAACAAAGTCACCCACTTTGAAAACTACCCCTTTCCTATTGGCCTGGGCCCATGCGGATTGAGGGGAGGGTTAGGATGTGCAGCCCTGGGCCTGAGCGCAGGCATGACTCCTTAGCTGCGTGGGTGACTCCAAGCACAGAGATAAATGCCGACCCTACACCTCAGGAGGCTGTTGGGGGCCTGAATTGAGATACAAATCTCTTGCCCTAGGAGAACGGCTTATGGGAAGCGAAGGGCGGCATCAGGTTGGAATTCATCAAGAGTCAAGCTCTAAACTGCGAGAGGCTCTACTCGCCTGCAGACAGTGGCCCCCTTGGGAAATCCACTGGGAGCACTTGCTGGCCACCAACATCCTGTTTCCCAAAGCTCAGCCCTGATGGTTTTCCTCCATGCTGGAAGAAATCAGCTCCTACAACTAAGTTGAACATGGAGCTGGCTTGCACTTAGGAGCTGGGCTGCAAAACTTTCCTTAACCCTAACCCTAGACTCTCGCTAGCGTGGTGGGACACCCGCCTTGGCAGGGGCCTTTGGCCAGCCCAGCACACAGACACAGGAACGGAGCAGGACGGGATTATCCATGCACTCCTCCCGGATTAGAGAGACTGAGGAGGAGGCAAGCCCTCCCTCTCTCTCTCCTCCCCGCCCCTCTCCCTCTTAATGATAAATAGAATCACATAAACTAAAATGCTGTACATAGATATTTAAATATTTATGGTGGTGGCTGCTTCATTTGAATTCCTTTTGTAGAGAGAGAACTCACCAGTCACTGCTGAGACATCCCAATGCAGAAGGGCCATGGAGATTCTCTACTCCCCTGACCGCCCATCGAACACCTACCCATCCACAGGTTGAATAACTAATCTAAGACAATTGATTTAGGGGTACAAGGAGCTCGGGGACACCTGGGGACTCTGTAAGCTCTCTTTGTTCCCTCCCTTGGGAGCAGTATCCTGAACATCTGGCTGCAGTTGGCACCTCCTTAGCCATTAGCTAAATTCTCCAAGGTACTGCATGGGTGGTAGCTAAACCCATTGCCCCTGCAAAATTGACAGTCTTTTTCCAGGGCCCTGGATAAAATTTAACTACAAACCTATTATTTTGTGGACCTTTGAAATTAATTAAAATTGGACCATTGGACAGCACCTTTCACCCCTGTCTCGACTTCTCCACTGTGGTGAGGTCAACAGCGGAGGGCAGATCCTGGTCACAATAGACCACTTCCCTTTCAGCTAAAAATGTTGTATGGCTTGTATAGTTGCAACCTCAACTTTGGGTCAAATGGGTTGCTAGTGTGTCTTTGTGCAGTTTCTGTGCAATCCGAGTAGATTTTATGATAACAGGTAATAAGGAACCAGGATTGCAACATCGGGGTTGTTCAAAAGGACATTGCTCATCAAACTCAAGTGTTTGGGTGACATGGGATTAACTCCCATATTCCTGCATCCCAACCACACTGTCCCTGACCTTGACTGCAGGTTCAGGTGCGCAAAACCTGCAAGAGAGCCAGAGGTGGGGGAGCACATGGGTTTGGGACATCAACCATAGATCTGCTTCTGAAGGTGAACTCTTCTATCCAAAGTTCAGTATTTTTCCTGAACGTGCTGCTGATCAATTCCCAAGGGCTCCAGAACTCGCAAGGCTCCTAAGGGTCACAAGGCTGTAAGGGAAGGAAGATCTCACGGGCCCCACAAGAAAATTGGAGAACAAAAAGAAGAAATGAGTGACACCAGAGAAAATAAATTTGTTCTCCTTCTGTGACATTGGAGAGGAATTTGGCCACCACGTGCAGGCCTCTGGTGACTAACAGACCCCATGTGGAAAGCAGCTATGTCACAGGGCAGAGTCTGTAACAGGCTGAACCAAGGAAGGGTGACTTGTATGACGCAGATCTGTGTCGCGACCCCTTGCCCGCAAGGAAGACGCAACTCAGGAATCTTCTTTCAGCAGTTTATTCAGGCCTTGATTTAAGTATCTTATAGTGACTCACTTTCTTTCTTCTTCCTCCCTCTGAGGGCCCAAGCACAGCCTAATAAAGCCTCCCACGTACCAATCTTAAGCTGCCGCGTGGGTCTTTCTTATAGGGTGGCAAGAGATAGCGTGCCAACTCTCCACAAAGGAATTTGATTTATCACAGGCCACAGTGGAAGCCGGCGCCATCTTCTAATGGCGGCCACAATTTACAACAATGGCTTACTACAGTTCCCCCTTCTAATTTATAAAACAATGCAGGCGAAAGTAGAGGTCCTATCCTACTGTGCAGAAGTGGCTGCAATGTATGGTTCAGTCCTAAGGAGGGCCCTTCCCCAGACCTGACCCCATATCAGCCGACGCCTTTTTTCGTAGGGCGGGGGTGTGGACGTCAAACCCGCATGCAATAGGACATGCTTTCCTTGAGGTCCGTTGAGGGATCACTCAAGTGCAGTGCTTTGCCTCGCATCCTGCATCGTGATGAAGGTGGACGAAGGGGGACAGCTGAGGCTGAACTGTGGCTGTACACAATGACAAACGAGTTGACAGCACCCTGAAAGAAAGGCACGGACTTTAAGGTGATAGAGAAGCATTAGTGTGGAAACCCACCTGCGTGCAATGGCAGCAAGACCGGCAGAGTGCAAGGGCTTTCCAACACCAAGAGAATAATGAGGAAAGACATGTCGATCCCAGTGCAATGTTATAACAACTTGGGGTGCAACGACCATGTCAAAGATTTACTGTTTAAGCTGCGCAAGCCAGACTTGAGGTGAATTGCCACTTTCTAAAGCTGCAAGAGCTTGGATGATCATAGCCTTATCGTGAGCATTGCGGGCCTTGAGGCGACAGAGAAACCACAAACAGAGAAACATACCGAAGCAACACATTGCGCCAAAAATGCCTACCCCCACCCACTCTTTAAAAAAGGAAAAAGCAGAAGATATCCAATCGGTGAATTGACCCAAAGTCACGGGATCAACACGGGTGTTATTCAAGACAGCTATCTGGGTTAGTTGAGACTGGATCATGTCTTCCGCTTCCATGGACCAATTTCCAGCCAAATATTCGCCAATGATGCGGGAAGCATTCCTGGAATCATTAAATCTGACAGAGGTTATGCATAAATGTGCACGTTGGTCAACACAACCCAAAAGTACTAAGTCAGCCAATTCTTCTACCTGAGCTTGGAGTAAATCTATTCTTTAGTTGGCAGCTAAAATCCCTGACAAAATATGTTGATTAATTGTATTTTGGGATTCAAGTATAGTGGAAGTTTGTTGGACAACTTGATTAATGGTGGCAGCAGTTTGTACTTGATTGGCAATAGCCATTCCGGCCGTAACCGCTGCAGCAGCAGATATCGCTACGGCTGTCACTATAGCCGCTGTGATCCCAAAATCTCTGCGGACTCTAAGTAGCTCAACAATAGGGAATTTATCAGGATCCGCAGTGACCGGGATTGGGACGAAAGTTGGAATTTTCATAACCACTGCTATAGTCCAGGAACCATTCCAACACTCAGATAAGAGACAGGTAGTATGAGAACAATCCAGCATCTCCGATGAGGTGGCCTCAGCCAAAAGGAATAAGAAAGGGGATTGGACACAGACCATTGCAGGAGGCAATGCGGCATTATACAACAGAGAGTTGAATGAAACAGATGTAAGTCTATTGCCTTGTTCACTTTCCCTAACAGTACCAGAAATATTAGCCAGCCAACTTTTGGCTCCTAGCAACTGAGCCAAAGCAGAAATATCGGCTGAAGCCCCCTTTTTATTAGAAATCAGCCATTGAAACCAGGACCAACCTACTCCTGTAGAGGAGCTGGCACTATTGTTAAAGTTATAAACATACCTCTTAAGAGAGGGGGAAAGGGAGAAACCTTTAGCAACTTGATGTTTCTCCCAAGAATGATCCTGACAAGGCGTAAATGTTGGGGGGAAACCAAGATTAGGGGAACAGTAAGGAGAGGCCTTAAAATGAGTGGCCTTATAAATACTACTAGAAGAAGGAGGCACTGGGATTAGTACCTCGGAGATAATAGCCCAGGTAGTTATGTTAAGAGCAGAGCTGCTGTTTGCGGGGGTCCCTGAGCCTGATTGCTTCCCCGAAGCTACTTTGCTCAATACAGCACTGATAATGCTTCCTGAGACCTGATTGGACCGCAATGGGTCCTCCCAGTTAGTCAAATTTTTGGTCTTAAGGCTAATGCAATTAGCGTTTTTAAGGCTGAAACAAAAAACTCCTGTGAGATTAACTTGAGATTGATTAAAAATTCTCTCCATGTCCCCTCTAGGAGAGGCACAGGGAGCAGACATCTCACATGAGGTAGAAAAAAGAGTGGGGAGGACATTAGAATTACCATGAACCGGCATCGGCATTGGCCATGCCCGTGCCACTGCCCACCACCGCATTGGTGTCGCCTGTGCCATCGGCACCAGCACCAGAGCCAGAGCACTTAGCAAATGAAGATCCTCATCACAGGATTGTTGTGGTATCTCTTGTTGCTGGTCAGCTGATGTCGAGACTCTTCTTGTCAAGCGTTCAGGGACCCACAACGGTTCCGTACGATCCTGGGGAAAAACACATACAGATCCTCGTGCCCATGTCAGCACGGGGTCAGGGCCATTCCATTGGCCTGTAAGAACATCCTTCCACTTAACATAGCCAATCACAGAGGGCTGAGGGGACACATGTCTATCGGCCGCAGAGCGACCATGAATATCCAAATTCAAAAAATTAATGGTAAAGAGAGCTGAGGACAGGCGTTCTTTAGGAGTGTGCTCAGCTCCTATTCCCCCTTTCTGTTTTTGTAAAGTTTCCTTTAAAGTGCGATGAGCACGCTCAACAATGCCTTGTCCTTGAGGATTATAAGGCAAACCATGAGTAAGTTGTACTCCCATAGTAGAACAAAAAGCTGTAAATTGTCTGCCAGTATAAGCAGGTCCATTATCAGTCTTAAGGGATGCAGGTGCACCCCATGCTGCCCATGCCTCTAAACAGTGAGTAATGACATTACGTGCCTTTTCTCCCGATAAAGCAGAAGCATGGATAATTCTAGAGCACGTATCAACGGAAACATGCACATACTTAAGGTTACCAAAGTCAGGTATATGTGTCACATCCATTTGCCAAACAACCAATGGCTTTAATCCCCGTGGGTTTACTCCATAATTAGGGGGATGAAGAAATGTGACACAATGGGGACATTGCAATACTATCTGCCGAGCATCCGCTCTTGAAAAACGAGCAACACAGAATAGCCCAGTTGTCTAGAGTAGCACATAAAACATTAAGTTGAGCTTTAGTGTAGGGTATGATAAGAGAAGAAGGTGATTGGCCGAAAAATTGAATGCTTTGTTGAATCCCTTTAAGTGCCAATGCTGCAACAGCATCAGGATAATATTCTAAGGATTTTCCTGGGGATACATGTGGGTGGATCCATAGTAAAGGCCCATCTTGCCACAGTACTCCAGTAGGCTGCCGCATAGTGGCAAGCACACATAACTGGAAAGGTTTATCACTCTGGAGCCTGCATAGAGTGGCATGCTGTATAGCTTGTTCTACTTTTATAAGGGCCGCTCTAGCCTCAGTAGTGAGGCTACGAGGGGAAGCAAGATCTGGATCACCCTTAAGAGTAGCATACAAAGGCTGGAGCACAATATTAGGAATATGTAAATGTCCTCTTATCCAATTAATATCTCCCAGCAATTTTTGAAAATCATTTAAAGTTCGGAGATCTTGAGTCCTGATGGTAATTTTTTGTGGTTTTAATTTGTCATACCCAATTGTTGCTCCCCAAAACCTGATAGAATCCCCCGTTTGAACCTTTTCAGGTGCGATGTGCAGTCCATGTTGAGCCAACAGCATCACGAGTTCTTTATAAGCCTCATAAACTGTCTGTTCTAATTTTGCGGCCAATAACACATCATCCATATAGTGAATGATCTTGGTGGAGGAATACTTATGTCTGAGAGGTGCGAGTGCCTTTCCCACATACATCTGGCACATCGTGGGACTGTTAGCCATCCCCTGTGGCAACACCACCCACTCAAACCTTTGATCTGGTTCCTCATGATTACACGAGGGAAGGGTGAAAGCAAAACGTTGGGAATCTTTAGGATGCAAAGGAATGGAAAAGAAACAGTCTTTAATGTCAATAACAATTGTATGCCAGCCTTGAGGAACAGAGGAGAGCAGAGGCAGCCCTCTTTGAATGGGCCCCATAAGCCGCATCTGAGCATTAACTGCTCGTAGATCATGCAGTAGGCGCCACTTCCCTGATTTTTTCTTAATGACAAATATGGGAGTATTCCATGGAGAAGTAGAAGGTTGGATGTGACCCAAATCAAGTTGTTCTTTGACTAGATCATGGGCTGCTGCCAGTTTAACCGAGGGAAGAGGCCACTGAGGCACCCAAACAGGCTCCTCGGTGAGCCATGTTATGGGTATTTGAGCCCCAGTGGCCCCTAGGAAAAACCCAGACCAAACCTGTTAAGCTTTTGATGACCTTGCACAGGATGCTTACGTCCCTGTAGGTGCCTTCCTAGTCCTAGACCTGGCTTATACCCCATATCTTGCATGATATGTTGAGACACTGGGGAATAGTCATTATTAAGAGTGAACCCCATGTCTTTCATCAGATCACGGCCCCATAAAGAAATAGGTAAATCAAGTACATAAGGCTGAAAGGTACCATCATGTCCTTCCGAGTCCTTCCAAGATAGATGTCTACAGCTGATTTGAGGGGCTTGGGCATATCCAAGTCCTCTTAAGGATTGATCAGAAGCCTGCACTGGCCATCCCCTAGACCAGTCCTTAAGGGCTATGATACTACGATCTGCTCCTGTGTCCAGCAATCCCATAATAGATTTACCCTCTATGCTTAATTCCAAAGTGGGGCGATTGCTCATATCCAGTGACAAATAGGCACAATTTCCTCCGGTGGTACCAATCTGATTTCCTGTCCGTGACCTTGAGTCAGCAGGGAAGTGATTATGCAAACTAGGCAAAATTAGCAATTGAGCAATCCGATCCCCTGGGGAGATAGACACAATGCCCCTTGGAGCTTCTACCATAACCTTTACTGCCCCTACAGTATCAGGGTTTACAACTCCGGGGAAAACATGAAGACCTTGTAGGATAGAGGATGCACGTCCAATTAACAAACCTACAGTGCCAGGGGGTAAAGGCCCTTTGAACTCAGTTTCCACCAATTGGACTCCCATCTTAGGTGTTAATACGAGTCTGGAGGTGGAACAGAGGTCCAATCCTGCGGCACCTGTAGTGGCTCTCCGCATCTCGTGGGATGGCGCAGAGAAGGCCATGTCTCGGGTTCGGGTGTGACATTCTCCATTGCCCCATATATTCGTGGGCCCTGGGGTCGGGGGCCCCTTTGGCCGTTTTTTGGCCCAGCTGAAATAGGCTGTCCATGGATGTCCCTCACTGATCTACACTCTCTTGCCCAATGCTTCCCCTTTTTGCATTTTGGACACAGCCCCGGTTGACGAGGGCCATTAGAAGGGCCACCGCGAGGAGGTCCAGTAAAATTGCCTTTTTTGGGACAGTCACGTTTGAAATGGCCAGATTGACCACAATGGAAGCATGTTCCGGCACCAGGACCGCCCCCTTTTGCAATCCGAAGGACAGCAGCTGCAAGACCTGCATTAGTTAAAGGTCCTCCAAGCTCTCTACACACTTTCATCCAAGCTTCTATGCCCTTGTTTTTATAAGGAGCGATTGCTGCTTTACATTCTTTGGTGCATTGCTCAAAAACAAGTTGTTTAATCAAGGGCATTGCTCTATCAGGGTCACCAAAGATTTTTCCTGCGGCATCCACCATCCTAGCAACAAAATCCGAGAAAGGTTCTGTGGGGCCTTGCATGATTTTTGTTAAATTGCCAGACACTTCTCCTCTATTTGGGAGTGATTTCCATGCACGGATACAAATGTTATTGATCTGTTCATATACCTCAGGGGGGTATCCTGTTTGTTGATTAGCAAATCTGCCTTGTCCCAAAAGCATTTCCTTGTCCCAATGGGGGTGTCCCGCCGCATAGTTTTGGGCAGCCTGCTCTACAGCACCCTCTAGCATAAAGGCTCTCCAGTCCAAATATTTGCCTGGAGAAACACAAGCCCGAACAAGGCTAGCCCAATCAGAGGGAGTCATACAGTATCTAGACAGACTCTCCACCTGAGTTAATGTGAAGGCGGCATCCACCCCATAAGTACGCACAGACTCTGCCAGGGTCTTCACAATTTTGAAATCTAAGGGCTCATGGAATCTTCCCCTATTGTCATCCTGGAAAACTGGATAAGCAAGACCCATCTCAGCATTAACAGCCCTCCATGTTTGGGCATGGAAAGCTCTCCTCGAAACACCCTCACCGTACGGCGGCGGGTCTGGAGGATCATTTTTCTTGAGCTCCTGTTTATTTTTGTTTCCTTCTCCCATAGTTAAACTCCCTAGCTGCCGAGACAGTCTCCCGAGCTCCTCCTGTTCATCCTCCTCCTCTTCTGACCCACTTTTGCATGGGAGTGTGTGCAGTGTACTGAGATCTGGATACAAGCGTTTCCTCCCCCGTTTCTCGCTCTGCACATTCCTTTCCTCCTGAAATATTTCACTCCGTGCCAGAGACAATCGCCTCCTCCCCTGTTTCTCGCTTCGCACACTGCCATCCTCCTGAAATACGTCACTGCCTGCCGGAGATAATTGTTTCCTCCCCTGTTTCTCGCTCCGCACACTGCCATCCTCCTGAAATACCTCACTGCCTGCCATTTCTGATTTTTCTTCATGTAATTGCTCTAAAATTTCTTGTCCTTTAGTAAGTGCTTCCTGACATCTGCTATCTGTGAGGCAACTACGAATCATCTTCCAAAGGGGTATCACCCCACCCTCTAATATGCCCTGCTCAGAAGCAAAGTCAAGGTCTCTGCCTAACTTATCCCAGCTAGGCAGAGTAAAGCTGCCCCAGAACGGAAACCACGATGCAGCAATATCTGTCTTCTGTAAAAATCTCTGTAAAGTACTACGTTTCACTTCTAGGCCCTTGGAATGTAACAGGTTATCTAGGGCCAGGAGAAGCGGACTTGAAGATACGGCACCCATGACACAACAAAAGACACACAACAAACAAGAGTGAAAGTAAGAGCAAAAGTACACAGTGCAGCTGCAATAAGATTTAATGCTCTCTCTGGCTTTACAGAGGAGCTGCCGCCTTGACAGCGAGTCCTAAATTACCTAGGATTAATCTCCGCTTTAACAGCGGGTCCCAATTAATCTGGGACTGATCTCCGCTTTACCTGCGGGTCCCACCTTACCTGGGACTAATTGGTGCACCACCCCTGACTGCTGAAAGTTCTGGTTCCCGGGTCTCGGCACCACTTGTCGCGACCCCTTGCCCGCAAGGAAGACGCAACTCAGGAATCTTCTTTCAGCAGTTTATTCAGGCCTTGATTTAAGTATCTTATAGTGACTCACTTTCTTTCTTCTTCCTCCCTCTGAGGGCCCAAGCACAGCCTAATAAAGCCTCCCACGTACCAATCTTAAGCTGCCGCGTGGGTCTTTCTTATAGGGTGGCAAGAGATAGCGTGCCAACTCTCCACAAAGGAATTTGATTTATCACAGGCCACAGTGGAAGCCGGCACCATCTTCTAATGGCGGCCACAATTTACAACAATGGCTTACTACAGATCTGGGCTGACATCGTTGATGCCTCCAAACTGCACAGCAGTCCTGGGCCCTGGGAGGCCAAGGAAGGGCACACAGGTCTGCTCAAGGGAAAATAAAATCAGTGGCCACAGACCAGAGAAACAGTTTTGTAGGCTAATGTCACCCTGAAACTGGAGGCTCAAATACCGTGTGTCTACCCAAGGACTGGCATATGTACTTATGATGTATTTCTTGCTAATTAAAAGGGCTTAATATAACTTTAGGGTAAGAGTATTTTTTCCAGTGCTTCCAGGAACATTCCTAGGAAAGCTAGAGAATGAGAAATCTCTCTCCACAATTATGCAATAAAAAGATTACCTGGGGACATTCAAGAACATGTGTGTGCATGGATGTGCATCTGCAGCAGGAGACAGCAGGGGCAGAGAGGGGATCCTGGTGCTGGTGGTGATGCGCAGGAGCAGCCTTACCAGGGCATGAGGCCAGCACAGGACCAGAACTTTCAGTGAGGAGCCAAGAGCAGCCTGAGTTCACCCACGACCCCTAACCACAAGTTGGCTGGAGTGGTCATGGCTATTGGTTCTAGAACAGAGTCGTGAACTACTGTGTAAAAACTAAAAGAAAAACAAAACCAGATTCCAGAAGAAATCATGGGAAGCTGTAAAGAGGCTCTGGGGTTCTCTGTCCACCTCGCCCTTTACTCCCCAGTGCTGACTCTCTCCATCCCCAACGTCCCCCATCTCCTTGGAAGCCTGAGTCTGGACAGTTAAGTGATGAACGCAAGTTCCTCCAGCTCAGAGCCGCCGCCGGCCACACCAAAGTCTTGCTGCCCATGAGCCTGGGCAGCATCTATCCACTTCATCTCATTTGCTTTCAGGAGCAAAGTTAGATGGCAAACTAGAAGCTCTATTCCTTATAAAAAGTTCCCTATGGAACTTCTTTTAAAAAGTTATTTGCCCTAATGTTTTTATAGCATAATTTGACTCCTTAGAAAAATATTTCCTTATCGTGAACAGATTCGCGCCAAGAAGCAAGCTGTGTTTGCAGAAAACAAAGACCACGTGCATCCGAACCTTGTCTAGGGCAAACTTTCTAATGATGAGATGGGCACCTTGACATTTCACCTCTCCCAGGGCACACCACTCTGGCCTCACCAAAGCCATCTGGGAGGCTTGATAGGGAACATAGCTTCCTAGATCCCCAGCAGGCCTGCTGCCTCAGAGTCGATAGGAGGGAGCCCAGGAATACAGATCTCAGGATCTTCCCTGGATGAGCCAGATGCAGTTGGACTCTCATTGAATGACTTCTACCTGGGAACCACTGTCTAGATCCTAGGAAACACCCAGGTGGAACCAGTTGCTGCACTACAGCAGGAGAGCAAGGCCCTACTGACCCATCCACACGGGCAAGAATAATTTGTTATTCCAGAAAGTTAAACATCTTCAAAACATCATCTATGCAATCCAGTTTCTTTTAAAGACCACCAAAGGAATTCAATGCAGAGAAACCCTTTGCTCCTAAACACGTGTCCCTAATCAAAAGGGGACATTCCCTCCTCTTCCAACTTCACCCCCATCTCCGTGTTTTCAGAGATCTCCCCCAAGGCGTGTTGAGGTTAGGAAGGGAACACTGAATTGTATTTTAGATCTCTTTTATCCTTCCTCTCTTCTCCTCAAAATAAAAATTGATCTCTACAGAGCACAGTATTGACTTAACTCGTTCTGAATTACTCTAATCTCAAGTGACTCTTTGTCACTCATCATTTTACAGGAAGCAAGTAACGCAGCTATTATCCTGTTATCTGGTCCTGGAAAAGAACATTCTAATGGGAACTTGCTGTTCTGGTTCTCCAGTGTCCTCAGCGACCGGCCTCGGAGCCCCTGCTAGGAACTCTACGGGGACTGAAGGTTTCAGACTCCCTCACGCTTATACAGAGGAGGGGACAAACTGGCTTGTCACCATCAGCCACATCGAGGAGCTCTAGGCAGCTGTCTGAGCATGGAGAACCTGGAATTGGGAGTCACACCCGGATTCAGATTCTGGCCCTGCCATTAGGTCACACAGGAAAGCCATTTCACTTATTGAGGTCTCTGTAAAACCGAAACAGTAGCATCTCAGGTATTGTGCTACAAGGTGTCCATGAAAAGATGATGGCTTTAAAATCAACAAGGCTGTGGATTTTAAAGCTATAATATAAAATTATATTTTAATTAAGGTAACCAGATAAAACACAGGGAGCCTCACTAAATAGAAATTTTAAACAAACAACAGAAATTTTTTCATCATAAGTTTGTCACATGCAATATTTGGGTCAAACATAGATCTAAAAAGTCATCTCTTGCTACCAGAAGATATTTTCAAATTTTACTTTTCAAATTTAACTGAGTTTCTCGAAGAACAGCTCACCAAAAATGTACAGAAGGTAGGTCAATCCACTGGAGAAGCAGGCTGGGTGAGCAGGATACAGTTATCAGTAGCCACTACCTTGAAAGCCAAAGTTCTTTCAGATAAGTGAATTGACCTTCTTAGCAGCCTCCCAAAGGAGCCAGTGTGGTCTTGCCCATTTTATTAGGTATGCATACTTCATTCCCGAAAAAATATGGATCTGGAATTGTGTTTCCAGCCAAATTAAGATAGTATAATCCAAAGGACTGTCCTGTTGTGTTTGTTTTATTGCTAGACTTATAAGAGGTAACGTTCATGTCCAAAGATCTCCTTTTCACCCTGCACTCCCAGAAGAATCAACCCTGAGCTAAACAGGATCTGCATGAACAGGTAGAAAGGCATAGCATTGAGTGCTGATGTCCACATCAGCTTCACACTGACATACGAAGCCCTGGGCCATCAGCGAGGTGCAGGAGCTAAGCCCAAGGCACAAATTAAATAAAGAACAGAGTCCAGAGTCACTATGGATTTATAGCTCAGTACCCAGGAAGAGAGCTAATACAAAGGCTTCCAGAAGAAAACGTCCTCTACTTAGAACTATAGGATTCTGACCAACAAAGCCCATGCAAATATGACCCCACAATAAAAGGCCACCAAACACACAAGGAACCATGTTACCATGATTAAAAGTTATCAATCATATCAAACAATGAACTGAGAGTGCCAATAATTTAGATATTGGAATTATTAGATAGATAATATGAAATAACCATTCATGAACTGAGAAAATTAAAATTGGAATCACAGAAATAAGTAATCACCAAAGTCCATGAAAATAACCAAGGATATCTAAGAAATAAACCAATAGAACCCTTAGGAATAAAATTATTCAAATCAGAAATAAAATGGGTGGGTTAAGCAACAAATGGACACAATTAAAGAGGGATTAATGAACTGGAAAATAGAGCTAAAAAAATTACCTATTGTATAATACCACAGTCAAGGAGATGGAAAATGTAAAAGAGGTTAAAATCTATGAAGGCTGGAATTAAAAATTTGATGTCATATCTAATCAAAATCCAAGAAAAAAACACATAAATAGATTTTTTTCAGAGAAAATGAGAAATTTTACAAATTAATGAAAGACATGAATCCATAAATCCAGAAAGCATATAGAAAATATATATTTACTTATATTTTACTGAAAATGCAAAACAAAGACAAAGGACAACATTAAAAATAGCCAAAAGAAAAAGACAGATGATCCTTACAGATATGATTGATAACAGACTTCCCAACCATAGCAATGGAAGCCAGAAGACGATGGAATTATGTTATTTCAGCACCAAGACAAAATAGCTGTTAATTGTAAATTTGTACCCAACAAAACATTTTTAAGAAAATAGCATGAAATAAAAGCAATTTCAAAGAATTTATTAAAAAAATAAGAGGTTTGCTACCAACAGATGTAGAGTCATTAAAGGAATGTTTAAGACATTCTTCAGAAAAAAATTAAAAGGTAACAGGAAATGTGATTCTGGTACAAGAAGGGTATTGAAAAATAGAATGGAAAACATGGGGACATCTAAACAAATTTCTATCTTAACTGAACTAAAGTAATGAAATACCACATCAGCGTGTGTGTGTGTGTGTGTGTGTGTGTGTGTGTGTGTGTTGGGGAGGGGTTTAGATTAAAAGTTTTCTAAAATCCTTTTGTCTTTTATTAAGGATTTTTTTTAAAGAGAGAGAGAGAGAGAGATTTTAATATTTATTTTTTAGTTTTTGGCAGACACAACATCTTTGTATGTGGTGCTAAGGATCGAACCCGGGCCGCACGCATGCCAGGAGAGCGCGCCACCACTTGAGCCACATCTCCAGCCCCAAGGATTTTATTTAAAATGTATGTGTGTGGTAAATAGAATTGTCCTGAGAAAACTAGTCCAAATACTAAGAGCAGCCACTTTTACTTTTAAAAGTGTGGTCTTGCCCATTTTATAGGTATGCATACTTCATTCCCGAAAAAATATGGATCTGGAATTGTGTTTCCAGCCAAATTAAGATAGTATAATCCAAAGGACTGTCCTGAGCCCTACATTACACTGTCACCGTGTCTGTGACAGGTTACCCACTCCTAGGTACATACCCTGGAGGAACCCTGCACATGCCCTGGAGGTGGAGGGCCATGGTCTGCTGGCGCTGCGTGAGCTGCTCAGCCTTCTCACAAAAGGGGTCGGAGGAGGCAAGGAAGGCACATGGAGCCCCACACTGCCCTCAAGAGGGGGCTATAAAAGAGGCCTGCCCTGCTTTGCACCCCACAACGCCACTCCCCACCACCAAGCCCTCAGTCCCCCGTCTCCACCCTCAGTGTCGCACCTGGGATAGTACAGATGCCTGCCACAGAGGGCTCGGGAAGCCCATTCGCACTCACAACAAAAACCGAATTTACTGAATACTTACTATAACCAAGGGCTTTGCTAAGATTCAGATGTACACAGCTCAACTAATCTCACCGGGACCTTTAGGGGGTATATTATCATTATTATCATTATTATTCCCATTTATAGGCAAGATACTTGAGGCTTAATATTAAACAACTTCTAGCAAACCATGAGACTAACTCTCAAAACATAGGCATCTGGCTGAGCCCCTGGCCAGATTCCATACTCTTCCTGCCCCCTGCTACCAGCACTCTCAGGCCACCAAGTCACAGCCTCAGCTCTGCCAGAGCCTCAGCACTGAGCCTGGAGCATGTGAGGGGTAATGCGCGAGTTGGTTGTGGTGACGATGACCGTGGAGGGGCTGCCACTGCAGTCAGATCAACAGATCAACAGGGAGTAGGAGAGGACAAGAGCCCTCTGTGAAAGGTGACGTGGCCACACCCCCCAATCACTCAAAAGATTCTGCATTGCTGCTGGCTGAAATACAGTGTCCCGTCCAACCAGCTGCTGGTGACCTCCCATGTTCCAGTCATGCTTGGAAATACCTTCTAGAAGGCTTGTCAAACCCCGACCCAGGACCAAGGTCACGCACCTGCTTCCCCGCTCTCTAAACTGTGGGCCAGCCTGAGGGGAGAGGCCGAGGCTTTCTCTGGGTGGACTTTCCAGGCCTGATTTATGGCTCAGTTGTAGGCAGAGCAGCGAATGAGAGAAGCAGGTGACAGCCACACATCTCACGGCTCCTTTTTTTGGTGGAGGGGGGATGGCCAGGGGACGTGGATGGAACTCAGAGCAATAGGAAGACTTTCGAAGGGCTTCTCAATCACTCTCCCATGACGTCACAGTTTAGACTCCCCTTGACCCTGGCCTGGCCCTGGGTGGGTCCCTTCCAGTTCTAACACTGATGATCCAAGGCCCTGAGAGAAGAAATGGGCCGTAGCTTTTAGAGATGAGAACACAGGATCCTCCTGAAGCCAAGCAGCCTGGAGGGAAGAGAGGGGGAGACTGAGAACAGGAAGGTGGGGCCTTGGGGACTCAAGAGACTTTGCTCCACCCAGGGGTCCGGGAGGCCTGGGGGCGCTGTTGCAGGGAGAGGCCAGAATACCTGTGGTCAAGTTGGGGTTCCCCTTCCTGTTTCCAACCCCTCTCCCCCTCCCTCCCTTCCTTCTCCCTCCTTTCTGCAAGTATTTATGAATGAGGCCTGTGGGTGTCACCTGTCACCTGAGCCCTGGGTGACACCTGGGAATGTGGTGGGGAACAAGCCAGCTACCCACAAAACAGAATCCACCAAAAACAGACCCCTGGCCACAGCCTTCTGCAGTCCCATGCACAAAGGCAGGAAGTCCCGGTGTCCCTGTGGAGCCTGACTGGGCACTGGTGGGCCTCCAGTCCTGCTGCGAGTCACTCCACCGAGGACACCCCTGCACAGCCTGAGCAAAGCTCCAGACAGCAGCCTTCCTGCATCTTCTAGGTGGACCTGGCCTCTGGACCCA